>NC_136912.1:61078264-61678264 GCF_949606895.1 Notothenia rossii
AACAGGGTTCGTACGGGTGCTTGAAATCCTTGGAAATGCTTGAAATTTGACGTGGTGTTTTCAAAGTTGGGAAAGTGTTTGAATTTTGGGAATGGTGCTTTAATTTGGGATAAAGTGCTTGAAAATGCAAATGCTTTACTTCGCTTTTTAGATTAAAAGAAAATAAAGAAGTCGGAGCGAGCTTTTACATATAACAGCTCCGCTTCGGCCTTCCCACGCTGTGCGCCTCACCTGCAAGTGTTTTTGTTACGTGTGTGACCTGGGCATTCTGATGAGAGTGATAGATGACAGTATGCCAGGAGGTTGCAGTTTCAACGAGCGTTGGCTAGCAGAAGACAAATACAAGCCATGGCTAAGACGAGGGTCAAGCCCACGAGTAGCCTCCTGCAAAGTTTGCAAAAAATAACGATGGGAGAGTCGGCGCTGACGAGCCACATGAAAAGTACGACGTAGTAGAGCATTTTAGATTAGGCTAACGTTGCATGTTACATTTGTTGAAGCTAACGTCAGCAAGCTGAATAGGGGGACAATCATTTCAGAGGAGCGTACCTATGTTATGTGCGTTACAGTCGCCATCCTGTGGTGTTCAGAGGATGAAGCACTCACTTGTAATTCAACCCAGTAATTCTCCCGGCATTTCGTGTTATAGTCACGAAATATAATCTATTGATTCGACAGAGAACGATTTTAAAAGCAATGTATTTCTACTGGTAGTATGTTTCGTGCCTAAACCCAAATGTGACTTGCTCCATCGAAATCTGTCACATTGACCCGAAGACACATTTTCGTTTTGTATTACTGGTCTGGGGGAAGCTCGCGATCTATCGCATCTATAAGGAACCGCAGTAGACAAAGGGTGTTGCTATAGCAACACGTCATGTTTACACCTATGGTTTACACGCAAAATCAATAGCACGAAAAGGGGTTGGGTCAATATGACCCGCTGGCAGAAATAGGTATAAATGGCAATTTCTTTGGCGATTTCTTCAATCTGACTTCATATTGACAATTTTTAAGAACAGAGGGAGCTACCACACTTTCAGGAAAAGTCAAGGACTGGGAGACTTTAATATTTTATTGAAAAAAAGTTACATACAATAAAAAAGCAGCTGTGGGTCAAATTGACCCGATGGCGGTTCTAGTGTTGTAATGTAATGTAATGTAATTGTAGAATGAACACAGTCTTCCTTTGAATATGTATAAGTCAGGTGTCTTGAGTAGTCAAAATTACCTACAAATCATTGTACACATTTGTAAATATTATTTTCCACTTGTTACCATTGTGAGTCTATTTGTATGCAGCTCTGCGTGATTTTGTGGCTACAATTCAGGCTAATACGCTACCAGAGGTGGAATAAGTACTCAGATATTGTACTTGAGTAAAAGTAGAAGTACTCAGATCTTGTAGTGAAAGTAGAAGTACTCAGATCTTGTACTTGAGTAAAATTAGAAGTACTCAGATGTTGTACTTGTGTTAAAGTAGAAGTACCAGAGTGTAGGAATACTCTTGTTACAGTAAAAGTCCTGCATTCAAAATGTTCCTCAAGTAAAAGTAGAAAAGTATTATCATCAAAATCTAGTGAAAGTAACGACAGTAAAAGTAGTCGTTGTGCAGATTGGTCCATTTCAGAATAATATATATGATATGTTTTATAACGATTGATCATGAAAGTGTTCTCAAAGCTGGTAAAGGTGCAGCTAGTTTGAATGACTTTGTATACTGCCGGGTAGCTTTTGAATTTACTCCAGGTGGAACTAAAGTCTGATTCAACACTTGATTATATTTCACATCATTCATCCACATCTGTAAAGTAACTAAAGGTATTAAATACATACTGTATAGTGGAAGAAAAGTACACCATTTACCTCTGACTTGTGTTTACTGCCAACCTAAAAGTACCTAAAAAATAGTAATCAATAATGTATTGAAAAGTTATTTGGCTGATTGTTGTATATCGGCTCCGCCAGGTTATATGGGATGCAAAGTCTACGTACAGATGGGTCACTCATTTTGAAATATTAAACTTAGTTTTCTTTTCTTTAATTTTTCATCCTCATGTAGAATGCTATCACGAAACACACATTTGGTTGTTTATAGCATAAAGAACATCTAATTTAATGTGAAGTAGGGAAATAATCATTTGAGTATAAGTACGTGTATATAAATATGTCATTTACAACAGCTGTAAGATGCTTGAAAAGCTTGAAAATGCACCTTGAAAATGCTTGAAAAGTGCTTGAATTTGACTTTGGAAAAGGTGTAAGAACCCTTTGAGAAGTAGGGTCAGTTTCTCATAGACTTCTATACAATTTAAATGATAATATAGTTTCCCCCTACTGGCCATTAGAAAGAATGCAGGCTTAAATAACTTCACTTTTCAGACCGTGAAGTTACCACCATTCCCCCTGAATGTGGCCTTTGTGCCCTAAAAGAAATTATGACACCAAAGGCCAAATGGCCTTGCCCCTAAAATGACGAAAATCCAAGCCTGGTCATGAGCGTTAATAGTAACATGTTGGTTACCTACAATTTATTTTGCTGCGTTCGATTGTATTGAGCTTGAACTTCTTGGGTTACTACAAGATGGGGACGGCCAAAATCCCAAACTAGAGGTTACAAAAACAAAAATCCACATTTTTGGGTGATGTCAGGCAGTCTACGGGATGAAGTTATAAAAAAAAAACATTTGCATGAGGCCTACAAGTTGATTGTTATTGCCTTATAATGTCACTTGTCCTAAAGTAAGGATATATGTCTATCTGACAATCCTACAACAAGTTTTTTTTAAGCTACCATTGGTATACATTGTTATATACAGTACATGGCTGAGATATAGGAGTTACTGTAGGATTACTGTTTGTTTTGTGCATTCTGACAAGTAGTGCTGCCTGAGAGTCTAAACGTACAATAGAAGTATCTTGTGAGAATCACCTGAGATGGCCCCCACTAGATTCCCCCCTCCAAGTCAGTTAATTTGAGTCACAAGGTCCTCTATTGTAACTGTTGGTCCTCTGTATGTCATAATACACTCTAAATGTGCTTCCTCTCCCTTGCCTTTATCTATTTCTCCTAGGGGTGTAACGGTATCCGTATTCGTCCCATACCGTCACGGTTCGGACGTCACGGTTCGGCACATGCAGTAACACGACGAATACGCCTTTTTTTTTTACGAGTGGGGAAAAAGTCTGTCACTCAGGGCAGTATCCATTACACTATTTATAATCCAGGGTGCGGTATTGCGCCTAAAAGCTGTTTGCCAGCTGCCCTTAAACAAAAAATGAAGAACAAGAAGAAACACAATAACAAAACGAACAAAATACAAGAAGAAGAAAAGTTAGTATGGCGATTTCAGATAACACAGGAGCTAGAACCCACCTGCTTCTTTTAAATCAGCTGTGTGGGAACATTTTGGGTTCCCTGTGGACTACAATAACGATGAAGTGTGCGAGTGGCAGATCGGACGAGGGCGGTGTGTCAGCGTTGTTCGATAGCGGTGCGGTATGCTAATGGTAACACACGCCAAACATGCTAAATCATATCATAAGGCATCACCCAGATTTGCCAATCACCGGAGTTCAACAGCTTATCCCCGCTGTTTTTAAGAAGCCAATAGACATGAATGCCGTGAGACCAAAATAAATAACGGAAGCTTTTGGCATATGTTTTTCAACGACTTTGCGCTCTTGAAACTCTTTTCTTATTATTTATGATGTAATATTTCCAAGACATTCTTTTTAGTTTTACAGCTTGCTGAAACCTTTTTGTTTGACATCAGCCATTGGCTGAGCCATATGGCCATAATATGGCCATATGAGTGTGTGTTGTACTGTTTGTGGTTTGTTTTTAACTGTTTAATACAGTTAATTATTCAAAATGTCAGAGTTCCTTATTTTTAAACTGAAACTTTCACTACTGTTCAAAAATAAATAACAACAAACCTGGAATTATGCATTTGGGACTTTTTTTTGCTTTTTCTTGTTGTACCGAACCCGTACCAAACCGTGACCCCCAAATCGAGGTACGAACTGAACCGTGACTTCTGTGAACCGTTACACCCCTAATTTCTCCAGATAAATATATTAGGACGTCGACATCATTAAGCACCTTGACTCATGAGCTGCTGGGCTTTAATGTTTAATTTCACACCAAACGGGGAGAGGATCACAGGGTTGGATATCTCTGTTAATGTTATGTGTGTGTGAGTGTGTTAGTGTGTGTGTGGGTAGTCATCACAAAATAGACCATAAATCCTCCATGGCCTGTTCTCTCCGATAGCAGCACCAGTCAGATGTGTGTGTGTCTGTGTCAGTGTGTGTGGCTGTGTGGGGTTGCATTTGTGTGCATATGCTCATTATTGTAAATCCAGTACTTAGCCACACCGGTGCATTGAATCAGGGGCTCTATTTGGACCCTTACAGCTACTGCCACTCAAAAGTCTCGTTGTTCAGCACGTAAAGATGCTGAAACACACACACACACACACACACACACACACACACACACACACACACACACACACACACACACACACACACACACACACACACACACACACACACACACACACACACACACACACACACACACACACAATGAGACACAACCATTTTGCTTGGACTGCTGTATCGGACATCAGAACTAAGTGTGTGTGTGTGTGTGTGTGTGTGTGTGTGTGTGTGTGTGTGTGTGTGTGTGTGTGTGTGTGTGTGTGTGTGTGTGTGTGTGTGTGTGTGTGTGTGTGTGTGTGTGTGTGTGTGTGTGTGTGTGTGTGTGTGTGTGTGTGTGTGTGTGTGTGTGTCAGCACATTCATAGCAATAGACACATCAGCATCTTCACACACCCAGCTGTCAATAACTCATCACTCCTTTCATTAAGCGTATCGGAAGCCAGTCAAACAGGCAGTTTGTGTGTGTGTGTCTGTGTTTTGCCCACGCACGATAGAAGGAGTCTCCTCATGCAGTTTGTGCATGTTAATGCTGACAGGTAAAATAAAAAGGTGATGGAATCATGTGTGTGGTTGCAGAGGGGAGATAGACGTAGGTGGAAATATTGTATTAGGAGTATTAAATATGCTAACTCCACTGAGAAAAGGCGGGGGAGGAAACTGAACATTAGCTAACAACCATTAGAAGAGATGAACTGTGAGGTAGTGTCAAATAAATTAATATACTCTAGAGGGTATTTGTCTGAATAATGCCACTTTTTGTGTAAAATTATCACATTTAATAGAGGGCTCTATTTCTGTGGCCGCTCTATGGTCATCACATGCAATGCCCTGATAGTATTTTCCTAAATATTTGCTACAGTGCATTTGGAGGTGTAATTAAATGACGCATCAAAAAAAAAAGACATTTGGTATGCTTTTTATTAGGAGTTAAAAATAACAGAAAGGCCAAAAGGTTTTATACAGAAATGTCTATTAGAATAAAAGTCAAAACGACACCATACACAACAATTCAAAGGGGTTCTTGAAAAATGATCATGCATTTAAACATAAGGAAAGGAGCTCTATTATGCACATTTTCAGGTTCATATTTGTATTTTGTGTCTCGATGCTTTAATGTTCAAAAAGCGCTTTATCTTTCTCATACTGCCTGTGCTGCAGCACCTCTTTTTAGCCTCTCTGAAACCAGGGCCCAGTCTGCTCTGATTGGTTAGCTGGCCAGCTCTGTTGTGATAGGGTAACCGCTTAGAGATGTCCCGGACCAAAGACTATCACGTACATTCTCTAAGAGTAGAATTGTTGAATTAATGGAAGTGTGTGTGTTACATAGTGACATCATCTTTTTACGGAAGTCTTTGCAGACCATTTACACGCACAAAACCTATATAACACACTTCAGGAAGGGTGAAACCCCCAAAATCATAATAGAAAATCTCTAAACTAAATACAACATAATCCACCATAATCCACCCCCACTAGGAACCTGTTCTAGCAAAGCCGACTTTATGTTTAAAAGTTGCTTTTGTCTGACTTTTTGGTTAATATGCGGGGGTGGCAGATTGTTCAATAAGGCGATCACAGTCTTGAAAAAAATAGCTTATTTTACTTTTAACACAAATAATACTGTCTGACATAATGCTTGCTCTTGTGTTTGCAATATTGTTGGCTTCCATCCATGTCCATTTAACAGTTCATATATTCTTGGGATTTTTTGGGGAATTATATCAAACATATGGTTAAATTTCAGTTTTTTTATTCAAATTTCAGTTCATAATCCTACCAGCTTAATTTCTTCTGGTCCAATATGTCCCCTGTGTGGAGCATTAGGCAGGTGTCTACTAACATTATTCTGCACTAACCTGAGCTGCATTTGGTTTTCAAACTTCTAGGAAATTCCACTTTATCATGTGACAAAGACATTATCAAAGTGGTGCTGGATTAATGAGCAAATTCTGGTTTTGAATGTTACCATAAACGTCTCAGAACCCCGACTGCTGTGGTGCGCTGTGGTTTCGTTCTTCATTCTTCAATGCAAAACGTAAAATTGAATGAAGTTGTTATCAAAAACCAAAACCGGACCGTTTTTTTAATAAGGTCTTCTTGTTATCCGTTTTTTTATTCAGAAAGCGGCTTTGGTTTCCCGTTTTTTCGTTTTTTATTTAAAACGAAAAAAGGCTTGTATTTACGTTTTTTTGGTTCAAACGAAAAATCAAACTAACAAAACGTACACGGACCCTTCACAGTTTCAGTGGTGCTAACTAGACCAATGAGGTGAGACTTTGCAATCTACTGTATTGTCCACCTAGTGCACTTAGTACAAATGTTCATAAATTAACACAGAAGGTGCACTGTACACAGCGTGTGCGACCTTAATCCACTTCTATTGTGCCTACACCATTAAAGGCTCTGGAGCTCTACAAAGAATATTGGCATTAGATATATAAAGGCATGGGCATGAATCTGTTCTGTTTGTTTGCGACAAAGCCTTTGTTGTGTTGCTTTGGTAATCTTATTTTTCCCATGGTTTAATCCCTTTCTCCCTGAGAAGGCCTGTTGCAGTCCGCACGTGCAATGTCCCCAAGGGCACACACTCAGCCGATCTGGTCATTGTACAATGTCTTATATTCACAGTCCTATCCAAACTGATACTTTCTCCGAGCCTCAAGGTTTTTCTCCAACACTAGCGATATGTTGATGCCACAAGGGAAATACTGCAGACAGACGGGCGCTGCAGCTGCTGTCAGCAACTCATGGACTGTCATCCAGGTAGAGAAAAAAGAGTCTGGATGGTTTTCATTAACAGTTTAAGGTTAAGAGAGGGAGGATTACAGTGAGAAAAAAGCTTGAGGAAATGAAGGACTTAATGAATGGTCTCAAATGTGAAGCGCCTGTAATTAACCTTATTATACATAATGTATCTGCTCACTGTTTTCAGCTAGAGAATACAAAGTGGTATGAGGCATTTGTCCTGCATGTTAAAAATATTGGATGTTTGTCAAATTCCATGTCTCTTTTGAACGTTTCCGTTCGTAAAAAATGGTGCCGATTACCAGTGAGATTTCCACACCAGACAAATGAGAAATATTCCAGTGAAATATTGTCAGTGTTTATTATTGAGCTTGACAGCAAGTGATACAGTACGCTTTACGAAAAGTGACTACATCAGAGCAGTTAGATTTATAATGAAATTAATTGATTGAGAAATTCAAGTCTTTATAACCTCGCTGTACTGACAGAGGTGTGCACTTATTACTTGTGCAGTTGTGGCTCATTTCAAAGAGTTATGTAACCATATACATCTCACCAGCCAGAATCTGACCTTTTGTCTGTTGTATAAATAAGCTTTTTACATTTATCACCAGAACAGTAACTTACTTTGTGAAATCTTAAGTTTTTGCCGAGATATGTGTTTTGTCTCCATGCAGCCATATTGACAAGAGTGCATTTTAGCATGCAAAAAAGCGGCATATACTGAGCCCAATGTTAACTTCAAATATTACTTTATCTCTGGAAAAAAGTCCAGAAGCGTCATTCTGGTGCGCATTGTTCACTTGTGGCCTCAATGAGAGTGTCTGGTGCTGACCTGTCTATTCAGACTATTCTCAATCTCAATACACTTTGAATTGTAGTTACGGCAAATTATTTCTACTGGACAATATGAAAAGAGGGATATTAATTTGCTTGTCTTTCAAAGATGTTTCCTGTCAAAGTCCGTTAGATACCGGCTAACAGAACTGTCTCAGGCACAACTTTTTTTTCTGTTCTGACTAAAGAGATTGATAGACAGGCTAGCTAACATGCTTCAATTTTAAAGCTGTTGGCGAGCAGAAATATACATGCAGCAGTGAAATATATCTGTATCTGCTCATTCTTCCATGTAGATTACTCATACCTTTATCTCATTACTGTATGGAGGACCTTAAGAGTTGTTGAAAGGCATACTTTTATACAAACCCTGCTTATAACAACACAAAAGGACAATTTCCTCAAAGAACACCACTTATAAAGTGCCAACTGACGTAAGCAAGCAAACACAAACAAAACACATTTCACAGATGGGAGTAGGAATACAGAGACAGTTTGAATTGTAATGAAGCTCTATTGGGGAAGCATGCAGATGTATTCTCCATGTGTCTTTCATGTTTGTGTGCGTGCTCTCAGCACCTCTCCGATGTGCCTCCTCCTTCTAGTTTTCCCCAATGTACTCCCAGATTAGGTGCTTCCACTCGTTAATGTACCACATCAATAATTCTAAAAGGGGGAAATGCGGGGAGCAAAGGGAGTGGGAGAAGTTGAAGGAGATACGGAAGATACAATGCACTACATCTGACACCATTTACTCAGTGGTGGCCGGCCCATAGGGGCGCCGCCCCCCCTTTTCCCACATGTTTGATTGTCATTAAAAATTAAAAAGAAATATATTTAAAAAGAAATAACATTTTAATATATTTTTTTAATTAACAAAGTAAATATTATATAGTTGGTATCAGTAACATGTATAATCTACAATAAAATCTTGTTTAAAATTGTTTTACGATTTCTAAAGTTACTGATAGGTCACATGTTTCCTGCCTGGCCGCAGCGTGTATCATTACCCTCTCTCGTCCGGGCGGTAGAAAGGAGCCCTCAGCCAGAGCAGCAGCAGCCAACAAGCTGACTGTTGCTATCTGTAAACCATGCCGCCGAAACCTAATTTCGGCGAATCAGCGTCGTCAGATCTGATGCTCAAAGGGCGCCCTGTCAGCGCCCTGGCCTGTGTGTCTGTGAGTTGTTTAGACTCGTATCCAAGGTGACGCTACAGTAGTTGTCGAGGATGGCTGCGTCTGGAGACTCCGGTGCTAGAGGATCGCCGGAGCTGTAGATTAACATTTGCATGCTTATTGTAGTTGTAAGGGCAATGCCTGTGGCACCATGGAGCATGTGTGTGGACTGGACCTGTATTTTACAGGAAAGGAGTGAGCAGAGGGTCGATTCTTGTTCAGTTTTCATCTTCCTCACCCTCTCAGACTTTGAGTTGCGCGCGCTGCTAAAGAGATGCGCTACCATGGAAACCAAACAATGCTGTAGCTGTATTAAAGTCTGAGTGGAAACAGTCGTGAGTAAATCTGATTTTGTCAGAAATCGGGAGAAATGCGGGAGTCTCCCGCGAAAATCGGGAGGGTTGGCAAGTATCACACACACACACCCACACACACACGCACGCACACACACATAATGTTCGTATTTAGTCTCCTGATTTTAAATGGGAATTAAATAATTTGAGTGTTCCCAAACCACCAGTGTTCTGCAGTTTGTGTGGGCATACTGTACTATAGCTAACCACACATATTTTTAAGCCTCAATTTGTCCCCCCCACCCCCCACCAAAAATATTTTCCACCAGCTGCCACTGCATTTACTACATAAACTGTTCCTCTTCCACCCATTTTAAATGTTATCAGCCAATTAATTGGGCCTTTTTGGTGGATATCGCTACCATTTACCTTGGTGTACATGTTATTGCCCCAGACCTCCAACCCTTATGGAGTGTCTTCTTCCTCTAAGGTCCAAATTTAGAAAAACCTGGAGAACATCCATGGTTTACCTGTCTGGCACTAGGCTGTTGAAGGCATCTTGAAACCCTCCATCTCTTTATAATCTCCAATATGATTGGCAGAAGGTGATCTGATGCCCATGATGGAGACAGATGGAAAAAGACTCAAAATATGAGATAATGAGGGACGGGGAGTAGAAGAAAAGAGACGGACGGGAGATGTGAGAGGAAATGTAACCCCCCCCCCCCCCCCCCCCCAGCACAGCGGGGCTCTCCCTCATGTCTGCCTGTCGCATGGGAAATGGTAGGAAATACGAGTTCTGTCTGTCTCCTCCAAACAAGAAATAGGCCACATCCTGGTCGACTCAGCCACCGCATGGCAGTCCTTGACAGTAGAACAAGATACATACCATAGGGCTAAAAACAGGACTTTAAAGAGATGTATTACATGGATACTCGATTCTGATTGGTCAATTCAGAACACGTGACACGTTGTTAATACCGAACAGACAGACCGCTGTCAAGGACTTATTGACCGTTGTTAAGGACGCTCACATCTGCAGAAAGAAGTCCGTTCGATTTAACTGTATACAGTTTGGCTGAAAAGCAAACTGCATGCAGTTTGCTTTTCTAACTGACAAGACAAGAGCAACAAGAAAACAGCGGAGAAGTAACGGGCAGAAATCCTCCTTTTTACGCAACGGTCCAGACATAAACGGCGACACATATTCAGTTGCCAGTTACTTTGGCATTAGGGCAGGGATATCTAGATACTTTCCAAGGTTTGACATAATTAATTGTGCTACTTTTAAAGCAAGGAGCGTTTCAAATCTGTAATTATCTGTATATGCCGATCTAGATCCCTCCGCTTCGCGTCGGGCTCCTGGTCAGCCTGTCGGTGTTCTTTTCAACATAATGACCGCACATTATCCCTTACATAACAGCGTGTAGGGTGAGGAAAATGTTAGCAAATACGGGTTGTGGATATGATTCTGTTTGTTTTATCCATCAATGGTTTTCAGAGTTGGGATATCTTGTATGGAGATTTTACTTTAAGTTAAAGACTTCCTAAACATTTTTAGCAGGGGGTTTATCTGATTTTAAGGACCAAGAAGGATAAAGTTTGCATTAGCTCTGTGATGTCTTCATAGTGCAGTTTCCAAAGATAATCATAGTCAATCATATTTGTATAGGGTATGATGTAGATCAGTTTTATTTTTCTTAATAGGATGATTTAAACATTACAAAAAGTGAGATGATCGCCAAGAATTTTGCATAAAAAGTTACTAGGTATCAGTTTACTGTCACAGGGGTGAGGAAAGCAAATGCAGTATAAAAAGGATGGGAGGCAGGTTTTAAAAGTGTGAACAAAAAGTGTTTCATTATATTAAAGCTGGTTCTAAAAGACACAAACACGTAAAGAGCAGGCCAGGTCAAACCAAGAGGAAAGTAGCATAACAAAGACGAGGGATAAACCATGACACAACAAAATCCACAGGTAGCAAATAGGAAACAAGGAAAGGAACCTTGTCAAGAAAAATCAGATCAGGGGGAATGTTCATGGGTACAATGACGAGGGACTGACAAAGCCCACTTAGACAGACAGGCATGCATAGAGACAGGACTAATTACATCAACAAGACACGTCTAAGGGCAGCAAGGAGATCACACACAGATGGAAAGAATCAGGGCAATTAAAAAGGTGGGAAAAAACACAACAGCAGTAAGTAAAACCAGACAAAGAGAAAACACATTTCAAAATAAAACGGGATATATTAATTACAAAAACCAAGATCATCACATGATCTTACAGTACTTACTATTTGTCTATCACTGTTATATTATTGATAATAATGTACCATGTTAATGCATATGTCTTATGTCATTCTTTTGTACACTGATTTCCTGTAAAAAGTCCTTGACCTCTAACTTCTTTGTACCCATTATTTGATGTATGCTTTCAAACACTTGAGGCAATAAACCAGCCTCATTACTAAAGGATGATTGACTTTCGGTGGGCGGAGGTTGCGGGTATCATACATTTGAACAAGTAACAGAAATGTAGCCCTGATTGAAAAACTATCATGTTGAAAAAAGTCTTACATCTCCCCATGTCATCTGCCTCAGTACCCTGATCTCAGAGGAGCTCTCATCTGAAACTGAACTGAGATGGAGAATGACAGCGAGACAGAGGGAGGCTCTGTCACATGTAGTAAAAGTCAAGTACGTCTTTAGCTGATATTCATATAACCTGATATCAGCATATCAAAGCTTGTCACCTGGATGAAGCCTTGTCTCAGCTTCCCGAAAGGAATGTCAGACATGAAAGAGAGAGTATTTGAAGAAGAGCTAAGCCCAAATGCCATTTCCTTTCACGTTGTCATTTTAGGGTGTAGAGAATTCCGAACTCCTTGAAGTGATGAAATGCTGCCATGATGAGGTATTCAAACTCTAACAAATTCACTGCTGTCATTTCCCTGCTCCGGGTCATTGATCAGAACTGGTGTGCTCTGCCATACTATGTCCAACCTTTAAGGCGTGAACTGTAAAATCAGGACTTTTGCCAGGACTGTTTCATTGTGTCATAACAGCCAATTTTATTTCCGGTCCTTGACATATTACTCCCAACATGCAGTTGAAACCAGTTTGTTTGGAGTCCTATAGACTGGATAATGCACAGCGCCTTGTAGTAGAACATTCATTATGCTCTTTAGGTATCAAGGACAGATGAAGAGAACTTCAGAGTTGGTTGGGCACAGGCTGTGTGATTACAGTGTTTTAGCATTTGTCAATATCATTTTCGAATCATAAATCTAATCGATAGATTTATGATCGGAAATGATAAAAGTAGGGTAGGGTAATTTTCGAATCGATAGATTTAAAAGTAGGGTAGACATTTGGAGATTATCCGACTGAACAAAACGGGATCTGTCTCTTCATGTGTCAACCACAGACCTTATTTCCAGCTATTTTCCCAAATCCTATGGAGAAATTGCATTGCTTTTTTGTCGAAGGAACCAGAAGAAGCTTACTTCCGGGTTTTGGGACGCGTCACTGTGGCACTCTATGCACTGGCTAAGAATTCTTCAGTATCTGACATCAGTTTGAAGCTTTCCGGTGTTCTCTTTGGGTTCCAGCTCTTTGCTCCAAGAATTTAATGTCAACAATCATGTTGATAATAACACCTTTTTGAAAAAGAGTTAACCAAAGACATTATACGAACACAAACAGATAAGTTCTTCTGAACAGACGCAAACTGTTTCTGATATTTCTCTTGAATGTTTTTCAACCTGCATTCTTGAACCTTTGTGTCCTGTCATTGTTAAATTGGAACACGGACCGTTCTGAATCACGTGAGACCACTGGATATAGCATAACAAGTTATTTATTAAAGAGCCTACTATCCTGCCTCAAAGTCATCACATGTATGTGTTAGTCAGTGCCAAAGAAATCCACAGATTGTTGTAAAGACATTTCGAAACTGCTGCAGACACCAAATGTTAGGTTTTAAATCAACAGATCAAGGATAACTAATGTTTACCGATTGTGATGTACAGTGCTGGATAAAGTGTTGCTTGAGTTTTGCAGGTGTTATTTGTACCACTCATTTGAAGAACTGGGACTTGGAAACCTTGCTCACCTGACAGATTGGAGATTGACAAGTTAAATGCAGGGAACACCCTCAATGTGCCTGCAGAACTGCAAAGAGAGCTTTTCAGCTTTTGTCAATAACTTAACATTTCTGTTACAGTTCACACCCACCTCCTTTTAGCTGGGACTTCCATTTGATCAAAAAACTCTTACATATAATGAGAATAAAATGCCAGTAGGGAGAGAATCAACACAGAAAATTAGACAGGTCCAATGGACTCACATTTTGAGACTGACTGCGGTTTTAAGGGCGTCGTTTAAACCTTAACAGTTAGTAGTGCTTACCAAATATCAAATGTGGGTGATTCGTATCCAAAATACTGATGACTATAAATCAAATAATGCATATTTTTTAAATATTTTTTGAAAGTATTAATCATCAATAACACAATAGCGTCACAACACATATTTGATCCAAAATATTCTAAAATACTGAAATGTCTCCTTTCTAATTATTTTTGAATTCAGAGGCTGTCCTCAGGTTGTACACCACAGCTCTTGCCCGTCCCGAGTTGGGTCTGTAAGGTGGCATTTCCCATTAGTCTGTTTACTGACCCTCACAAATCAAAAGTCCAGGTCAACTCTACCTGAGAAAAACTCACTGTAACATCTGTATTGTTATTTAGCACTCACTTCCTTTGTGTCAATTGGTGTTTGGTCCTCTTTTCTTGTTGTGCAGCCCAGTGTGAAATAAGTACCTCAAAAATAAACCTAAACATTTAATGTCCCTTTACGGCTGTTCCTTTTTATCTTAAAGATCTAATGATGGACCATGACAAGGCTTTCAAATGTTTGAGGGACAATCTGCTCCAAACACAACAAGAGCAACGATAAAAGATCAGACAGCTTTGAATAATTATACTCGGGGCACGGTGTTAGGAGTGAATGATTAACTTGCGTGTGTTTGTGTGTGTGAGCGAACTTTCGAACGGAATGATGATTAACGACAGGGCAGACCTTGAGAAGGACAGTCTGCCAGGGGGACAGATGACAGGAGATGGAGGGAAGGAGGGGAGGAGGGGGACAGAGTGGAGAGGTGGACAGGGCAACAGAACCTCTCATTCTGGCAAATGACCGTTAAATGCTGACACATACAATAGCAGTCATTTGCACTTTTCTGCTTGCCAACCTATTCTCTTATTCTCTTATTCATTTATGCGATTTTGTTATTTTCACTCTAACCACAGCTGATTTGGTTGTACATGTTGGTAATTTGTGCTCAGTTCAACAAGAAAAATAAAGACATTTCAACAGCCTCCAGTTAGTATAGCAGTACTGACAATTTAATCTAGTAGACACTTCTCACTCTTTGCCACTTTAGCAATTATGTTCTCACATCCAGTTTTAAGTGAGCACTCTTCTGAAGTTGCTCTCTGGGTTGTTGTTTCGAAGGAACGCTTTGTCGTTTTTCTTGGGAGTCGAGGATCTTGTCTCCGGGCTTGTGATGCTTGACTAACTAGGTTAATGCTTGTTGAGAGCTGTAGCGTTTAACATCATAATATTCATTTTAGTCTGTGTAAAGTCTGCTCTCAATGTTAAATGAGAAAAAGAAAGAGAGGGCAAGGGGAAGAAGATACAACATAGAGAGTTTTGATGATGGCTTTGGTTTCTCTATCCTATCCTGTCCTGATTTTACAAGGTTACTTGTGACCAGTTAGCCCATTACAATGATGTCTGTGACTGGCCCTGTCTGAACTAAAAACTCACTAAAAATGGCAGTTTGTTTAGTGGCTGTACGCTCAACACTGTGACGCTCTAGATACTCTTCTTGCTGAAGTTTTGGAACGAAGGATGTGTCAGATTTCGCTTTCTCTGTTCTTGATCTTTATCTGGTTTTCCATTTTGTAATGATCCAGATTCACAGATTAAGTGAATATATAATATTAATATCGTATTAAAAAATATATATATATAGTCTTCGATTTGGGGTACATCAATTTAGTTAATTTAGTCTTTTACTGGTTTTAAAGGCTGCATAACAGTAAAGTGTTGCCATTTCTGATTGTTGAAGCAGTTCTATTATTTGTCTTTACAGCTATTTCATTGAATCCACATGATTATTTATCACAATTATCATTCATCAAATATTTTGTAAATGCACCAAGGGTCCACCCTACAATATCTTCATCAATATTGAGGTATTTGGTCAAAAACATTCTGATATAAGATGTTCTTCTTTCTTATTCTTTTGTGAAGTTGCTGTTTTTAAATTGTCTTTTTTTTTGTTTCACCATAATGACTGACACCAAAATAATATGCGATGCCATGTAAAACCTGTGAAATTATCCCAATACATTTCCCAATTTCCCACCCCCCATTAAGTTTACTATAATGCAATCATTTGTTTGTATTAAAAGCTTAAAATAAATGTAAATAATATTTGTTCATATGTTGTTGTTTTTTTAGCATGTATTGAGCAAACCCTATTTACCTGAAGCCTATAGTGTTTGGAACGGTTTGCTCATTCCCATTTAAGAATAACAAGCATACATTTAAACATTCTGCCACATTATACTACCATTTCTATTTCAAGTCAGCATATTTTTTGTATTCCTATAAAGACTTCACATAACCATAGTGCTATGCTGCTTTTCAAAGCAGTGATTCATGTGAATTGCCCTGAGATGAGTCCGGTGTGCGGCTGGATAAGGTGGCATGCCACTGCTCAGATTGTACTCTTCTCTAATCCATTTGTTCCAGGCTCTCATATGAGGACTCAAGTCAGCAGCAGCGAAGAAAAGCCTCCTCTTCACTCCCATCCTCAGGGAGAGACCATAGCTAAAGCACAGGCACCCTGAGAGGCTGCTGCCTTTTGCCACACACACTCGCTCAGTCCCCGTTTCACACACACTGTCTCTCAGAGGCAGACTTGGGAAACCACCCTAGTGTGAAAGCTCTTGGTTGGGGGGCAAATTAGCCCCAGGGAGTGAATAAAATCTAGTTATGGGTTTGTGTGCGGATGTAAATATGCTCAACTCCAGTATGAATATGTACACAGACAAGTTTTGTGTCCGCATTAGTCTGGTTTTGTGAGAAGTTGTGTGTGCGTGACGGAGAAGGAATCGAGCTGGAGCAGCAGAGCCATATTTGGTACTTAGCCGGACATAGGGAGGGATAGATGTTTTAAAGGCAAAAATACTCAACTCTTGACCCTTTTTAAAGAGGCTTTATAATGCTTATTATGGTGTTACCTTTTCTCTAGTGTGTTGTATAGCTTTTAGTGCATGTAAATGGTCTGCAAAGGCTAAAACCCCAAAGTTCTCTCCTGAGGGAGTTTCTCTCCCACACACTCCACCCTCTCTAGTTTCAGACAGAGGGTGAAAAGAGGTGCTGCAGCACAGGCAGTATGAGAAAAAAAAGAGCTTTTTGAACATTAAAGCATGGAGAAATGTCACAGAAGCGACACAAAAATCAAGTATGATGCTGAAATTAGCAGAATATGTCAGAGGGACTGCAGGGAAACTCAAGTTTAGGGCAGCCAAAGTGTTAATAATAATCCCTCATTGCAAGAAATGTCATCTTCACTACCATAACTAACGTACTTATGAAATCAACCAGAATGATCAGTTTGAACTGTTATGGATGGTTAAAACAGAACGTTTTGTTAAAACATTGATATTTCTGTTATTTTAACAAATACGTTTGATAAAAGGAACTGGCTATTGCAAATAATAATAATAATAATTGTATATAACTGTAATTTATATTAAGCTAACAGGTGAATTCATGTTTTTAACTGTTTGGATGGATTGGACAGACATCCACATTCATTCAGGTGGAGGTAAGACGTATGCTGTACAGAATGAGTGTGGTTGTTTGGAAATGTGTCAATCATTGGTATGTGATTTTTTTTTATACATATCTTCTTCACTTCTCCCTCTTCTCAGCTTTGGTCACTGGGAGGTAATAATTTAGTTCTCATTACAATATTAATAATGCCATGCTAATTTACTGCAGTGTGCACTCACAGTCATGCTGATGGTACCAATGTTTTCAATATATTTTCTAGTGGGTTTCTCTCCAGTAGCTTAAGAAATGAGCTTTCGTTGTGTCGTGTCTACTTTCATTGCAAGTTATTTCACACGTGGAAACTATATTGTAGTGTTTTTGGAAGTAATAGTCTCTATCTTTCAAAGCCTCACCTTTACTGGTTTGTCTACCATGTACGGTAGGCTTAATCAAATTGACTTCCCATATGCTAATGACATGGAGCTACTCTCATGATGGTAACATGAAGCTTATGAGCATCACTAAAGATTAGTAGTTTATGTATTTATGTCACACAGAAACATCATATTCTTTAGTGTAGCTTTGTTGGTGAAGCTGATTATTCCCATCACAGAGATACTAATGAGAAATGGCGAGACAAAGACAAAACACTGCAGTCATGGTGTTATCTAAAGGGGCAGATTTTTAATGTGTTGGTCTCTAAAATGTAATTGCAAAAGTGGAACGTGAACACATTTCATGTTTTCACATGTACTTATAAGTAGCATGGTTACTGGCAGAGATGGGGTCGTTACTCAAAAAAAGTAATATATTTCATATTACCCATGGCGGTTCTAGTGTTCATTTACCGTTTTGTCTTCTCTTTGCAATGCTTAATCGATTTGAAACCAAGTCTAACGTAGCTTAAACTTAACGTTAGCTTTCTAGCTAACACAACACATGCACGTACCTTTCTCTGTGGGGTTTTTTGTAGTGACGAATGAAGTTGGATGTTGTGGTGGTCCTGTCACTGATCTTTATGCTGCAGACCCTGCATACCGCTGTTCTCTTCTAATTAGCGTCATCGACAAAATAATCCTTGAATCCAAACGTCACTATTTTTGGAGTAACGCTAGCCGCTGCCATGTTAACTTACACTCCTGCCGTCTAGTGGGTTGCCAGGTTTGCGCGCATGGCGCTATAATCACCCAATCACATTTAGAAAAAACTAAACGTAATATCTCAATACAAAAACAAACGCAAACATTTAATTTAAAAAAGTCAAGTCCTTTCAAGTCATCTGTCTCAAGCTTAACTCAAGTCTCAAGTTATGAATACCAAGTCAAAGTCAAGTCAAGTCTTTTATCAATGTTAGTCAAGCAAGCCTCGAGTCCAAAAATATGCGACTCGAGTCCCCACCTCTGCTTATTACTTTAAAAAAAGTAATATATTACTTTACTTCGTTACTCTCTACATAAAGTAACTCGTTACTTTACTCGTTACTTTACTAATTTCTTTACATTACTTTTGCGTTACTCAACAACAGCCGATAGCCAAAACTTAAAACTCAGTCCTACATGTGAACACATATAACAATTACTATCGCAATAAGGAAGACATAACACAAGTTAATAACGGTGGAACATTCAAGTGTTTGCTGCTTGTTCGGAGTCGGCACTCACTCAACATCATCACTCTGGGTTTGGGGGTCTTTAGCTACTTGCTTCGTGTTAGCATGTGGCTTCTGCAGGTGCTTGGAGAGGTTTGATGTGTTGTGTTTTCAGCGCTGCACCTTACCGTCACATTCCTGTCCTTTCTTCTGACAAATTTAAAATAATGGGCATACCTCCACCCCTAGAAAGTTATAGCTGTTGATGTCTCAGTCTGCAGCTCAACCCCTGTGACAGCTGCATGTGGACAAGTCATGCAAATGTTACGAAAATATAAACCTGCGGCTCTAGTGACTTGAAATATTTTAAATGTTAAAAATTAGATCTATCACATTTACCAATCTTATCTACCCCTGGAACAAGCTAAACTAGTTATAAATGTTTATTATTTACTGTCGTGTCTGGTCACTCATTCACTGGATCAGCGAGCTGCATGAGACACAGTCAGGAGAGGGAGAGAGGGAGAAAAGAGAGGCTCCGTTTATTAAACTCGCCGTGTTATTATCCAAAGTTACTGTAAACTTCTGAAAATATGTAGTAACTAACTACTAGTCTACTCTGTCAAAGGGAGAATCTAGTCATTTGTTCGTGCAATGTTAGTAACTGAAGTGTGATTACTGAGTTTATAACATTAATGCGTTACATTACTCCGTTACCGACAAATGTAATATTATTACAGTAACGGCCAACTCTGGTTACTGGTTAACGTTATGTTACTCAAAACTTTCAAAACCTCAGAAGCTGCTTGTCATCAGAAGTCCTACCTTGTCAAATGTGTGCTCCCAACATAAATATATTTTTGGGATTTACTTTTACTACTTTTTTCTTAGATATCTTTTATTTATCAACTTATTCTAATAACCTGTTAAGCGTCATGCCCCCGCAGCAAAATGCAACATCTTGCAAGAAACAGCATCTGAGGGCTTCTTAACATTTAACAAACTATGATTGTGTCATATCCAACGGGAAGAAAACTCAGCAAACTGACTATATGAACCATTTGTAGCCAAACAAAACACAAGTCTAAAGCCGAGCCTTTGAAATTAGCCCCAGAGCGAAAAAAGGCTAACGCACTTAGCACAGAACACACGGTAGAAACACTCCACCACTTATCGGATCTGCAAGACAAGACATCAGCTAGCGAACTGAGATTCCACAGATTCCAGAAGTATAAGTATCATCACCAGAACTCGCGGCATGGGATACAAACCCAGACATCACACAACGTAGCTTTACGGAGCAAACACAAGAATAGTCTTACCTTAGCTGTTTTCCTGATCAAAAGTTGTGTTCAATGGCATCAAAACGATAAAAACGCTGCTGAAGGTTAATCCAATGTGTCTGTTTCACTTTGAAATGATTACTGATAATCCATCTTCATATTTACTAGTTTGAGCCTAGGTTTCAGTTTTCAGTGCATAACATAGCTTTTGACTGCATGTGCGTCACTCTCACTCCTCAATGGTAACGTGTCTGTGTATGTGGAAGATTTGCCGTTTCCAGAGAAACGGCAAATACACCCAAATCCACCCAAATGACCCCAAACGTTCTCTTTGCTAAACCTCTCTAAAAAGGTCAAATGTCACTTGTTTTGCATCAATCTTGATACAGGGTACTTATTATATGTTATAGTTTGGATTCCTAAAGCTTTTAGGGGGTGGAAATAGAGATAACATCATTAAACAGTTACACAACATAACAGAAATAATATCGATAGCAGCGTCCCTAGCAACCACCTTGGTAACAATGAAAACGTTGTATGGACACAATTTCTTGAAGTAATCTTCGTAATAACTAACCAACTAAAGCTCATGTACATCCACTGCACACATAATCTGAAATAACAACTCATATTTCTCGCATCAAATGACATAAAAATGCATTTTAATGGCCAAACGAACTTTAAAATAGGCATTTTCCACTGAGAATAAAAGGAAGTTCGACCATGTTATTTTTCTGCAGGGAGAAATTTGAAGATCAAGTGATATAGTCGCCAGCCATTGGAATGAATGGTGAAAAAAAACGTAGGGATCTTACCATTTCAGAGGCGTTTTTGTAGAAATACTACATCCCAAGTTGTGGACCACGCTTTTTTGTGAGACTCGGTTGGTTTATCGTTGCTTTGAGAAAAAAGATTATTAATTTACCCCTTTTAGAAGTAAAGTTATAGTCATTTGTTCTGGGAATGTCATTTCTCGAGCCTGAGGCCTGAAAAACAGGCTCGGGGCTTAACAGGGTAACAGATTCACTTTTAAAAAAAGAAAAAAAATGCTTAGATTGTTTAGTTCAAATACCATTGATGATAAGGCATTGCAGCTAACTAAACAAT
Organism: Notothenia rossii; assembly: GCF_949606895.1. Classification (NCBI taxonomy): domain Eukaryota; kingdom Metazoa; phylum Chordata; class Actinopteri; order Perciformes; family Nototheniidae; genus Notothenia; species Notothenia rossii. The sequence continues at coordinate 61,099,600 of NC_136912.1, forward strand.
AAAACGAGAGAAGCCTACAATACTGTTTGTGGTGAAAGCACAACTAAGACAGTCAATTACGTCCCTTCCTCTGGGGTCACAGGAAACAGCTGACGACATGGTGCGCCTGTCTCTCCGTCAGCCAGCTGTAGCACTGCTCTGACGGTTAATTAAGAAGTGGTGGAACAGCAGACAGCAGCTCTCCCTGTCGCTGCGCCCAACCTCTCCTTTTTTATCCCTCTGAATACAAATATCAGTGGAACCAAAGTGTGTATGCAATGCATGTGTGAGCGAACGATTGTGTGTTGCCTTTAATATGACTGGAGACTCAGGTAATTAGCGAGATCTCACTTGGTGATCTCTCTGTCAAGAGTCAATTAGCCCGGCGGGTTTTGCGGATGTGGCGACGTCAGTCCTGCGGTATACGAGGAAGTGTTTGTTAATGTGTTTCTGTAATGCAAAAGGGTAGGTTGCGTGTTGAGGTGTTTGACAAGTATTAATTACCTCAGGGCTTGTCAGGAACCAGGGGCAGAGAGAGGCAGACAAAATGATGGTGAGGGGTTATTAAATGATTTATGTTCTCTCTAATTTGTACATGTTCAAATTTTATAGTTGTTTTTGTTCAAATTCCCCCTTATAATGCTTGTTATGGAAGGCATTTTTTAACCGGCATTATTTCTATTACTGTGCCATACATATTATTTTCATTTTTACCTATGGAGTCCTTGTTGCCATGTGGGTTTCAAACTGCGTACCGATCAGAAGGGTTCCATATTCAAAATGAACCTGTTATTTAAAAAACAATAGCAGGATAACATTATTATTATTAATAATATGCATGTACTGGACACGACATGCAAAATAAGATTATTTAGGTAATGCAGAAAACCTTTAGTTCCTTTAGGTAACAAGTTAATAAGTTATCATCCCTCCAAATTATTAAGTTATTAGCTACCTAATGATGATAAAAGATGAAATCATACCATGGTTTAATTTGTTCTTTTAATTCCACTTATTTCAATATTAAATTGTAAATGATATGCAGAAAATACATCTAAAATACAAACACACCAGTACACTCACTCTAATCACATAAAGCTGCATTTAAATGCTTGTACGGCGTTCAGTGTTTTTGCTCAGGGACACATTAATAATCGGAAAAAAATGATCAGGGATCGAAATACCAACCCTGCGATAAATGGACAATTTTCTCTACCTGCAGACAGAAAGAATATAGGGCAGCAATCGATTACAGTTTTGGAAATACCTTTCAGATTGTATTGCTACCGAAGCTGAGGAGCCGGGAGGTGTAAAGAGCATCAGATAATGCTTATTTCCTGGAAGCAGTTTGCACCACAGTAAAAAAAATGACGGAAGAAAGGTGTTGCCTTTTCAGATGGACAACGTTGGATTATTACTGTCGCGCCATAAGCAGATGTTCTTCTCTAGCTTCCCCTAGAAAACGACTGTCATTGACGACATAACGGTATTAAAGGGGCCTTATTGTAATCATACTTAGGTTCATATTTGTGTCTCTACTGTGACATGTTTCCATGCTTTTGTGTTCCAAAAGGTCTTTACTTTGCTTCAGCACCTATTTAATTTTTTTTTATGATTGTTCACCCGATTCGAAAAGACCAGCCCCTCAGTCTATCACGTACAATGTGTTGGAGCACTAGCCAATATAACAAAACCCTAAATAACACACTACAGGAAAGACAAAACCCCAAAGAGCGCAGTAAAATATTAAAACATAATCAATTATGTTGTAAATCAAAAGAGGCTAGATATCAGAGGCAGCTCGTGTTATCTGCCTCTGTGTTCCACTCATCAATATTCCATTAAAACACTCTGTAAAACTTGCAGTTAAATTGTCTTGTTCTATAGTCTTCCAATCAGCTGGAGCTGTAGTAATGTTGCAGTGAATCAGCCCTTAATTTCCCGCAGTAGTGAACAGATTTTACTACATTAAATATACGCTGCGGCTCACTCTGCCTTCAGCGACTGCTAACCTTAAAGAGTTTCATTAGTCTGAGTTTAAAAGCAGAGTTTCAGTTTTCCCAAGGGAAACTGAAACTCTGCTGATGTTTCAGGGGCTTTTCCACCTTGAAAAGACTAAACCCAGTGCAAAATCCTTCTCTGTGTTTTCTTCCAGGAAGGTGGTCACATTCAAAGACACAGTGACAGCACGACCTTTAGCATCTCATTATTTCTGAAGAGGGTTTTATTAGTGGTCTAAACGCCGCTCCTGTGTTTTTTCCACCCAACTGGTAGCCTCAGGGCAAGATTACAGGAACCCATGTTGGAGAAAAACCTACTGTCAGTCTAAACCCCTGAAGGTGATATCTATTCCTGGCCCCCCCATTTGTTCCTTGCAGTGGCTCTGCCTCATGCGGCGGTCCTCCCAGGGTCCCTTCCTGCCTCGGCGGCTGTCAGCCCAGCTTCCTTGCAGCTCTAGGTGTTGGTAATGAGCAGATTCAAACCTCATTGCTCCCTCATTACAGCCAAGGTCTGCTGGGGTTCCTGCTTCTTTCCTTCACTCCCAAATGTCACTAGCTGGCTCACTGCTGGACGCAGGTGGACATCTGATGGCCTCTGCGACATGTGTGTGTGCATGTTCAGGTCTATTAAAAAGAGGAAGGCACTATATTTTGTGGTTCTTCCCTGGGTCCCATGGTATTTATTTGACAAAACACCTTTTTATTGGTACACTGATTGTGAAATATGTTCTCAGCACAGGTGTAATTTATTCTGGGGACACTGGGGACACACCACTCTTGACCCTACCATTGAGGTAATTTGTTTAAAATGTTCTGAAGATAATTGCACAAATTTAACACTTTTGTTTATTTGCACAAGAGAACATTTACGATCTCCAGGACTGTTCACACCTGTAGGGTGTATTTTTGGTAACCCAAGTTGTGCAATTTGGACCTGCGACACGTTTAATATGGTATAATTGAAATGAGAATAGTAAAGCAAGTGTTGTCTTGCACTAGTCGTCAAAAACAGTATTGTAAGCATATATATGTATGATGTATACTTTATGTATGTATTGTTTGCAGGGGGCGCTTAATGCATTAGTATTTCTTAAATCTGAAAATATCAGGGTGTAATTAAGGTCAAATTACAAAGCATTTTCTTGTTTTGTTTGACAAAGTTGACACATTCATCACAACCTAGCAAACACAGACTCATTTTAAGGACAAAAAGGGATACAAAGCCAGAGGTGGTCATCTGTTCATTAGGAGGGAAACCGTACAAAAGAATGATCGATATAGTAGTTAAGTACTTATCCGGCTGGGAAATATATCCTCCCCTTTATCATCTGTCTAGCTGACAGTTCTTGAGGAATTATGTTCGTTCTAGGTGATTCTGCAGTACACAATGTACAATGCCAGCGTTTTAAAATGGAACAAATTGAAACTTGAGAAACTCTGCTTGGAAAGATAAGGCTATAGGGTTAAGGGCGGTGGATATGTGTTGAACATTATGTATGAGACTGGAATTCCTTTTCCTTTTCAGCCAAGCAGGTAATTTAAGCTTTTTAAAACATGATTTTTTCTTGAATGTTTTAGTTGCCATGCTTTATTGCAGGAGTGTGTAGGAGACAAACTCGGGGATGTTAACCTTTGCAGACATTTTACATGCACACAAACCTATATAACACACTACAGGAAAGGGAAAACTCCTCTCCAATAAATAGGGCCCTTTAAAAGCAATAGCAGCATTTTAGTACAATGTTGAGAAAACCGTATATCTTAGCAAACTAAAAATCAAGGTTGACTATATTATTCTTTGCATGTTAATTAAGAGACAATTCCTTTTCCGCTACAGTACAATATCATGCTTGCGACAATGTGACACTGTATGGTTGGAATGAGAAATGATAGAGAGAAGCTGTGCCTTGATGTCATTTAATCAGCAGCAGGCCAACAGAGTTAAAGCTCTCTCCGTCCATCTCTCACTGTTGAGCCAATCATAGGCCATGAGTCATTCAGAGCAGCCAATAAAAGAGAGAGCTCTGACCTGGTCAGAACTGATTGAGAGTGTAAAGCTGGAGTGACGTGGTCATATCACGTCTATCTCTATGCGGCATGAAATCAGTATATGTAGTTCTGTTTTAGCTTATGTTGTACTACCAAAGGGGTTTCACTTTATTTTCCGAATTTCTTTGTACCTTTTGTGTTTTCCTACGTTTTGTAATCATGCTATAGTGAAACATATTGTGAAACAATCATATTTGTGAAACCCCATTAGCAACACATTTGTTGCATTGAATGTTATCTTATTTTAGAATACCATGAATTACCATAGCATTGACATTGACAATAGTAATTATATGTAGAAAAATAATTAACCAGACACATGTGTCCTGTAGATGATAACAACAGCAATATATATATTTAAATTATTTATAAAAATCGAAAAGGTGTGACTTTTTCTTGATAATATAATGCATTTATATCATGTCAAACATTTTATAATGTTTTTTAAAGAGATTACTATGAGGAGTATGAAGCCGACAATTGAGCGGCCCGACCAAGCAAGGAGGCAGAGGCAGAACGTCCAAAAATATAACCCAGTGTGGGCATTTATTAAATCATAAACATATGACACAGCCTCAATCTGCTGCCCACGTGAACACAGTCACCAGCCACCACAAGGATCTCACACACACTACCAGCCCCTAACAGACAGGGAAACAGAGCCTAAACAGACAAACACTAATCAGCAATTAGACACAAGTGGGGGGGGAGCAATTAGACATAGTTGGGGGGGGGGAGGAGACAACACAGGGCACCGGGTGAACATAATCAGGAGTGACAGACATGGGGAAAGGATAAAACCACATGTGCAATAGTACAAGGCCCGAAGCCGTCAGTCCACATCGACGAAGTTACCTTCGTCACAAGGAGTATTGATAAAGTACATCTCAAATGATGAACAATTACTTGAATTTCAGATATTTAAGTTGAATTAGGTCCTGGATAATGTAGCTATTGGAAGGAAGACATTATTTAGCTGTTTTTAATCTACATTTTATACAACAATTTACGAAATGACCAAAAACAACAGCGTGACAAATGTGAAATCCACACAAATTATACCCAAAGCTACAAAATAATGATAATGAAAATAAGCACAATATGTCAACTTTAAACAATTGTCATATATTGCCTTGCTTATAGTATCACAATTTAGAATAAGATGCCTTCTAAAATGTGCAGTCCTGTGGAGAGGGTAAATGCCATAACCATGCCAATTTTCTGCCAGATTTACAGTCTATTAGGCTGTCTCGTTGCCAAATTCCTGTTTCTTTGTGTCATTTTTCAAAGCCAATCGGCTACCACTAATGCATTTCTCAGACTTCTCCCCCCAATGGTTAATTACAGCCAACTGTAATGTGTCGGCACAGTGGTGCTATATGTAACATATCCCTCGGCCATTTGTTTTGCATCTCCAACATCAGTGCACCTTTCTCCCCGGGGAGCCTTCCTCCACCCTGCTGGGGGGGGGGTTTATCATTCCAGCGCCGCTGGCCACCAAGGCTCAAGACTTTATTACCCACACAGGCCAGGGGATATATATTCCTCCGCCTCTGTGGCTTACCTTTGAAACTCAGGAGGACTTATCCATTATTGGCAAAGGCAGAGTATTGAGCCCTGGAGAGAGGCTATGGAACCCTCCTACGTTTAAATTTAGCACCCCGGTTTTATCTCGGCTTTCTCATTAGCAGCACTGCAGACTTAATTGATCCTGGTTAAGTCTTTATTGCTGCAGGTTCTTTCCGCTTGTTCGTCTCCTCTCTCTGCCTATCTTGCTGTTTTTCCCCTCTGCTCTTTTCCAAATGGCACAATGGCAGGGGCGGCTCTTTCTATGGCGGTAATTAGCCTTTATGGTGCTGCTATGAGCGGAGTCTTTTCACCGCCGTGGCCGTCACTCTGCTCGGCCTGTTGCTTTATCACCCCGCCATGCTTTGGGCAATTAGTCTGCAAGTACCACCTCCCACCCCACCACCGCTACAGTCCAGCCATACCCTCCGAGAGAAAGACTTCCCCCCCTTCCCTCCCACTCTTTCACAGCAGGAATAAAAATCAGCTGGTTTCACTAAGCCCTCCTTTTTGTCTGGCAGTGACCTTTTGTATGCATGCTGGACATTTTTGTAATCGTTTTTTCAGAGGATAGATTCTATTCGGCAAATTACCACCCTACGTACGGGATAATTGTCAACACACAAAAACAAGAATGAATTATGTTTCGCTGCATGTTGCATCGGCGGACAATTGATATTTGATTTTTGTCCTTTTGTGTGGAGTCTGCACCAAATTATAGCTGTGGTGTGCAGAATCCTCCTCACTAGGCTTGCCTCAGAGCATAATTTGTGTACTCATGAAGTCTCATCTGCCCACACACACAACACGGTCCCACCAAATGTTAGCCCTCTTTAGAATGTACGAAGAGATGTACTGGGGATGAGAATCTTCCAGCCTTAGAGTAACTGTTTCGCTGCTGTTGCCACTGATGACTGAGGGTACACACTGTAAAGTACTGTAACATTAATATGCAGTCATTTGTTCCTTTTTCTGATCATCTCTGGGGACCCAATGCACAGATTTCCTTTATGGAAATGAGGTCCTGCCGGAAAGCTCCTAATCAAATGATTGTATTGGTGTCGCTTTGAAGTGAACAGCTTTTGAATGAAACAGTAAGAGATGTAAAAGCGAGGCTGCTTGCATGCACACGGTTTGATTTAACAACACTTTGATATCTGCCCTCCCATGAGAATTGGAATGCGTGCTTTAACTACACTCTGTTATTCTGTAAACAAAACTGTGACAGGTGGGAAATGTGCACATTTGAAGTGTAGGATTGGGTAAATGGAAAAGCAAAGCGAAGGCAGTAGCTTCACTTGTGAATCAGAAATAGGAAGGTGAGGTGACTCTGGTGCAGGCAGCCTTTTGTCAGTGAGTTTAACTTTGTTTCCTGCTCATGTGCGCAATATTTAAACATTTAGAACAAGTTAACATTAAGTTTGTTTAAGTTCAAGCCCAATAATGGCCATACAAATGTGACACTCCATTGGAAGGGTTAGGGTTAACCGTAATCAGGGTTGACATTGCATTGTCAGATCAGAAAAACGTTGTCATTGTTATAGTATTGGAGGATCAGAGCAGAGAAAACATTAAAGGTAGGGTAGGTAATTCACCCCAGAAACACTTTTTGTTATATTCCATTGAATGCTCTTAACATCCCGATAGCAATGAATAAATGCACAAACTGTGCTGTTGTATTTACTGTATAGTGTCCTTACTGTAAGGTAGTTATTATATGTACAGCACTTTGGCTGGACCAAAAATCGTTTTAAAAATGTGCTATATAAATAAAACTTGATTTGATTTAAATGAAATGCTTTGACAATAAATATATACAAATATTTAATCTGTGGAAGCCGTGGACCAATTATTATCTTATTAATAAGATAACTGGATGGCCTACCTGCCTGTCAGCCTTCCATCTCGTGCACAAACTGATCTCGTGCCCTTATTGGCCATGTGCGCATTCGTGTGTGTTGGAGGAGGGGCTCTGTAAGGAAGACTGAAGGAAGGGCCAGATTTTTTTCGGCTGCGTACTTTCAAATTCTAGTGCACTCAAGCTGGTTTTTCCATTCTTACCTACCCTACCTTAACTCAGAAAATAATTTCTTATCGAACTGAGGCTCTAGTAAAACACACAGATTGCGTCTCTACATGGACATCAGTAAGCCGTTTATGAGTATTATTACATATTTATCATTATTATTATCATTATTATTACATGAGCACAGAGAGATGGGGTTATTCATGCTCCCTGTTTACATGATAAAGCATTTCAATGCCTTTTCTCATCTAAACTATTCAGTATTTGTATCTCTCTGTCATGACATAAAGATGAAACTCCCCTCAAGAAGTGAGACGCTTTTGCCGCCGCCATCACTGTTGACTGATTAACTGCTACAGCTGACAACTTACTTTCCTCTTTGAAAAACTAAAAAAAAAATGTTCTTATGTCCATGTTGTCTGGGGGAGAAAACATATCAAACCAAGAGATCGTCAGCTTTTATTTTCGCTGTATTAACAATGTCCTGAACATTTGGTGTGTGTGCCTTACCTCTGCTACCGGCATCGCTTCATCCAACAGATCTGAGCTGTCCAACTATGACAACACTCCTTGAGCATGTGCAATGGGAGAATCTGCCTTGGTACACAGTAGCAGTGAAAACATGGTACGGAGTTTCATTGATTTGGGCATTCTCTCAATAAGCAAGTGGAATGGATTTGATGGTGAAGCACTGACACAGCGCTCTACAAAGTGCGGCGAGTGGATAGACCGATTCACGGACTTTCCACATGGTAAAAGTGGGGAGGGTCTAAACTAATCATTTGAAAAAGTGGGGGGGACTTGTCATATAATGTCTGTGCCATGTGTGCAGCTCACTTTCTTATCACTTGAGCTGTGATTTGCCTTATGCTGCGTTCACACCGGACGCAATGCGAATATTCGCTTCGCTCTAATCGCTCCTATCGCATCGCTCTAGTCTAATTGTGCGTTCACACCGGACGCGATGCGAATATTTCACCCATAGACTGTATATATAAAGGTTTCACCGCGGCTGCCAGCTGTGTTTACTCGCATCATTCAAACAAGACGCGCTCGCTTGGGAGCTACAACTACAACAAAATGAACATATTTTACCGTGATTAAATTGTAATACACGTTTCTAAATGATGCCGAAGTAACAGCATACTGATACCGTTTAGTAAAAACTATGAATTAATGCTTGAAAAGTCTGCAGACAAGACGGCAGGCGAAAAACCTTTTAAAATGCTTGTTTTCTGAATGAGGATTGGGTCGACCAGGCAAAGCTAACGTTGTATATGCTAATTTCTCACTCATAACAACGGCCTACAGCCAGGAATAAACCAGCGACTGTATTCGCCATGACACAGACACTCTGTGGTTTGTACTTGTTTAACTTCTGTACAGTTTCTGAACAGAGATGAGGAGCTGTGATCTCTGTGTGCTAACTGCTAACAGCTAATGGCTGATGTTTTCTGGTTGAACGTCAGTGACGGCAGGCTGAGATCCTCACCTTTGATTGGCTTCCGCGAGAACGCGTCATTTGAATTTGAAGCTCGAGTTGAAAAAATTGAACTCTCGCGTTTGACGCGGCACCGTTCAATCGCCTCAATCGCGTGATTCGCGCCGCTTCATGCTCGCCGTCGGAGCGAATTTGCGTCTGTCCGCGTCTGTCCGCGTCTGTCCGCGTATGTCCGCGTCTCTGCATTGACTTTACATGTAATCGCCCCGCCCCCAAACATCGCATCGCGTCCGATGTGAACGCAGCATTAGTTTAAAATATTTGTTGGACTTTTCAGGGTAATTATGGTGGTCTCATAGCAACAGAAAATAGTACACAGAACTTCCCGCCAACGACTTATAGACTTATAGACTTACACCCCCAAATTGTAACGTGGTCAGAGCCTCTCAATACCTGCGTGAAGCTTTTTCACGGTCCTCAACAATCCATGTTTCTGTCAGTGCCAGGATGTGAGACTCCTTGAGGGGGCCACCAATAAGAATTGTACTGAAAACTCATTAGAGATGTGATGACATTTTGCAACTATTTGAATCTCACTTCTTTATTTAGAACGACAAATCCCAACCCAGGGGAACATTTGAACTCCTGGGACCTATTTGCGGTCTTGTCACTGAGCTGTGGTCTTTCCTTCTTAGCTCAGATATTGATCTCCCGCTTAGGCAATTAGTCTGAGCGAACACTTTTCCCCTTCTTATCCTTTCTCCTCCCTGCTTCAATCTAAAGCTCTTAGAAGGATTGTCGGAGTCAAAAAAGCCAAATTACCTGCTCTTTTTCCTTGTTCAATGTGATCACCTGCAAGCTACAGGGGTTAAGGCAGGTTTTGGATGGTTCATAGAACCCAATCACCCCTCTGTTTCTTCCTCATATTGCACCCAAGACCAGCTAAGAAAACAATGTAGGAGAGACAGAGTACAGTAAATGTCCTATTTAAGTAAGAGGCTTAGAGGGGAAATTCCCTTCATTTAAACCTAAGCTTGTAATATAGTATGGCACTTTGGGGACTCAATGCGAAACCAACTAAAGCTCAAACTCAAAATTCCCTAATGTGATCAGAAACTGGAGTTTTATCAAAACATGAAATGTGTTCCTTCTTCATCACTCAATCTGTCATTGCCTGTATGTGAATAATTCCATTGAATGTTTATTTTTAAAAGCTAAAATTACTCTTGGGCCAACAGTAGCATTCAATACAAAAAAAGCAGTTGTTAGAAAGTTATAACAACTGTAAAAAACAACACCCTGAGAGAATGTCCAAGACCAGAAAAAACCTAAATGTTCTGTCGTCAGCAGCACTGCAGTATAAAGTTCAAAGCTTAAAATACCATTACCTGCAAAAGCCTCCATCCATTTTCCTAGTTTGACACTGAACTCAATTTGACCAGGTAATCCTAATTTTGCACGTTTCTCCCAATTTTGGCTCTTTCCTTTCACCGATTGGCGGGGCAACGGGAATACGATTCTAAAGTGTAGTAGCCCACGTTATATTCTTTCAGATTATTTTCCTGTATCATTTGTATACTGACCTGTGTTTATTTGCATGCCTATTCATTTGATTTTACACTGTATCTGCCACCTAGACTGACCATTTATGTATGTGTAATGTTCGTTATTTTATTTTATGTACGTGTAAGGTTCGTTATTTTATTTTATGTATGTGTAATGTTTGTTATTGTATGTCTGTGTACCGTCCGTATTGAAAAACTTCAATACAAATATTGTTTAAAAAAAAGAAAAAAAGACTTACTGTCAACAATGTAAGTCTGCAAAGAGAATGAATGGCACTGAAAGCAAACACAGGGAGGCTAAAACCCAGAGGGTTTTTGGGGGAAAACTGAGATGGACCAATGTGATAATGTATATATAATGTATAATCAAAGCACCATCCAATACAACCTATACGTTTGTTCAAGATACTTCCCCTTAAGTCCCTTCATCAGTGGATTATTGTTCATATGTTTACTGAGGTTAAAAGAAAGTATTAGAAAATGTCTTCTCAAACACGGTATATTTGTTTGTTACTATAGCTTCAATGATTTAAACCTTCCATATTCATCTTCATCGGGTATACTCAACATGTGTCCATACCGGTCCATGTAAAGAAAATCACAACATACTTTCTGTACAATGTCAACATGCAATCTTGGTCCCTTGCAGTGTTTACGAGCTGTGTTTACTTCAGCAAGAGTGCGAATAACCCAGTCAAAATTAAGTGCATTTCTACCCTGATGAGGCTTCCCACGTGGTAAACAGGCTTACATAAAGCCAGTTGTATCAAACATTGGATTGGGTTGACTGAAAATGTGACCCATTTAGTTGCTGGCAAAATAAAAAAAATGATTTGCAATCAGATGTTTACTACTATTAGTGGTAAGTAGTAATTTAACAACAATTGAATAAAAAAGTCCAACAAATTCATGATAGAAAAACAATGTTTTGAATGAAAATGGCATTTAGGTAAATAAAGTAAAGGTAAAACGAAATGACATCCTAATAATAAGACAAAATATGCAGCTTTACTCACTATGTGGCTCAAATTCACTCATCCTTAAACACTTGAAAGCAAGCTATGCTAAATTCATTTTATGTAGAATAGGATATTTCATCTGATCTCTTCCTCCAAGGCTTTAAATGAGAACACTGTGCTCTGTTGTCAGCAGGAGCTTAAGTTCAATCCTTCAGACAACAACATCTAACTGGCCTAAATGCCAGCCTTTTGTCAGATATCCGCCTCGATATGCATCCATCTGTAGCGGCGGCACATCTCTCCTCCTGGCATTTGGTTAACTGGGAGTACAAAAGGGAGGGAGGGCGCATCACTTTATTTAATTACAGTGTGCTTCTGTTTGTGAGGAGGCTATACGAGCTAATCAACATTTCCAAGATTCCCTCACAGCAGCCATGACAGCAAAGACTTGCCCAGAGGTTCCACTGACATGTGTACACACAAAGTAAAGCACATAAACACAAAGTTTTTAAGCACATACAGTGGAAAGCGTGGAGGTTAGAAAGGGTCTGTGCTTGTTACTACACTGAACAAAAATATAAATGCAACACTTTTGTTTTTGCTCCCATTTTTCATGAGATGAACTCAAAGATCTAAAACATTTACACAAAATAACAATTTCTCTCAAATATTGTTCACAAATCTGAAAAAGTCTGTGATAGTGAGCACTTCTCCTTTGCCGAGATATTCCATCCCACCTCACAGGTGTGGCATATTAAGATGCTGATTAGACAGCAGGATTATTGCACAGGTGTGCCTTAGGCTGGCCACAATAAAAGGCCACTCTGAAACGTGCAGTTTTGCTTTATTGGGGGGGGGTCTGGGGGGGTCCGAAAACCCTAGGGTTAAACCCTAACCCTAACATGTCACCCATTGAGCATGTTTGGGATGCTCTGGATCGGCGTATACGACAGCGTGTTCCAGTTCCTGCCAATATCCAGCAACTTCGCACAGCAATTGAAGAGAAGTGGACCAACATTCCACAGGCCACAATCAACAACCTGATCAACTCTATGCGAAGGAGATGGGTGACATGTTAGGGTTAGGGTTTAACCCTAGGGTTTTCGGACCCCCCCCAGACCCCCCCAATAAAGCAAAACTGCACGTTTCAGAGTGGCCTTTTATTGTGGCCAGCCTAACGGTACGTCTACACTACAGGCATCAATAAATGCTTTCAACGCTTCGCCCATTCACTTGAATGGGGTGACGTAGAAGATTTTGAATCTTCGCCGAACTGCATTGTGGGGAGCATGGCATGGCTTTGCAAGCATCACGAGCATCTATCGGCATCAAAAGTTGAACAATGTTCAACTTTTGAGGCTCGATGCTTGGCATCAGCCAATGAAATCCCGTTTATGCAAATCCCGCCAGTGCAAGCGCAGCCAATCAAACCGCGTGCAAGCTGGGAGAGCCAGACCGCAGTTCATTTCCTCATATTCCAAACGAGATATTACGGTAGCAAATCACCCGGTTCTTTACGACCGGAACTATTTACCGGGATACAAACCGGAGGAACCAGGCATGGAGGGAGGTGGCAGAGACAGTGGGTGAAACTGGTCGTTTTTTCGCCTGTTTGGAGAGTTTATATCCAGTTTACTTCGTTTTAACATTGCTATTGCTTTGTATGTCGGGGGCGGGAGATTCATGTGATTGGTTGCTCGCAAAAAATCGCCAAGCTTCAGACACGCCCAGCTCCAAGATTTTTTCATGCCTGTAGTGTAGACGGGCCGTAAGGCACACCTGTGCAATAATCCTGCTGTCTAATCAGCATCTTGATATGCCACACCTGTGAGGTGGGATGGATTATCTCGGCAAAGGAGAAGTGCTCTCTATCACAGATTTTTTCAGATTTCTGAACAATATTTGAGAGAAATGGTTATTTTGTGTATATAGAAAATGTTTTAGATCTTTGAGTTCATTTCATGAAAAATGGGAGCAAAAACAAAAGTGTTGCATTTATATTTTTGTTCAGTGTATATACCCTTACATTCCGAATATAAAAGCTAAGCCCCAATTTGACGAATCCCTTTTATTTGATTGTGTTCTTAAATAAATGTACAAACCGTTTTATAACACATGTCTACATTTTGCCATTACGGGATGTCTATACACCTTAAAGGTCCTTACACACCAAACCTTCACCAAAGAACACCAAAGAACACGTCCCGACGGAATGTCGCCTCACGTCTCCTGCGTCTTGGCCATGTTTCGCACTAGAACAAACCGCTAAGACTTCAGCCGACGGCCAAGTAGCACGTACGAACTGCACATGCGTGACGTGAGTGGCAATAACTCTCCTTACCAGCAGGCGTCCGTAATGTGTATTCGTCATTCAAAAGAGGCAGCAACCGGAAGACAGACTGTGTGATACACCAAGAGAAGAAGAACAGACTGTGTGATATAAACAAACAACAAATAGCGTGTGCGTTCTATTTTCACTCTACAACGAGAAGCTCATGGGGCTTTCCCGAACCTGTGTCGAGAGCTGGAGTTAAATGAAATCTCAGATAGTTTTCTTCTTAATAGTTTGTTTGGGTCCCTCACTTCCGTTTCGCTTCTCATGCACTGATTCGCTAAGCAGAACAGCCAATCAGAGTGATTTCTTTGGCCGACAGCCTCCCGATTAAACATGTCGAATCGGCGGTGGAAGATGTCGGCACGGCCAAAAAGAGACGACAGTGCAGTACACACCACGACACACCAACGCTCATCGACGGCCCGACATCTATCGACGCCGAAAATTGTCTTGGTGTGTGAGGACCTTAAGAGCGGGTTGATTTTACAGGAAACATGAGCACCAAATCCATCTTGGTGTCACAGGGAGTGTAATAAAGGCAGAACTGAAACACAAAATAAACAAAAAAGCAAGCTTTATCATAATAAAACTGGTTCCAGAAAAGTGAAACGTCACAAAAGACAGTAAAACCAGGGGGGCAAACGAGAGAAATCCAGAGTCAGACTTTGACAGGAAACCAGGAACTATGACAATCCGCCATGGGGACAACAGAGAACATTCGGGCGGAAAAAAAACAAATGACTCATGGACAAGACCCAGATGGGGAGGGCAGGTAAAGACTCAAGGGTGGCAGGTGATGGACACATGAGGATAGGATCAGGGTGGGCCAGACAATCACAAAAGGCAGGAAAACACAGACAGGAAGTAAAATAAGACAACACACAAGGTGAAAATAAGTTTTAAAATAAATCAAAAAACAAGACAAAGATCATGACATTGTTAATAGACAGAAAAAAGGTGGACACTTTCTACCTTTGAAGCAGTCATAAAGTCTGTCCCCGGATTAATTATATTATATTAGACTGTAGGAGTTCAACAATTTAAACAATCAAAAGCTTTGCTCATAACAAATAAAGTGTTGATTATTCTTATGTAAGGTCCATTGCATCGCGTCTGGCTGACTTTTACTAACAGAAACAATACTCTTTTCTTTTTTTTACAGAGAGCCGTAAAAACGAGCGTTGGTTGCTGTTTCAAGATTGAACAAAGCTCACCTTCAATTTACCCAATGTCAAGAAATATTCATACTGGTTTAAAATAAGCAATTAAAAAGTATTTTACATCTGTGCTGGGCAAGAAAAAGGAGAGAGAATTAAAGGCCTGTTCCCATGGGGGCACCAGTAGATTTCAGTGATTGAAGCTTTTAAAGTTGCACGGTAGGAATTTAATTATGAAGATACAATAACATTGTCTTTGGATAACGGATAGTTTCTCTTCATCATCTTTTCTCACCTTGCCACGTGAAATGGACAAACTTAATTTACCGATTGACAGACTTTCCATCCTTGACGGATCATTATTTAACCCAAAGAGTTTCTACTAGAAAAAAAACATCACTATTTTAGTCAGCTAATGAAGCAGTATGAAGGCGATGATTGTTTTTCTAGTTGGTGGATAGTTTTTCTGAAACTAATGACTTTGAAAGGGGTAATTAATTGATTCTGATGCAGACTTTTAATTAGAAGTGACAAGGAGAACGAATCCCGATGTAACCATCTCCTCACATGTGAGCAAGGCTTTGTTTTGGGCGGTGTGCGAGCCATATAAAACATCCCTTTGAGATCCTGCTGCTAAGTAAGAAATATACACCATTTGTGGCAAAGAAGAGCTTTGAGACAATTTCATTTGTTTTTTGCAAGAGTCTTAAAAATTATTACGATACGCTGTGAAAAATCCCTCTTCTCTCGCCTGAAAGGAGATGTGTAAGTGGCAAAGATATCACATCAATCTTCAATTTTATAGAATGGATACCTACAAAGTATCGGCTCAAATAAAGTGCCCATTCCAGTGGATTTTCAGGGATGTGTTGGAATCAGCGGAAACTTTTGCTTAGGAGAAGATCAGTGGTTACATTAGCACAAGAAGCGGCTGATCATTTAGTGTAAACTTCTTAGCGCTGTTCCCAAGTGTCATGCAGTAATATTTTCCTCTCTAATACATATTTTCCAAAAGCTTGAGGTGGAATTGATTGCTGTTTCTTCTGCTCAGAGGTTTTACTTTGACATCTATTACCTCAGTTCCTTTGGGCCTGAAAAGTAGTGCAGAAATATCCTTTAGCATTTTCAATAAATATATACAGTATCAGGCATGCACAGGAAAACCTCTATGGACATTGTGTCGGTCAATGAAACAGCTCTATATTTTAAAGAGTAAACGTG
Organism: Notothenia rossii; assembly: GCF_949606895.1. NCBI lineage: Eukaryota > Metazoa > Chordata > Actinopteri > Perciformes > Nototheniidae > Notothenia > Notothenia rossii. The sequence goes on from NC_136912.1 coordinate 61,115,898, forward strand.
TGATAAATCTAATGGACAGCTGGGCATTGCACTTATGTATGTAAAGGTTTCCATAAGTCTTGACAACATAGACCATCAACACCATGTGGCTTTTCAGACAGCTCAGAAAAGAAGGCACCTTTTTAGTAGTCAGTAAGTGTAAGTGTGATATGCTGTTTGTGAGTCGAGCAGCTTCCCTGAAGGGCCACAGAGCTCTTATCAGCACTTCACTTTGAAACTGATTTCTCTTTTTTGTTTGTTTTTCAAGGAACATGTTATGTTGCTCCACGCTCTATGTTATTCAGTTTAATATTTCCAAAGTTTGTTTCTGAAGATGCACTTTTCCAGTTTTCATTTCAAGTCTCGGAACGACTAATTGTCAACTTGATTGACTCATGTTTGATATACTGTTCCTCTCAATTCTTTCAAATGCACAAGGGTGACACCGCCCCAATGTTCAACCACGTAATAGGGACAAAGGTCAAATAAGTTAAACATTTTTCCCCATATAAACTAAGCTCAAACACATTTCCAGTGACATCTTAGTTCAGTTCATTATAGGGCATTGCCAATTATTCATTTTTACAATAAATTCCTCCAATATTCTAAAGTAAGGATTGGGGAATAACAATAACTTAAACCATAGTTGAAATTTGGCAACAAAAACACATGGTTAGGGTAGAGGAAACAGTGTTTGATTTTTCCAGAACATAAATGCAGTTCTACAAATCTCTTGCCTGAAAGTCTTACACATCCTAAACCTTACTTACATCTTGCTACATTGAAGGTAAACTACCTACTGCGACAGCACTGCATGTTGGAGGCACCGGATATAAATTGTAAGGTGCAGATGTATCTAATACAGAAAATATCTTATTAACACTGGGATGAAAAAGCACGGCAGAAAATACCTTCGATGGCTGCTTTTTAGGGTAATGCTAAACCAAAAGTCTGTTATCCCACACATGGTGTTTTTCGTGAGCAAAGAAGGGATACGTTTTGGACTTACTGTAGCAGACCCAATAGAGTTAAGGTTGGCAGTAGAGCCGTTGATTCTAGAGGCGGAATATCGAAATGTTTTGCACCAGGTGGACGTTTGGCATGAGGCGAAATCAAGGGAGATTTCATAATTTTTCCTCTGGATGGTATCAGGATTAAAGGATGGTAGAGATAATGATCACCCACCATGATATGGCACTGATTAAGTCAGTTCCGTTTTAAGTTTTTGGGTTAAAGATGAACAATTATGCATGGTTCATACAGGGTATGTGATCATGTATGGTGGTACTATACCATAAAGGGTATGTTAGACATGCAGACTAAATAGCCTGTTGAATACAATTCACCACTTGAATTGTGTCGTGTCCGTGACTAAAATTGCACTCATGCATCTATGCCAGAAATATTGAGTACAGACCCTAGGAGATAGTGAAGGTTGCTCCAACAGGTTGTCTGGAGTCAAGAAACACTGCAGGCATGCTGCTTTATCGAGCTGTAGGAGCTTGTAAAGGCTTTATGTACTTGCATTATGTCAATTTTGTTAAGCTGAGGTCACCTATTTAATGCAGAGCCTACACTGATACTCTACCAGGAGGAAAACAATATATTAATGCAATATGTAGACTACACTAACTTATTATAGGCTGTTTATGATAAGCACTGTACATGTTGCAGAGGCACACTTTTGCTTTTTATAACATTGCCTCTAGCATTTTGTTGCATTGATGGTTTGAGTTCTAATTTTAAGCAGCAGCATTCAAGAAATGACATAGAGGTTGCTGTTTTATGCAATTCCCCTTTCATTTTCAAGCGGCTGTCTGCAAGATACTAATTTCTCTCTTTTTTTTTTGTTGGCGTTCAGACAGCTCATCCCAGAGATCATTTTCCATTCAAGCCAGCTCATTTTCATTGAATTATCAATCAAGGAAGTTTCAGCACATGCAAAGTAGTCTTCGATGGAAAAGAAAAACACATAACCATTCAACCCAGTCTCACGGCATTTCGTGTTATAGTCACAACATTTAATCTATTGATTCGTGTTCACCAACACGATTTTCCCCTTTTTTTCATGTCACACAGAACGCTTTTTAAAAGCAATGTATTTCTATTGGTAGTATGTTTCGTGCCTGCAGCACGTCTTTTTGTCCATTCGGCTCTTGGAAGACCGGAAGCTGTGGGGTTCATAAAAAAAAAATGTTCTTACTCAATATCAAGCTACGACTATTGTTTTTATTTTAAATCCCATAATGTCTGACTTTTTTTGTCGTCTGTGAGGAAAAGAAATGGGGCTCAGAGCCTAAGACTGACATCTGTATTTTTTTAAATATTTTTTTCCTTCTAATTTGTTATTCTTTTCTAAATAACACACTGTTATTTACTCACCAATAACACACAATTATCCTTGTTTTTATTTATTTGTTTGACTCCATAATCTCTGGCTTTTTTGGCATCCATCAGGAACTGAATTTCAAAATAAAAATAACCGGAAACAGACGTAGGCCTAGAGGGACATTTCTAGCATCATTGTGATACACAGCCACTGAACTGATTACCCAAGATCCTCAGCTATGGTTTAAGCTCGCTGATTGGATGTTTTAGCTGCAATGCATGTAGGGATATGGTGTTAATGCCATATCAAATCCGAAAAACTTAAAAAAAAAAAGAAAATAATACTTTATTCCGAGTGTTTTTGCTTTTCTCTTTGAAAGTCATCACATAACGGCATTGTAATACACGGTTCGACTGCATTACATATTACAGATCTGCCGTAGTTCTTTATTTATAGAGCCCTGATGAGAAGATCTTTGGAAAAACTGGAAGAAATGCCGCCGAAACTGAATACTTGACGTGGATCATAAATATATCAACAATTAAACAACATCTTCAATTTTTCTTCACACAATACGTCTCCTCGCAGTATCAACACTAATTCGGCTGACTTTTACATTTGATCCAATTGGTAGATAGGTTCTATTTACACCATAACAGCTGATATAAAAGGACTTGTCGTTTTTAAAGATATTACTGATTTTCTTTGAATATAAGAATGTAAATATTGAGTCTGAAATAGTATAGCAATATGCTGTAAAATTATGTGAAAACATGAATAAAACTACAAATCTTCAGATGTTGTACATACATAAGTGTCTTACACTAATAATACAAATATATTAATAGGAGGATGTGCAAAACAGAAAAACGAGTTAACCTTTATTCAAACATTAAATAATACTTTAGATTAAGGTCTTCTTTTAAATAAGAAAAAAGCTTTGGGGGTATCAAAAGATAAATATTAAGCCTGACAAAGTACTTAACGTCTAATATATTGCTTTCCTGCAATGTTAACTATGTTGAAGCACTTATTTTAACTGATATTATACACATTAATTATACTCTTATGTATGTAGATAGTATACGAAATGTGCAGAATATGACAGTTTAATGGTGGAGGTATACACACATTGATAGATGTCTTGTAATGCACTGTTGAGAAACCTCAGCTGCGACCCAAGTTTACCTTCATTGCATAACAGTTGTGAATATGATATGTCAATAAACCTTTGAAAATCTTGAAATCTTGAAAGGGATGTGCAAAATAGCCATAATATACAGTCTTTAATGAACTATTAGTAGATAATAACGAGTAATGAATATACTTTATTACTCGTTTCCATTCATGTCAATTGCAGATAAATGTTTAGTCTTCTCAAGCACCAACTATCAAATCTCTCTCCTGATTGTTGGCAGTTGACAATCACCTTCCCTGAATTTTACTCAGGTGTAACTAAAGTCTGATTTAAGGGTTGTTTATAAGGGTTTCACATCATTAATCAGAATCTGCAAAGTAACTAAAACAAATGTAGTGGAGTAAAAATACCAGGTTAACCTCTGAATTGTAGTGGAGTAGAATTACAAAGTAACAATGCAAGCGATTTTCACCCATTTATTAATTGTATGTTTTACATTTGATAACACCAATGTTTTTAATGCTGGCAACTTCTAATTGTGGGAAAAAAAAACGAAAACGTCCAGTAGAGACGTCCCATAGAACATTTTGTGAAACACAATAGCCAGCCTTAGGATCTTTGCTTTTTAATATTTATATGCTACCTCTGGCTGAAATTATTAAAAAGAGCGATCTAACCTATCACATCTATGGATACGACACCCAGATTTATTTGAAAATCACACCAGGAGACTATTCTCCGATTAGAGTACTGAGCAAGTGCATTGAGCACATCAATGACTGGATGACTCAGAACTTTCTCCAAATGAACAAACAAAAAACAGAGATCATTGTTTTTGGAGCAAAGAAGGACAGATTAAAAGTAATCGCAGAGCTTCAGTCGGCAGACTACAAAACCACTAATAAAGCCAGAAATCTAGGTGTATTGATGGACTCAGACCTGAATTTCAACAGCCACATTACAACAGTCATTAGGCCTGCTTATTATAACCTGGGCCCAGGAGTTCAAAACTTTTAATCCCTATCTGATCAGATCAGATTTGGATTTTGGGGAGTTCAAAACCAAAAAACAGGATTAGGATCACTTTGATATCCGATCAGATCAGGAAATCCAATCCAAGCTTTAATCTGGATCAAATCTTCAAAATGGGTAGTTCAAACCAACAACACAGGATTGGGATCAATTTGATCCCAACAAACTGGATTATCCTGATCCCACCAGAGGGGTGGATTTCCAGTGGATTACCAGAGCAAAATGTACTGTACAATTTATTTTAAAATATGTTTCAATTGAAATAAGATGGCAACGTTTGTTAAATGAAATAATACACAATTTTTAGCCTTCATGGGAAATCAATTTTACTTTTCATTTTTTGGTCACGTTTGTGGTGGCCTATTTTGTTTTCAACCAAATGTTGATGACATAAATGTTTATGCTCATAAAAGTATCACAACAAAGATTGTCAATCACAAATGTAATTTAGATTAAAGAAATAATATCTTCAACAAAAATAATGTCCATTAATTTGTCATCACCTTTCAAAAGTAATTGCCGACAACTGATGCCTCTGCAATGTGGTCTCTTGTCTTCCTTGTATTTTTTTCATGTCCACTAGATGGCGATCGGTAGGATTATAGCATTGATATTCAGGATCTAGTCATCTTGAAAAATCGTAATCTGGATCAGGCTGATCCTATGCTGAATTGCTTTGAACTCCAGGGACAAAATTTGGCCGACTTGTCTGATCCTGGATCACAAAAAATGGGATTTCAAAATCTGATCGGATCTGATTGAGATTAAAAGTTTTGAACTCCTGGGCCCTGAAGAATATATCGAGGATTAAAAAACTAATGTCACAACAGGATTTAGAAAAGCTTGTCCATGCTTTTATTTTCAGTAGACTCGACTACTGCAATAGTGTATTCACAGGGCTGACAAAAAAATCCATCAGAAAACTGCAGCTGATTCTGAACGCTGCTGCACGTGTCCTCACTAACATTAAAAAAGTGGATCACATCAGTCCGGTTCTGAAATCTTTACACTGGCTTCCAGTCGGCCAAATAATTGATTTTAAAGTACTATTGCTAGTTTTTAAATCATTACATGGTTTAGGACCAAAGTATATTGTTGAACTCCTACATAATTACGAGCCATCAAGGTGCCTCAGGTCTTCTGGGACGGGTCTGCTATCGGTTCCCAGAGTAAAAACAAAAAATGGAGAGGCAGCATTTAGCTATTATGCCCCGACAATCTGGAACAAACTACCCAAATCATGCACGTCCGCAGAAACGCGTACTATTTTTAAATCGAGACTAAAAACATATCTCTATGCTTTTAATTGAGATTATCATATTCGAACGCCTTTAAACATGCATTGTATACCTGTGGTGTTTATCTTTATTATTTGATCATCTTTGCTTTGTAATGCCTGTTGTAAAATGCCATTATATAATGTTTTTTTAGTGTATTTATTCCTAAAAAGTATTTTAATTTGTTTTGTAAAGCACTTTGAATTGTTGCGTACAGAAAAGTGCTATATAAATACACTTGCCTTGCCTTGCCTTGCCTTGCCACTCCAACATCCAATCCCAGAGCTTGAAGATTAATCACGGGGACAGTAGTCCGAAACGATAGCTGGGGATTATGGGTAGTGTAGTGTCTTTGGCCATCCTAAACTCAGAAATGTTTTTCGGATTTGATATGGCATTAAGACCATATCCCTACATGCATTGTGGCTAAAACATCCAATCAGCTTAACCCATGAGGATCTTGGGTAATCAGTTCAGTGGCTGTGTATCGCAATGATGCTACGTCTGTTTCCGGTTATTTTTATTTTGAAATTCAGTTCCTGACGGAAGCCAAACAAGCCAGAGATTATGGAATTAAACAAATAAATAAAAACAAGGATAATTGTGTGTTATTGGTGAGTAAATAACAGTGTGTTATTTTGAAAAGAATAACAAATTAGAAGGAAAAACATATTTAAAAAAATAGAGATGTCAGTATTCTGAGGCTCTGAGCCCCATTTCTTTTCTTCACAGACGACAAAAAAAGTCAGACATTATACGATTTAAAATAAAAACAATACTCGTGGCTTGATATTGGGTAAGAACATGTTTTTATGAACCCCACAGCTTCCGGTCTTCCAAGAGCCGAACGGACAAAAAGACGTGCTGCAGGCACAAAACATACTATCAATAGAAATACATTGCTTTTAAAATCGTTCTGTTTGACACGAAAAAAAGGGGGAAATCGTGTTGGTGAACACGAATCAATAGATTAAATGTCGTGACTATAACACGAAATGCCGTGAGACTGGTTTGAACCATTAGAGCACAGTTAAAATCCTACATTTCTGAGCCCTGTGTTGTTTTAGTTTTGATGTACCTATTTTATTTAGCATTTTTGAACACTTGCCTGACAGTGGACCCAACTAATACATGTTGAACAAAATACCCACCTCCTTTCTTCTTCTTTTGTACTGTCTTTTGGTTCATCTCTGGCCTTTTTGTCTCTCTTTGCTCCTGTTTATTCAGCTGTTCACCATTTACACACTTTTATCTTAATACCAACAATTTTCAAAACTGTATCATGAACTCTTAACAATTAATGTTTTACTAAAGTAAAAGTTGAACAGCATGCAGTGATGTTGTAGGCTTTTCTCGTCTTGACACACCATTCTTCAAATGTTTTAGCAAATGACAAACATGGCAGTTATCCTCACTTAAAAGAGACCTGTGTTTCCCAATTCCTCTACATTTATTATATTCATTTTTTTTATTTTAATTGGACGAGTCATAAGGCTAGAAATCTGGGGTTGTTACCATAAGGGATTCTTAGTAAAAATTCTGGAGCCACATGAAATATTTTCAAGAATTCAAATAGCAATTTGTTTGAAATTTCAAAAACATAATACATATGAATACAAACCACATCATACATTTTTTTACAACATACACATACATACACATACATTCCCCTTTTTTAAAGAAACGGATGGAAAAGTTCATTATTATTGCACTGGCACACTTTAGCCTCTGTACCTCCGACACTCTAAGAAGAAAACATTTACTTCACTGGTGTCACCCTTAAGAATGTGTGGGTTATAAACTCTTCAAACATCCTCCTCCAGTTTGCCAAGCTGTCTGCTGGAGCTTTTAACAAATTATTATTTAAATACAGAATTTTACCTTCCAGCTAATGTAATCAGTAAATATGGAGTTATGTCAGGAACAAAAAAAAAGTGTGTGACTGGAGACAGGCGCAGGGCGGCATGAATATTAAACGAGCACCAGTCTGCCAGAGACAACGCTAAGTGATGGCTATATGTAGAAGTAAATACAGTATGTCATGTAGTGTTGCATTGTTTATGACATCTGAGCTTAGTGTGTTGCTTTAGAAGATGCACGGGAGTTGTTCACGGGCAATAATACTGATGTGTGTGTTTGCGTGTATGTGTTTGTGTAGACATGTGTATGCACTAGCTGGTGGCAGCAGGGACTCAGCATTCCCATGCACGACACGTCCTAGGGCAATCGCCACAGTGATTTACCCTCTGCTCTGTTGCCTTGGTGACTGAGTCGCTAAGGAGGAGGGTGTGTGGTTGTGAGGGGGGTAGACAAGGGCCCTTGTTACTTTAAGATGACAGCCCCCCCGCCCCCTCATTTTTCCGCTTTTTATTTCTTAAGCAAACCTGTTACAGCGTGTTCTCCCCCCTTCACAGCAGTTAGCATGCCGAGTACCAGCAAGTTAGTTATCTTCACTTTTGAACAGTCTCCACTTCCAAGGGTTTTTGCTGAAATGTTCTTAAAACATGAAATAATGATTGTCTCCTGCAACCTCTCGCTGAGTCAGTGTGCCAGTGCATATCTGACAAAGTGAAAGGCAGTATAAAATAAAGAGGCTCAGAGAGGATAGCGTGGATGAAGCGTAATGCACTGCTCCGTGCTTTATTAAAGGTTTAGATTAGGGGAGAAATGTGCTCTAAATCCCGCAGCCTTGGAAGGCTTAAGGTGTGATTGGAGAGGCATGAAAAGCGTGCCGGGTTGTGCGTGTGTGTGTGAGATGAGACGAGAGAGGGAGATAAGATGCCGAAAATAGGACGGACAGAGCACAGATATATATCTAGAGGGAGATAGTCCTGCTGAAGATTAGTATTTAGGAATCTGAGTTTCCCTTTAATCGTATGTCTCTTGTATTTAGCTCAGAACTCTCTGTCTGTGTGTGTGTGTGTGTGTGTGTGTGTGTGTGTGTGTGTGTGTGTGTGTGTGTGTGTGTGTGTGTGTGTGTGTGTGTGGGTGCGTATTTGTTATGCTCTATTTGTGTGTGTGGTCTCAAACAAGCTCATAAACATTTACTGCTGACCAGAAACACATTCATATCAATTTACAGCCTAAATTATTCTACCATTATTTCTTTATCAAAGTAAAAACTATGCTTTATGAGTTTAGGATGATATCTAAGAATTATGGTTTATTCATTTTCTTTTAAATGCTTCTATCTATCTATCAGTCCTGCAACACTAGGTCCACAATAAATACAATGTTCTACATATAAGGATGTACAAGCATTATTTGAATTTCCAATTTGCACATACAATTCTACACCTGCAATGAAATGGCCATACCAATGTATGTATAGAACTCAATTTCTTAAAGCAAATTGATGACTTGTTCAATAGATGGAAACTGCATTAAGAGCATTAATATAAGCCTAATAACATAGATCTCTAAAGCATGCATTTACTGATATAAGATTAAACATTGTCACCGTGTCAGAAAATACGATGACTACTTTTATGTTGAAAGAAAATGTTTAAAGGTAATTCAAACACTCATGTCTATGCAATGATTCTGGGAAAATGGGGTTCGTCGATGCAGTATACCGCTAGTATCTTGCTGTTCTGTATGCATAAACAAATAAAATGTAATTACAACAAATATATATTTGAAACACTTAGTGTGCTAACTTCTTTTGTTGTCCTGTCCACTTTGCAGTGAAAAGCTTTCCGATACTTTTTGTCATGGAGCCTCTAATTTACTTTTTGGTGTGTCTCCAGCTTCTGCCATGATGCATTAACAGCATCCACTTGGCTGCTTGATTTTGGCTTTTCACATCATGAAGATAAAACAAGCTCTGAAGACACTCTAAGAAATCAATACTTTAATATAAGGTATATTTGTATTTAGTGTTGTGGATCTGAGAGGCAGGAGTGAGTCAGTGGGTCACCTGACTCCAATTTCAGAGCTTTAAATGATTTCTTCTAAATATACATTTCATAAAATACATAACATCTGCAATGCCCAAGGCTGATTTAAAACAGTAGATGGTGTGTCGAAACCCAAGGAATGTCATTTTTGTTTAATGTTTACCCAATAGCTTACTTCAGTACTTCATAGATGTACGTTCACAGCTTAAGAAACATGTTGAGTGTTAAGAACCTCTTGAATGACATGAGAGCTGTAATACCTGGTGATCCCTTGAAATTTTCTCTAGCACGGCCATGACATTTGTCGCTCAGCTTGAAATGTGTCTACAACTGTTACCCATTCAGGTTGGTGTAGACCAGGTGTCTCCAACACGTCGATCGCGAGCTACCGGTAGCTCGCAAGCCCTCAATAAGTAGCTCGCCAAGCAAAGGAAATGCAATAGAATCTACCCTAAACGAAACCTCAATCATAGCGACCTCTATCTACTTACTATAACTCTATATCTATCTAACACCCCTCCTACCCCCACCCCCCACAATGAATATCTACCAATCACGTTCTTGCTTGATTTGCGGGAACAGCGTTGCAGTCTGGAAGAAAAGCAATGTGGAGCAGCAAAAAGTAATATTGTAAAGTTAGCTAGGTGCAGCAGGTACACACACTTCCTTTGCATATTGAATAATATGATCTGTATTCGTAAGAGAAGAAAATACATCATATATTAAGCATGAGGCACCAGGGCTCCATCTATGTTAACATAGCAGCACTAACACTACTGCATGAGACTATCTGCACCAGTAAACCCACAAAGCCACCATAAGTCACTCGAGTTCTTGAATATAACAGTTTTGCAACCCAGAGAGTTCATTACCTGACAATAGCTCTGACACGTTGACAACATTTGGACACAGTGGAGAGACGACAGGGAATCGTGTCTATAACTAGAATGATAGAATTGTCAGTCTAACAAAGTGAGAGAATAATGTCGACTCTGTAAAAGGTTGTCATAATAACGTTATTAGACATTACAATCTGCCTTTTCTGCCTTTGTTCAAGGCTCTGATTATTTTTGCCATTTTAGATTGAAAGGAGACGGAAAGGAGAGTGTTCACTATGTTTGACATCGCCCTTCGGTTCCACGGGGAGGAAGCCTTACATTAAGTTTTCTGTCTGAAGAGAGGTCAAGGAGTGTTAGACAATGCTTATTCAACAGCGCAATCCTCTGTACGCCTGTTGAGCTTTGAAAGAGCTACTAGGTCAAATTGTTTCAGAAAAGAGGGAGGTAAACAATGTGTACCAATCATAGAGTCAGTAGTTTGATTACTAAACACTGCAGTCAACATGTAGAAGTGTTCTTGAGCTATTCTCTTAACTACAAATTGCTTACACATGCATAAATACTACAGTTTGAAGTGCTAGCTAGAAAAAAGGGTCAGCCAAAATGACGTCATATAAGAAATAGGAGGAATTACTGGTAGGCAAATGACATGCTATACAAATACACTGCCTCATAGCCAATAATAGTATACAGTAAGTATAGAAATGCAAACAAATGCTCGGGTCAAAATATGGAACTCTCTCTTTCTTGCTACCTGTAATCCTCATTTGCACTTTTTTTGTCATTTTATTTACAAACAATTTAAAAATAAAAGTACAATCGTCAGAGATAATGGATATATGTGCAATGGGACACTCTGATGAGCTATCTGCAGCTTGAAAATAGGGACCAGACACTAAACAGAAATATATATTTACAATGTATATTACGAATACATCTAGAATTGGAGAGAGTTCATGTATTATACAAACACATTTACAAGGCAAGGAAAGCCAAATATATTTATATATTACATTTCAAAACAAGGCATAGGGCAATTATTTAGTTAAACAAGTGTTTTACCATTAAATTAAAAGCATTGAGATGTAGTGGAACTGAAACACATAGTAAAATGACATTTACATGTATTAAAAAACAGTAATTAAAAAGCCAAAACAAAAGTCAGTGCTCTAACCTTAAAGGCCCAGTGAAGTGCATGTTTTTGCACCAAAATGAAATGGCAGTTTCATTCCTTACATATCATTGTGCCTGTTCATGGCTAAAATAATTTTTAATAATTCATAATTAATGAATTAATGAATTATTAATTTTGCCGTCTGAGCCTAACGGAAGTTGCAGACGATAGTGGCTGTGACGTCACAAGATGTACCCAGTTGCGATTGTAAACATGGCGGAGACTCTGGAAAGTGATACTAGTGTGAGAGAAATGATTGATTTGGACAGCTTTTCGGACAGGATAGATGAGGAAAGTGATCAATCTGGTGCACTTTGAGGGCAACATTAAGAGATTTATGGATACAGCTCTCAACACTCATATGAAACATATATTTCAATAATCAAAAAACATTGGAAGGATTTCTTAACCTATTTTATACAACTAATATTACATAGATGGAAATATTTGTTTACATAGATGACCAAACCCACTGAGATAACTTAGGCTACAGTTTACCTCCCTGAGCTGACGTTATCTCTCTCAGTCCCACAGGAGAGCACTCTCCTTCTCCTTATTGTTGAAACAGCTAATCTCCGTTAGCTCCGAGCTAGCACCAGATGCTAACAACAACCCTGTAACTCTGTCAGTCTCTCTTTCTCTCTCTCTCGAATCGACCACTGGCCTTTATTTATCATGATCAATCAAATAATTTACGAAACAATGACACCAGCCAGGCTCACCTTCATCTTTTGGGAACAGAAACATCGCCACTTCGGCAGACTTGACATTACTACAGCCAGCGGCAATGCATCGTTTCCCCTGTGTTTTTCATCCCTCTTTCTTCACGGTCGCCTCCATTGTCAGGTTTTCTCGATTGGCAATCACTTCCAGTCGACTCCGACACACTTTCCAGGAAAATACTAGCTCAAAAACGTTGAGAAATTCGACTTTGAAAAAGAGAAAAAACGAACGGTGGTGAATTTAAACAGTTCGGCGGCGTCCATCTCGTGACGTCACGCAGTAGATCGCAAGCCACGCCCACGAAGGCGAAGGTCGACTGCAGATTTCCCCGGAAAATTCAAAACTCGTAGAATTTGTTGCTATTCCAACATTTTTTGATATGGGTTCCAATGGACAATTTTGGTCATTACTATACGTATTAGCATAACAGATCATGCACAGGTGCACACTTCACAGGGCCTTTAACCTCTAAAAGGCCCCAAAACATTCATTTCATCAGTCAGAACATTGGTTTAAAATGTGTAAGATATAATAGATACACATAACAAGCGACGGTAAATGGATTTTATAGTAAAGTTGTTTAGAAGTCACCAGCCATTTAGTGTATTCAATCTTTGACATATTTTAATAACAAATCTTTAAATGCAGATGGTTAGTCAGTTGGCTGGTATGTACTGGTGTACCAGTGTATTCAAGTGCATCCAATCTTTTGTTTAATGTATGGTCAATAATGATCAAAACCTCTAACTATAGTACAAAGGTCATACTGTAGTTTATTTTCTCACATATCATTTGTATGAAAGCTGGCGATTATTAGCACATCACTGCGAGGAATTGTCACCACTCATAAGCTCTTAAAAAACGTCAGAAAGGAGGTTTTAGTTCTTGACCTTAGAAAATAGTAGCTTGATCTGAATATTCCAAAGTCAAGGTCCACTTACAAGCTTTCCTGAGAGCCTTCAACCACATCTCACGGTTTGCTTCGGCAAAGGGAATTTGGTCACTTGTAATCCAAAGTGTGAAGCTTATGTTCGACAGCTTTTTATTTCCACTTTCTGACCATCATTTCCTAACCTGAACCAAGAGCTTTCAACAATGACAATGAATGTCTCCCAACCCCGAATAAAGTAGTTATTTCTACTCAGCCAATGTTCCTTCACTGTGATGTTAGGGTTAGGGTTGTTTTTCTAGCAATGACAAGAATGTAGAGATGTAGTTTTGAAGAAGTTTCCGACCCTTTATGTTTGGTATGTGTATTATAGTACATTAAATCTATATTTATCTTTTGCTATCAGAAAAGGAATTGCGGTGCGTTGTATAACCTGCAACATAATCGATGGCCTGTGGTTGTAAATCATGGATTTGGGACCGCTGGCAAAGGCCTTCACATTTTGTTTATTGGTAACAACATGGTCGTAAAATATCAATGGTGCTTTCACACCTTGTAAATGACGCGATATAAGCATCACTTGCTTCATTAGCTAATGAGTTCCATTTTTTCAACTTGAGCGAGAAATGTGCGTGATGTCTTTCAAGAGCCAATCAGCAGTGAGAACCTGTCATCACTAACATACTTCTATTCTTGAATAAATCATCTAAACATCAGTCGTTGTTGGGCAACGGCACACAGAGCTTGCAGTTCCTCATATTTGTCCAATCTGAAGAAAAATGATTGTTTATGGCATGGCAAATAAAGTTGCTTCATTACTTACATCTAGATGGTGTTATCTTTTGTGTGGAAGGGGCAGCTACAACAGTGGCTTAGCCATTTTGATACGTGCACTACAATTAAATCACGGCACAATATGTTAATACTGTAGTTGTTGGTATCAAAATGGAGATAAGCATCCCCCACCTCGCTAGCATGTGCAGTTTGAGTGACTTCAGCAATGTTGCCGTGGTAATACTTGCTATGATAATATTTCAGGGCATATATCTGCTGCCAGCGTTTTGATTTAATATCTCATGTCATGATTTTCTTAATATGTCACCGTTGTGTAGAGAAACATAGAAAAACAAAGAATAAAAAGGTACACTGGCACCACTGTTAGTTATCCACACAGATCTAAGCGAATGATCTTCAGATACTCAGAGCGTGGGCTCACTGAGATGGCTTCCATGGCAACAGCAACATTACCTGTAGGTAACTGTGTGTGAGAGGAAGTGAGAGAAGAGTAATGGGCTGTTCAGATCCGTCAGAGACCCCAAATGAAAGCTTATCATCCTTTTATTCATCCCTCTATTAACCCTGCTCATACTGTCTTTATTATAACCCAGTTCATTCATATGCACTCTGAAGCACAACTTAATCACCACCGCTCCTAAATGAATAACAGTATAAGTGGATGGTTGACATTAATAATAATAATAATAACAATAATAGATTTAATTTGTTAGCGCTTTTACAGGTGCTCAAAGACGCTTTACAGATAATAGTGAAGAAAAAAGAAAAGAGAAGAAAGGAACAACAAATAAATATATAGTTAAAGTTAAAGTCAAATAATACAAAAACAATCACACATTAAAAGCCAGATTGAAGAGGTGAGTTTTTGTGAGTTTTTTGAAGGTGGTGAGGTCGGTGCAGTCTCTGATGGGTTGTGGGAGTGAGTTCCAGAGGGAGGGGGCAGCGACGGAGAAGGCTCTGTCCCCCAAGGTCCGGTGATTGGTCCGGGTGGGGATGGATAGGAGGTTAGCTTCTGATGAGCGGAGGCAGCGGGAAGGGGTGTGGAGGTGCAGCAGGTCTGTGAGGTAGGGGGGGGGCCTGGTTGTTGAGGGCTTTGGAAGTAATGAGGAGGACTTTGAATTGGATTCTTTGACGGATGGGGAGCCAGTGGAGGTTCTGGAGGATGGGAGTGATGTGGTCTCGGGAGCGGGTGTGGGTGAGGAGGCGGGCAGCAGAGTTCTGGATATGTTGGAGTTTATTGAGGAGGTTGGATGGTATGCCATTGAGGATGCTATTGCAGTAGTCAAGTCGTGAAGTGATGAATGCATGAATCAGGGTTTCAGCAGCAGAGGAGGAGAGTGATGGGCGGAGACGGGCAATGTTTTTGAGGTGGAAAAAGGCGGTCCTGGTGATGTGATTTATGTGGTGGTTGAATTTGAGCTGACTGTCGAAAATGACTTCGAGGTTGCGGATGTGAGGGGGGGGAGATAGAGTGTGGCTGTCAATGGTGAAGTTGAAATTCTGGATGTCTTTGATACGGGATGGGGGGCCGATGAGGATGATGTCTGATTTGGCACTGTTCAGTTGGAGATAGTTTGTTTGCATCCATGCTTTTATTTCTGAGAGACAGTTGGGGAGAGTGGAGTGTGTTGTGGGGGTAATGGTTTTTGGTGAGATATAAAGTTGGATGTCATCGGCGTAGCAGTGAAATTGAAGGTTGTGGCGACAAATTATTTTGCCAAGGGGGAGCATGTAAAGGATGAAGAGGAAGGGGCCAAGCACCGAACCCTGGGGGACGCCTTGGGACAGAGGAGCAGTGGAGGAGGTGCAGTTGTTGATGTTGATAAACTGATGTCTGTCGGTGAGGTAGGATTTCAGCCAGGAGAGTGCAGTGACAGTGATGTTGAGTGATGATTAGAGGAAGGACAGCAGGATGGTGTGGTTGATGGTGTCGAATGCTGCGGCGAGGTCGAGGGTGATGAGGATGAGGATGTTCGGGTTGCCGGAGTCAGAGGAGAGGAGGAGGTCGTTTGTGATTTTCAGAAGAGCTGTTTCTGTGCTGTGTTTTGATCGGAAACCGGATTGAAATGGCTCAAAGAGATCATTGGAGCTGAGGTGGGATTTTAGTTGTGAGGCAATGACACGTTCAAGTATTTTTGACAGAAAGGGGAGATTTGAGATGGGCCGGAAGTTGGACATGATGTCAGGTGTGAGTCCAGGTCTTTTGAGAATGGGTGTGACAGCAGCCAGTTTGAGAGAGGGGGGAACTGATCCAGATCTGAGGGAGGAGTTAATGATGGTGGCGATGAGCTGGGACATGGCAGGGAGGCTCTCTTTAACAAATTTGGAGGGCATTGGGTCAAGTGTGCAGGTGGAGTTAATTCCGGTCATGAAGTGGGACAGTTGCATGGGGGTCACAGGGGAGAAGTGGGACAGGGGCTGTGAGGTGAAGGGGGGGGAGCCAGGAGAGGAGGTTGGGGGTGCTGATGAGGGTGTCAGATTGCTGTAAATGTTGCTGATTTTGGTTTGGAAAAACGAAAGGAAGGAGTTGCACTGTTCGGTGGTGAAGGACGAGGTGGCGTTGTCACAGGGTTTGAGAAGTTTGCTGATGGTGGAGAACAGACGCTTGGGGTTGCTGGAGCCAGACTGAATGAGTTGTGAGTAGTAATTAGACCGGGCTGCTTTGAGTGCATTACTGTACTGCTGGAGATAGTCTTTGTGGATTTGAAGATGGACTGTTAGTGTGGTTTTCTTGTGTTGGCGTTCAAGTTGACGTTTCCTTGATTTCATTTGGCGGAGTTCGGGGGTATACCAGGGGGCGGAGTGTATAAAAGAGACATTTTTTGTTTTTGTGGGGGCCAGTTCATTGAGACAGAAGGAGAGGGTGCTGTTATAATAGTCCACAAGTTCAGATGGGTTTTCAGAAAGTGGGGGGGGGGGAGGCAGACATCTTGCAGGTAATGGAGGCAGTGATTGCTGAAGGTGAGATGGATTTGAGGTTTCTGTAGGTTATTGTGCGTTTTTGCTTTTGGGCGGGGATGGGGATGTTGATGTCCATGATGATGGCCAGGTGATCAGAGACGTGGAGATTTAGGCTGGACAGATGATGGATGGTGAGACCAGTGGAGCAGACCAAGTCCAGGATGTGACCAGGGCTGTGTGTTGGGAAGTTGATGTGTTGAGAGAAGTTGCAGCAATGAAGGGTTTCCTTAAATTCAGAGGCATATTTGCAGGTCGGGTCGTCAATATGAATGTTAAAATCCCCTAAGAGGAGAACAGATGGGGATATGGCAGAAAGCTGAGTGAGAATGTCAGAGAGGTCGGAGAGAAAGGAGGGGTTTGGCTTCGGGGGACGGTAGATGATGGCTGTGACCAGGGGAGTGGGACCAGAGAGTTTAAAGATCAGGGGCCGTATTCACAAAGCATTTTATATTACCGCTAGGAGTGCTCCTAACTCGCGCTAAAACATTTTACGTAGGAGTTTTTTCTTAAAAGTTATTCACAAAGCCGCTGAGACCTACTCATACTAAGGATAAATCACTAAGAGTGAACTAAGAGTGACGCGCCGTTGCTATGGATGACGTCGATTCTCGTGCATGAGTTTAGAAGCGGTCAGTACGGTGATTGGTTGTTCAGAGTAGGCGGTCTCGGTGAAACTCATCCGCAACATCCCACAAGAGCCCACTAAATCACCGAAAAACAAGGAAATAGCCTAGGCAAGTAAAAGTATTCCTATCAAATAGTTATGGACAGTGCAGTTAGCAGAATACACGCATGATGACAAGTTTGTGCAGACCACGATAATGACGTTGTATATGCACGTTAAAGAGAGAGCAAACAATAAAAATACGTAAATTGCATTAAATCGAGGAGGCAATTAAAAGCACCCTGCAAACTATTATATAATGAGCATATTTCCAGCACTTAAACACTTTCAATAACAGCCCATACCGCCGTTCAAGTCCCCCTATCACGATGAATGAAAACAATCTGCGTGTTGATGGAATGTACTTTCTTTCCATTGACGAACACGTCCTCATCTTTTGATGGCGCAATTATTTTTATGTGCGTCCCGTCAATAGCACCGACCACACCGGGCATACCTGCATTGCCATGAAGTTGGCTTTGATCCTGTGTAGTTGTTGATTATCCAAAGGAAACCGGATAAACTGTTGGATGATATGTGGTCTAGAGAGCGCGTTGATGGTTTGGTTTATGGCACGGCTGACCGATGGTTGCGATATTCCTAAATCGTCAGCATTGCAAAGTTGCATTTTCCCTGTTGCTAAATATCGTAGTGTTGCCAAACATTTTATTTCCGGACTAATCGGGTTATTCCTGTTAGTCGGGGATGTTATTGCATCCCGCACTAATTCCAAAACAAGTTTGATACCCTCACGATTTAAAACTATATCTCTTGATCAATTCACAGTCTTCCATTGTCTTCAAAACATTTCGTCTCTCAGCCATTTTCAGATTCTTTGTGAATAGGTCTTACTGAGTTAGGAGTCCTCTCGAGGACTTTTAAGCTCTCCCAGACTTAGGTGCTACTTTTAGGCCTAAAATACTTTGTGAATTGCTCTTAGTGAATACAATTAGGAGTCCTAAATGTAAGACTGACACGCCCATTATGCTTAGGAGTTTCTCCTAAATTCGCCAGTTAGGAGCTACTTTTAGCCCTAAAATCCTTTGTGAATACGGCCCCAGGTGGAAGAAGCATCAGGGATGGGGATTATGGTAGCTTTTATTTCCTTTCTGATAATAGCAGCTATACCACCACCCCGCCCTTGTGGGCGAGGTTTGTCAATGTATTTGAATCCTGCTGGGGTGATTTGATTTAAAGAAAAATAGTCCAGGGGCTTTTGCCATGTTTCAGTCAGATACAGAAAGTCCAGGTTATTGTCTTTAATGAATTCGTTCAGAATGTGGCTTTTATTGTGGATGGAGCGTGTGTTGAGCAGGGCTGCTCTGAGGTGACGTTGCATTGGGGGGGGTTGTGTGGACCGGGGAAGTGGAAGGAGATTGGTCAGATTCACGTGTTTTTTGTTGTGATGGCGTAGTGTGTGCGCGTGAAAGGAACGAATGGACGGGATGGAGTGTGGAGATGTGGAATGAAATAAAAACTTACGGCCAGAGCCTCTGTGTGGAGGACGGCGTTTGCGGAGTATTTCATTATCTGCGAGGATGTCCATGCAGTCCGGAGGCAGGAGGTTATTAAAGGAGTGGAGATCTGACAGGGAGTAGAGCGGCGGCATGATCCCGTGAAGTGGCGCTAGCACGGAGCTAGCTAATGCTGGGGACCCGGGCAGCAGAGACCAGGAGCCGGATGACCGTGGAAGAAGGAGCGGTGGGAGTCCAGATAAAATTAGAGTGATAATCCACAGCATATCAGGAGAATGATTCCAGTGGGTTCCGGAGGAGAATCGTAGGAGGGGCTGACAGCCTGGTGCAGAGTGGGAGCCGGGTGACCAGCCTACTAGCTTGTTAGCTAGCTTGTTAGCCACGGGTTGTAGGCGGCAGGGAGAGACAATGTCAGCGGGGAAGCCGGCTGATCGCAGCGCGATGGGAAGACCCACACGAGCCGCGGAGTTAGGGTGGAGTTAGGCTGGAGTTGGGGTGGAGTTGGGGTGGAGACAGAATTGTTAGCTCGGCAGACTTCAGGGAGCCGAGGAGCATCTAGGTAGCAGCCTGCTAGGTCCGATAATGATAGCTAGCTAGCGGGCTAGGGACCGATGAGCAGGAAAGAGCCAGCAGGTAGGAGATGACAACACATCTGCTATTTTTGCTGATGACTGACGTTTCAAAAGTAGAGAGCCAGACAGGAGAGGTTCTAATCTGGACTAAAGAACAATATTTGGGGCGGAGGAGCGGCGAACAAACAACGCCAGCATCCTCGGCGACCCGGGACATTAGACAGATGCAGTTATTTCCATTTAACAGTGAATACAAAGGAACAAGTTAATGTATGAACATCTAAAAAGCTGATTTCATGTATTTTATGTTTAATTTAGAACAGAAAAAAATTTGACATCTGACGTGCTGTTTCTTTGTTATTACTACAGTGAATAATTAAGTAAAAGGCATCTGACAGTGTGTTACATTTTCTTATATTAAGCTTAAAATATGCTTCTAAAAAGGTGTTGTTTTCTCGGCATGTGCTACTTTTTACTGTTTAATTAATACAGGACAGAGTTGGTAATATAATATGTGTCATATGCAAAACACAATTGGCCTTGAGGTCCCTTAACAATTAGTTTTGTAGTCTTTTTGTCACTCTGCCTATTTATAGTGTCAGATCTTTTTTAGCTGTGTTCAGAAGCAGCTGTGATATTTTCTTCAAACTGGGCGACTTTACACAGATACTGTTTGAGTTCACATCAAAACAACTTTGATATTGAGGTGATTGGTAATTACCAATCAGAAACTTGTATTTGCGATATGCCCAAAACACATCATTAAAACTGTGTGGGGAGAGGAAAGGACATTTCTGATTCTATCAATTGGGCATTCCAAACAAGTGCATTTTTTACAATACTTAACATAGGTTCTAATAGGGTAAAAATCAAATATTTTGTATCGACAACAAATCGAGCGTCTGGATGTAATTTGAGAGGTGTCGGGTTAAATCACATTGTAATACTATCTCCGTCGTCCTGTTTTAGGTGTAATTCGAGGTGATTATTCCTCTATGATGGTGGAGAACAAAGATGGAGCTAAAAGGGAAATTGGAAGAATATTTGCTAGATGGCTAAAATCAGATAATGCTATTTGTCTGCTGAATGTGTACATAAGCAATACTTAGCTTATAAATGTGCCATATTTTAATCTGATTACATGTTGATATTTTGTCTACATCATGTTGAATCAAATGTCCACCCAAAAACATAATTGAATGCCTCTTTGACATTGATGCACATACTGTATATACCTTGTGCTCTCAAACTAAGCTTAAATGTCAAGATAGAAGGCAGTAAAGATTCAGCGACATTACAATAGAGAAAAACACACGTCTTGTAGCATTTGCATTGTTCAGGTTGTTTTATCAATCCAACAGCCTATTTATCTTCTGGCCCTGCCGCTCTGATTTGAGTAAGGACGGACTGAAACATCGTCTTGTGGTCTGCATAATCAGAACATCTCAATTAATATAGCAAGGGTTTCAAAGTATTAACGTATCTATACAATTAAACATCTACAAATCTAAAATATTATACAGTTATATTTTGGAAAGACACCACTGAAAGAGATGAGCCCTAAATATGACTACTTCATGCTCTGGTGTAATTCCACTTGACCAACATGTAGAGAAGTAACTCTCTTCCATCAGTCATGTGTTTCTTTGCATTTGACAGCTCATGTGTGTTAAGCAAGGCTCTGGTCACTTGGGACACGGACAGAAGCTCCATGCAGGTAGATCAATGCAGCCGGAGAGGCCTGCAGTCCATGTGTAGTGCGGTGCATTCTGCAATGATTTCCTGCCGTGGTTTTAATGTATCTATAGGACAGGTCGATGAGCACGCCGGGAAGAATTCTATATTTCTGCCTGATGAACTACTTAATCATCTCGGGGATGGTCGGCTGAGTGAGAAAAATCCATATCCATTTTACCTTTTGTCTTTCATTGGCCACTGCCTCTCAGGTCATCAAAAAATAGACAGAGGAGTGAGGGAGGGAGGTTTGAGAAAATATAGCTTCACATAGAGAACTAGTGAGAGGGAAGGATAATTATTATATGTTCAAGAAAAAGTCATGCAGGGCTGTAACTCTTAGAACTATACCAGTTACACTGTGTGACTTGTAGAATAAGAATGGGATTTCTTAAAATTCAGTTATTCACCACCTGGAGCGCTATTATCTAAATGTATCTAGTTATGTGATATATTTTATTTTTAATATTTTGCATTTAATTGTTGAATTGGTTAATATAGCTTTAATCTTCCAATTCTGGGGAAGTTATTTACTAATTCACATTTGAGCCACACCTTACAAAATTGGCTACATTTAGAGATCAAAAGTGCATAAGTAATTTAATTACAAAATGACAGGCTGGGAGAATAATAATGCTGGTTTACTGGAAGTGTTTCAGATCTGATGTTATTAGGTCATGTAATAAATCCAGATGTGCAACTGATTTGCAGATTTATTTTTGAATAAACACGGTTTAGCAAATAATCCATTATCACTTTTTTTTACAAGGCCCAATATTACAAATAACACATTTGTCTCAGGTTATAATCATAACAGTGGTCTGACCTCAATCCTTGTAGCGAATAATGAAAAACTGTCCAAAAAATCTAATTAACTAATAAAAAAGACAGAACGATGAGACTCGGAAAATTTGTCTAACAAAATAATAGAACATCATGTTTTCAGATTAGACGCTGTTGTAAACAATCTTGTTTGCAGAATTATTATAATTGTTTAATGGTGTTTTATGAGACGGGCTAGCGGGGGGCGTGAGGTGCAGTGGGTTGTGTGTTGGTGTTCGGATCAGGGGGTAACAGGTTCAAACCCCACTGCAGTCAGCATGTCGTTGTGTCCCTGTGCAAGACACTTCACCCCAAATTGCTCCTGTGGGGATTGCCCACAGTATTGAGTATGTAAATCGCTTTGGATAAAAGCATCTAACAAGTAACATATAATGTAATTTATTTTCACCATGAACATCACTGCAAGGTTCTAGCTCTCACACCTTGTATAATTTGAGCTTCTTCGCTCAATGTCACACATAGATAGATAGACATAAATGATCCATGTACATTGATAAAAGTATCCAGTGTCTGCCAAGCCAATCTACTCAAACAAACATACTTTTCCGAACTTATTTACGAGAGTTATTGTCTGAAAGATGTAACCATCGCTTTTCGCTTTTCTGGAAAGTGGATTTTCAACTTCAAACATGGCAGCCGCAAAAATGATGGTGCACTCAGAATCATGGAGATCATGGAAAAGACAATTCACTGAGACTTTACCTGACGCCTTTCACATTAAACATAGCAATTTAATCTTAATACTGAATATATTTGAGTTTCACCTTTAAATACTTTATGTTAAAAAGGCTTCTAAGGCAGAGCTTTCACCTCATTAGAGTCAATTTATATCAGACGACGGTGCTCTAAAAAAGGCGCTTTAGACACAGGCCCTCTAACTTATACTACTACTGAGTAATTCTGACTTGGGATGGATTACCTTAGTTGCACAACACTGGTACAAAATTACTGTCAAGATAAATACCTATGACTAAATCTCAGAACTTGAAGGCTATAGTGAAGGCTTTGAAGTGCTGTAGGCGACACACTGCTATAATTACAGCTTCACATTCATAGAGTGTGTCTTTCATTTATAAAGCGACTGATGTAATTTCCCCAGGTACAAGCAGGACTGTGTCCAGGTGTCCCTTCAGAAACCTGAGCCATGACTGTCAACTTGATTTATCAGTAATGACTCAAAATCGTTCCGCTCTCCCTAAGAATGTAAGCATCAACTACCCTCGTGTAAACCGAGCTGGTTAGTAAAGCTGTCATCATTGGGGAGAAAGGTAGCTCCATCAATTACTGCCTAATGCCTTTTCAAGGAACAGATAGGTAGAAAGAGAAAAAAGAAAATGTCAAGCAGATGCAGAAGAACTGTTTGGATGTAAATGATTTATCTTTTGTCACTAACAAGGGTGGCTCCGGGTAATTTGCCGTGCATTTTGAAGACTTTTAGAAGTGAGTCTTCTTGAATTAAACCAACAAAAAGCAGCCATGTAAAGTAGATTCACCCAAATATGGTACTTACGTACAATTTGTTAAACTTCTACTCCACTACAATTCAGAGGTAAATGGTGTACTTTTACCCCACTACATTTATTTAATCCCTTTAGTTACTTTACAGATGTGGATTAATGATGTGAAATATCTCTTTCGACTCCACTTCGAGCGATATAATTACTAACAAAGAACTGCTAACAGAGCACTTATATACTAATAAAGGACTGGCTTATCTATAGCCAGTTGAGTAGCACTTGAAATGTTTGGCTCTATGAAACCTGATGTACTTATATGATTCTGTTTTCTTCAAGGTTGTATCTTCCTGGTCGAATGTACTTATTGTAACGGCCCGTCCTCACAGCGGCGTGCGTTGAAGCTTCAACGCTTCTGCCCATTCACTTTGAATGGGGTGACGTCACGCTTCGCCGAACTGCATTGTGGGGAGCGTAGCTACGCGTTGCTCGGGTCAAAAGTTGAACCATGTTCAACTTCGACGGAAGCGTCAGCCAATCAAATCCCGTTTATGAAAATCTGCCAGTACAACTGCTAGCCAATCAAACCGCGTGTATGCTGCGAGTAGTGAATCACCCGGTGCTGTATGATCAGTCTCTGTTCATCTACCGGGATACAAACCAGAGTAGCCAGGCATGGAGGGGGGTGGCAGAGATAGTGGGTGAAACTGGTAGGTTTTCGCCTGTTTGGGGAGTTTATATCCAGTTTACCTCGTTTAAACATTGAATGGACAGCTAGCAGGCATAGACAGTATATATAGCTAGCCTGGAATGCTAGCATTTTGCTTTGTATGTCGGGGGTGGGAGATTCATGTGATTGGTTGTTGGTCGCGTTGACTCCCCAAGCTTCAGACACGCCCACCGCCAAGCGTCAACGCATGCTGCTGTGTGGACACTCCGTAAGTCGCTTTGGATAAAAGCGATGTAATGTACAATGTAATGTAATGTAATGTAAAAATATAATCAAGTGTTGAATCAGACTTTAGTTTCATCTGGAGTAAATTCACAAGCTACCCTGCAGTATACAAAGTCATTAAAACTAGCTGCACCTTTACCAGCTTTGAGAACACTTTCATGATCAATCATTATAAAACATATCATCAGTGGCGGCCGGCCCATAGGGGCGCTAGGGGCGCCGCCCCATCTCTTCCCACATGTTTGATTGTCATTAAAAAAAAAATATATATATATATATATATTTCCCCCAAAAATATTTTTTTTATTTTTATTTTTAAAGAACAAGGTCAATATTATATAGTTGGTATCAGTAAAATGTATAATCTACAACAAAATCTCGTTTAAAATTGTTTTACGATGTCTAAAGTTACTGATAAGTCACATGTTTCCTGCCTGGCCGCAGCGTGTATCATTACCCTCTCTCGTCCGGGCGGTAGAAAGGAGCCCTCAGCCAGAGCAGCTGCAGCCAACAAGCTGACTGTTGCTATCTGTAAACTATGCCGCCGAAACATAATTTCAGCCAATCCGCGTCGTCAGATCTGATGCTCAAAGGGCGCCCTTTCAGCGCCCTGGCCTGTGTGTCTGTGAGTTGTTTAGACTCGTATCCAAGGTGACGCTACTGTAGGGGATGGCTGCGTCTGCAGGTGTAGACTCCGGTGCTACTGGATCGCCGGAGCCGTAGATTAACATTTGCATGCTTATGGTAGTTGTAAGGGCAATGCCTGTGGCACCATGGAGCATGTGTGGACTGGACCTGTATTTTACAGGAAAGGAGTGATCAGAGGGTCGAGTTGTCGATTCTTGTTCAGTTTTCATCTTCCTCACCCTCTCAGACTTTGAGTTGCGCGCGCTGCTAAAGAGACGCGCTACCATGGAAACCAAACAATGGTGTAGCTGGATTAAAGTCAGAGTGGAAACAGTCGTGAGTAAATCTGATTTTGTCAGAAATCGGGAGAATCGGGAGGGTTGGCAAGTATGACTGACACACACACACA
This sequence comes from Notothenia rossii, assembly GCF_949606895.1. Classification (NCBI taxonomy): domain Eukaryota; kingdom Metazoa; phylum Chordata; class Actinopteri; order Perciformes; family Nototheniidae; genus Notothenia; species Notothenia rossii. The sequence continues at coordinate 61,141,666 of NC_136912.1, forward strand.
CACACACACACACACACACACACACACACACACACATGGTTTTGTCACCATTTCCATAGCCCCACCAATAATATTTTCCACCAGCCGCCACTGCATATCATATATATTATTCTGAAATGGAGCAATCTGCACAATGACCACTTTTACTTTTGGTACTTTAACTATATTTTGATGCACATTTTGTTCTACTTTTACTTGAGTAACATTTGAATGCAGGTATTTTACTTGTAACAGAGTATTCCTTCACTCTGGTACTTCTACTTTTACTCAAGTACAAGATCTTTCTCCTTTTCCCACATCTGACAAAACGACATCCAGCAGTTTTCCATTAAGTGCTGCCATTGTCTGCTGTAAAGCCACTTTGTCTCCCTCCTCCCTGTTATCCCGTCACTTCTCTCTCATGTCCTGGTGCTGTGGTGTTCCACTCCCTAACCTTCGTTGTCTCACTACCATCCTTCTTCTTTTTTCCCCTCTTTACTATCCTTACCATTCCTGTCTTGCCTCCTCTCCGACACTTTCTCACTCTCGCACACCTCTCACTCGTACCTTCCTGTGCCAAGTGGCTTTTATCTGTCTCAGCAGAGTGCTGTGTGGGGACTGTTCACAGAACATATTGGTAAAGACAAGACAAAAAGGCGAGACAAACAGTAAACCCCCGGCAAAGTGAGCCGGCAGGGGAGATAGATATTTTACTGATTTGAGTTGTTCTACTCCTCTTGTTCTAGTAGTTCTTCTCTTTATCTTTGCCTCTCACACACATATACATTGTGTGTGGGGATTTGTTATCAGGGGAAGCTGAAAGAGAACTGTTTCACCAGAAAACACGTATTGTTTTATAAGTGAATGACATTCTTCTCTTATGCCACTAATGCAGTTCATTTGGTACAACTATATACATCGACTACATCTCATTTTAGATAATAATATTGTACTTTTTAATCTACAGTACGTTTGTCTGGTAATAGTAGATATGTGTGACTTTAAAAAGAAAAATAATGCATCTAGCTATTAGGGGTGTAACGGCTCACATAATTCACGGTTCGGTATGTACCTCGGTTTGGGGGTCACGGTTCGGTACAAGATAAAGCAAAAATAAAAGTCCCAAATGAATAATTCTAGATTTGTTTTTTATTTATTTTGAACAGTCGAGCAAGTTTCAGTTTAAAAATAAGGAACTCTAACATTTGGAATAATTTACTTTATTACACAGTTAAAAACAAACCACAAACAGTAACACACACACAGATGGCCATATTATCTATAATGGCTGATGTCAAATACAAATGTATTTTGGTCTCTCGGCTCTCATGTCTATTGACTTCTTAAAAACAGCGGGGATAATCTGTTGAACTGCTGTTGTCTTTTGCCGGGCTCCGGTGATTGGCAAATCTGGGTGATGCCTTCTGATATGATTTAGCATATTTGGCGTGTGCTACCATTAGCATACCGCACCGCTGTCGAACAACGCTGACACACAAACCACCACTCGCACTAAATCGTTATTGTAGTCCACAGGGAACCCGAAATGTTCCCACACAGCTGATTTAAAAGAAGCAGGTGGGTTCTAGGTCCTGTGTGTTATCTGAAATCACATTACTAACTTTTCTTCTTGTATTTTGTTCGTTTTGTTGTGTTTTCTTCTTCTTCTTTACTTGTTGTTTAAGGGCGGCTGGCAAAACAGCTTTTAGGCGCAGTACCGCCCCCTGGATTATATATAGTGAAGTGGATACTGCCCTGAATGACAGACTTTTTTGCCACTCGTAAAAAAAGGCGTATTCGTCGTGTGACTGCATGCACCGAAGCGTGACGTCCGAACCGTGACGGTACGGGACGAATACGGATACCGTTACACCCCTACTAGCTATATGATAAGCTCATTAAATATGATACAATGCTTTAGATTTGTCTACCCAAGAGAGTATGTATTTATGTATGTGGCTTTACATGGAGATTAAAATGCTAATCATACTTTATGTTAATGCTTCAATGATGAAACATGGAGAGAGAACATTTGTTATGTACTGTATTACATTACATGTTACTTATTATACGCTTTTATCCAAAGCGACGTACATACTCAATACTGTGGACAATCCCCACAGGAGCAATTTGGGGTGAAGTGTCTTGCCCAGGCACACAACGACATGCTGACTGCAGCGGGGTTAGAACCTGTGACTCCCTGATCCCAACACCAAGGCTCTATCTACTGCGCCACACGCCTCCCTGTATCTCTCTGATTGCACTGTACAATCTCTTGTAGATTTTCTTGCCAAATAATTTGTAATGAAAGATAATCTGTGAGTTTATATTGGTATTTTAATATATTTTAAAGGATTTCAAAAATAGTTAATGGTTATACATATGAATTACGTCAAATGATTGTTTACGGTTTTAAGGTATAGGCAGAAAGTCATACTTTTACATTTCATCTGTGGATTTCTGATGCCGTGAGTCACTAATAAAAGTGGAATTCCAGACGCTTGGCTGATACATCAGCAGCATCACAATCAGATTTCTAGAACATTTAGCTGGTTGCATTTTGTCCTCCCCCTCCTTTGTTCCAACTTTGTCCTAATACTGTTCTTCTATTCCCGCTGAGAGATCGAGGGGAATCATATGGTTCAGCAGTTCTTTTACTGGCAGACACTATAGCAGGATGAGGGGAGAAAGGAAGGAACTGAGGAATAGGGAAATGGAGGTTGAGGTGAGGGGGCACGACTTATTGACTTGACACTCTGTAATTGCAGCGCAGCCCCCGGTACTTACATGTTGCAATGGCTTTGTTTAAAGATTGATTGATTAGAATAAAGGGGGAGTCTTTTTCCTATTTTCCCTTAGCTTTGACTTCATGGTTATGCTTACAAACCACATGTTTCTGATGATGGTAATTCAAATTATGATTAATAATAGTAGAATAGAATAATTAGTTTTGTCGATCAAAAGCTGTCAATATGAGATGTACATTTGATGTAAATACATTCTGTATTTTTTTTGTATTAAAAACTGTTGAATCTAATAATATTCATATAAAGGAATCAGTGGAACTTAATTCTGTACAACATTAAAGTAGTTGTCCTCCCATTAATCATATTGCAGATTGCATTTGATGCATGTATATAAAAGTCACAAACTGAAGCCTATACTTATTTTTGATTTACTGGATTTTTTTCCGCATCTCTTTCTGCTGATAAAAGGTCACAAGAAGTGTCTGACAGCTCTGGAGAAATTAAGTAAAGGGATTTTATAGCAATACATTCTCACATTCAATGTGTCACCTTGCTGACAATTGTACATGTTACAAACGTTATGTTCATAAGGTTACTACTTATTTTTGAGATATTTATTGAAAAGTATTGCAGTATTTTTTGTAATTCAGGGTCAAAAGAAAGTATTTAAAGTTCCTTGGGTTTTTGTAAAATGCATATTTAACCCTGTCTTCTCTCAATAGCTTTTGTACAGCCCCGAAATGGACATTGAGTTGAAATGTCATTGTCAGACATAATTATTAACAAGCTTTTGTTGATAACGCATGCTCAAACTAACTAACTAACTACCTAAATGTGTGTTTAGTGTGTTTTATTGACTTTGGATGAAGTCAATGCACTGCCAGTTACATTAGCCTGTTGGATGCATCCATTGGATCCACAAATAGATGCAAGGCCTACCCAGTCATCTTGAAACTGATTGTTTTCTGAAGGTGTTATTTGATTGATTTTGGAGTGCTGCTTGAAGTGGCGGTGCTCACTGAGCCATGGATCAGTTTAAAAGGAGGAGGAGATCAATTAGTCGAGCCTTACTGCTGACGCTATACTGACTGATATGCAAACAGAGGCCATTGATTGGGCTCCGGGGTGCGCTATAGCATTTTTTACCTAAACCACTAGAATAAACAGCACCGAACAATAGTCACAGAATGGAGAGTCAGTGGCCGTCAGGAAAGCAGTGGTTGGAGTGGTCCTCTTTGGATTCCATGTCAAATTCCAGTCATCCTTAATACAGTTTGATTGAAACATATCTGAAACCCTTTGGAGTGGGAGGGATTTGAATAGGACCCTTTCTTACTTTGCCTTCAAGGAGCTGCTAGTCCACGTTTAATTCCTTTTTGAGAAAATAATACTACTTTACATGGCCGTGGATACATTTCCTGGCACACTGTGTCCTATCTGGATTGTTTCTGCCAAGCCTTTGGTGCGTGTCTGAAGATAGATGAGCGAGATTTGATATTCAGCCAGTGCACCTATAATTACACAGGGGAATTATGGCTGTACACTAAAAATATTGACTTGATAATAAGCAGAATCATTTCAGAGTTGCTTCACGTTCAAGCAACGGCTAATTGGGTGTGGGTACGGTTTTTTAAACAAAGCACAGCTTTGAACACATCAGTCGAGATAAGAAGTCTTTAGAAGAATGCAATGGGTGAGAGCTGCGAAGACGAACGTCAATATTTCCATACAATTCAATAGGTGTAATAAAAAAGGAGTTAATGAATAAAGGCACCTATAGCCATGCCAAACACATGTTGTTGTTTTTTAGCTCTAACTTATTTTCAGTTCATCTACCAACCTTTTTAGCTTTGTTAAATACACCAGTATCATATAGTTTTACAGTTTGTAGCTTTATCAGAGAAGTACATATTATGGCAGGATCGAAATATCTGGTGTAGAAGAAAATATGTCATGTTTTGACAGAGTTGCATTTTTTTCTGTGTTAGAAGGTACTGCTTTACATACTCTCTTTTTTCTTTAGCCTTCAGTAGTCCGCAAAGACTGATTTAAAAATGTTTTGTTTGTACAGTCAGTTTACCATTTTTGCAGTGTTTTCCATATTTTTCCAAGTGAATGCATCAGTGGCCGATGCTGACTGTTGCACGTTTGCCAATCGTGGGGGTTGGGACTGTGCATGATGACACCAAGTGCACACTCTTTCCTGTTTCTATTCTTCTGCAGGATGAGCTATATTTTAAGAAAACTGTGTTAGACCGCAGTGCTTCACATTGTTTTTCATCTCTTATACCATTTAGTAGTCTAGTTCTTCAAAAGTGTGTTTGTGCAGTCGATTTATCATTTCAGGCAGTGTTTTCCCATACTTTTCCATGTGAAAGCATCAGTGGCTGATGCTGACTGTTTCACATTACCACTCAGTAGGGAGTGACTGCATGGCTTTTTCTAATCTTTGCTTTTTACGAATCAAATTCTATGAAAACAGACTGAGAATGACAAATCAATCTTGAATTGAACCTAAAACTCACAACATGTACGCTTTGATAAGAAGTGACAATTGCCTTTTGTCCAGGTGTCAAATGAAAGAAAAAAAAAAGGTTGGGGATGAGTCAGTTGCATATTGTATGGACTGTTGCTATAGTTATAGTTGTAATTTAATATGCCATATGTTGCAAAGTGATTTCAAAGAGTGGTTAAACCGTTGACTAGAACAAGTTGCTCAAGAAATATTTGGTTTCAACACTGGTTTACAGTTGTCAGGGAGCTATATCATTCATATCACACGTGTACTTAGTTGCCATCTCATATATACCACAAAAAACGTAGCAGGGTGACACCAAAATGTAGGAGACAGAAAGTATCTTAATTTAAAGGCTTGGTCCAGACGAGGCAAAGCTATACGAACAGAACAGGAAGTTACTGAACTGAACACAAAGAACATAACTTAGTGAAAAACATTCAATAATCTGACAAAAACTAACAAAAAACCAGGATGGCGGGAATGTGTCAAAAAATGTGGTTATATCTTTTCCTAACCACTATTCCTTAACCTCTGCGAGAAACGTTATTGGGTTTAGAAAAGATGATAAGAGAATTCATCCGGTTTTGAGTAAACGCAACTGATGGGCAAAGAGAATCCGACTGCACTTTAGGACTCATATAGAAGCCGAACTAATGAGGGGTTAAAGTACACTTAAACAGGAGGTCGGGTGGTTGCTGGGATAATATGGAACAGGTGGAACTAATAAAGTCAGGAATGACAATCAGAAAAGGCGGGAAAATACACAAAGACAGGAAGTAAAATCAGACGCGATGAGAAAATCTTCCAAATAAAACAATAAACGGATCAAAACAAGGATAATGACACTACTATGTATTGGCATATGTTGATGGAAATGCCAATAGACAGGAACATATAGCTTACATTGACTTACTTTAGGATTGTCGTTTAATGGTTTTGTAGATGTAGACAAACTCTATAAATAGAATTGAGATTGATAGCATATAAGAAACACCTATCAGTATAACACAATACAAATGACAGCCTACAGTAGAATCAACAAGCTCTTTTAACTCAACTCAAAGTATAACCGTCATGAAACAGTATTTATCGCAGCACAGTTGTATACGAGTGCTTTCACTTTATCATCCATATTCCTAAAGCTTCTACACAGACTTGTCAAGGAATCCATCCTGTTCTAACTTCCAGTCTCCTGCTGTAACATGCATATCAAAGAAGAAAAGATGAGCTGTTGCTTGACTAAACAACAAACAGAGCAGAGAATCACATTCCAATCCCCAGAACTGTAGCAGTGTAGATAATAATAGCAGCCAAACTTAAATCAACACCCTCGCTTTCTGTTGGTCCTGTGTTGTTTTGTCTTTTTGACATACCAAAAAAAAAATCTCCCTGACTTTGACGTAATCACTTCTAAAGCTCTCCTTTCCCTATCTGTCTTGCCTCATTATCCCCCCTTCCCTCCTCTCTCCTAACCCTTTCCTGTTTAAGAATACAGAGAACAAGTGAGGAAGAAAAGGAAGTAAAACGCTCCTCCAGGGTGTTACCTTTCTGCTTTTCGTTGGTAACGTCTCCTGCTCCTGCTTGTCAGGAAGTCAGATTTAGCCTCCGACCAAGGATGTTAGGGCTAGGTGGACCCCTCCCCCTCCCCCCAAAGCATGTTTTACTCACTTTAAAAGAGAAATGAAATATAATTAATTAATTATAGGGATATTGGCAGAAACATGTAAAACAGCAATTCGCTTCAATGGAAATGTTCTGCCATTGGTGTGTCATTTGGATTGGTTGGTACACTCCATACTTATTGCCTGATTAATGGTCGAAATTGTGGATTTTTGCTTAGTTTACACTATTGTGACGAATAACTGTAATGTTCAGTGAATGCTTTTGAAACATAATAAACTAAGTTGATATGCATTACATTTTTCTTAGTCGCTCCCTCCAGTATTCTGCTGTTGCAATGGGCAGATTATATTTTCTTGTATTTTAATTTGACCAGTCTGATCTTATAAAATATAAAGTACTGAAAAACCTGCATGCTCACTGAGCCTACTGTGGAAATTGGAAGTTGATACATTGGCGTAGCTCTGAAATAAATTCTGTTCCATTCGGTTGGCTGGTTTGGGTTGGATTAACTTGCCAGTCTTTGGTTTTCTACCCATTTGTAGTTCAGTTCCTAATGTTTTTTTTTCTCAATTTACAGGACAAGGCTGCAAATATTCAGTAGTTTTGTTACAGTCAGCATTGGTTAAAAAAGACCAAACTCAACAACATGATATTCCTTCGTTCAGTACTTTCAACTTAAAAAAAATGGGTTTCTACTGAAAATGAAAAGCTTTAGCGAGGCCAAATTATTTCTATTGGGGTTTTCCCTTACTTGTTGTGTGTCATAGGTTTTTGTGCATGCAAATGGTCTGGATAGGCAAGAACAATGTCAAAGAAGAGGCAACAAATATATTAACCTGGAAATTAGCATAATGGGGCCCCTTTAAAACTCAGATATATACTTAGATTATTTTGGCAGCGTATTAATCCACATTTGGTATTTTTGTGATTGAATCTGGCAAAAGAATGATGCATGTGAGATGTCTCAACATATATTGCGATGCAGTCATGACGATATAGTCATCCATTGCAAGTAACACACACACAATATTTGGTATTAAAGTGAGTTCAATGGTTTCATTTAAATCTTTCCATGGGATTTTGCTGATGATAGAAAAAATGTTTTATCCCTGCGCTATAAATACCTTATCCACTGGCCTGACCCTCCCACCCGGCAGTTTAACCCCGACCTGCTCCGGTTTTCTTTTACATTGCGAGGAAAATTACTCCCCCCCCCCAACTCCCACCCGGTGGAGATTTAGAGAGCTAGAAAAGAGTCGAGCCCGGGATGGATTGATGAAATATTGATGAAAAGCTAAGTGTGTGATTTGTAGCATGGCATCAAAGGCATCTTCTTCAGTAGTGCAGTGAGGGAGGGAGGGAGGGAGGAGGGGGCAGGGAGGCAGACACAGGAAAGAAACATAGAAATACACAAATATACGCAGATTCAAAACAAAAAGTATGACGATACCGAGAGATGGACCAAGACCGATAGTCTTACAACATCGTATTGCAATACTAGAATCAGAAATACATCACCTGACTTCCCTAAATTATGATTTTGAGGTACGCAATACTCGCAACGTTTTATTAAAGCGAGAGCTCAGCTAGAAAGTTAAGCTCTCAATCTACCAGTCCATCTTCATTCTATCCTCACCTAAAGATGGGTCAGGGCCGAAATAACTTTGAATAACCGGTGACAAATGGATGGACAATACCTATTTGTCTCTTTCTCCTATTGGAAGAAAATTACACTTATGCAATTCAATGTGACATAGGTTTAGACTAGAGTATTTAGTTCTATTATTCAAATAATGCATATTTAAATGAGTAGTCGTTGGCTTTATTTCATATCGTTGTGAATGTAAAGGTTCATCATCAGCGTCTGCATTCCAAAAGTGTGTAGAACCAATTATTTGCAGTCTGTTGATCACTTGGACTCCTTTTATTGGTGTGATAAATTCCTTCTGACTCTTTATTATTTCCCCAGGCTTTCCAATTGAGTATTATTTAAAGCCCTACTAAAAGTCATGGATAGCCAGATTAGAATAATATTAAATTAAGACGACACTGGCATTGCAAGGTTTTTCTCTCTCGCAGCATAAGCACCAAATCAGTTACAATGCATGCCTTTATTGACCTCTCCCAGCAAAATAACATAAGCATAAAGAGAGTTATTAAACTTACTATATGGTGTGATTAACTTCTCTGCTGTCTATTCAATAATTTCTTTCAATGCAACTTGAACTGCATATCTTAAAGTGCCCTTGACTTCCATTGGTCATTACTGCTTTATCCTTACTCATTCATTGGCTACATTAGATGAATGTATACGACTTAAAATGCTTTTTCACAAGTGGTACTTCTAACAAAGATGTACCAACCCAAAAATACAAATTAAATAAAAATTATATTTTTTATTAAAACAATATGTAATGTAATTAATACAAATAATAAAAAATGTGTTTAATAAAAAACTGTCAACAAGAAGGCGGGGGGAGCCTCGCTGCGGGGAAGCTGTGGACCTCTGTCGCCTGACAGCGCAACTTACATGATGCCGTTTAAACACATTTAAATAAAGGGCGGTGCCGGGCGTCAGCGTACCGAGCTGGCCATCAACGGCCTGCTGACGACCGGCCGTACTAAAGACATAGCCACGCAAAAACTGCAGCATGTGTACGGCTCCTTATGGGTAGGCCTACTGCAATTTGTGAAGTGCCGGAGCGACGTTCCGGTGCGCTCCGGCAGCACTACACCGCTGATAGTTTCACGACGTAGGAAAGCAGCAGAAAGTCGACTCAAGTTAAAGAGAGCGGGGCCTAGAAGTTATCCTTCTGCGCTGCGTTGCGTGCATGGCTTCCTTCTGCAGGTAACGGGGAGACGCGCTCTGGCGGCGGTTTCGTCATTTGAATATGTTGCACTCTTATTCCACTTATTCCTAGTGTGCCACTGTCAACGATTGGCACGCTTGCCTAGGGTTGCCGACCCCTGCTCTATGGAGATAGACATATGACTGTCATGTTTATTGCTTAAGCAGGCCTTAGCCAATCTGAACTAAAAATTGAATACTGCTTTGAACCGGTAATCTCCATCTTGTGACTGTAACACTCTCTTGTATATAAGCATGTCAAGGACACTGTTCTGGGAACTATTTGTCCAACGCAGCTCTGTGTGTGATGACTACTTCCATTCTTGCAAGAATAATAAATACAAGTATGCTGATATTGAAGACCAAGCCGATGATGGGAGATATTTTTCTTAAGTTAAGAATTTTTTTTATTTTTATAAGAAAACCCAAACTACAATCTTTTCTTTTAAGGAAATTATTAGGGTTAGGGTTCCGTTGTTTTCTCACCTAAACCTTACCGTTACTGTTTCAAAAATGTAACCTCACATTACAAGATGAACCACACGCATAGCTTCTTTGTAAAGATACTTCACAGTAATGTATATTTCTGCCTCAGCAGCAACATATAACAAGCATGGATGAGATCCCGTTGGCATGGGTATAAACTTCTGTCACTAATTTTAGAACAGCCAATTCATGGCAGTATGTGCACAAAGTACAAACACATTGCTATTCTCTTTCATCCACCCTTTCCCTTCTTTTTCCACCCTTCCACTCCTTCACCAACTCATTTTCAAGCTAAATGCTAATGCAGCCAGAAGGCTCTTTGAAATTGAAATGATGTGAAAATAGAATTGCAATGGCAAATGAGCTGTGTTTGCCGGTCCCGTTGGGGCCAGCATCGAGCCCTTTGAACGCGCCTCCCCCCAGCGAGGAGGCCCTGTTCTGGGCCGCAGTCTCCTCTGCCTCTCCTCCCCTTTCACGTCAGCTCGAGAGCTCCCAGAGGAGCGGAGATCAAGCTGATTGCGATTGCGATGGAGGTTTTTTTTCCCACACATGCGCAAACACACATTGATATCTACATGGATACATTTGCACATGCAAACATTCCCACAAAAAAATTCAAAGGCATGCATATGTTTCCAAATGCAAACAAATACACAAACGCAGAGGCAAGGTCCAACAGATTCATCTGCACAAACACACTGAGATAAGCAATGCAGTCTGTAAATAGCAATGCCATAATATGTAATATGTAAGATTTGGACATTGGATGAACAGCATATTAATTATAGCCCTTTTGTCAACATGAAAATTATAATTGTACAGAGGGTATTCATATCAAAAGTATTCTAATTTGAGTATTTAAAGTTTATTCATAAATAGAGAGCAGGTTTCCAAAATATATTTTTGGAATAAGGCCATCTCTGATGATCATTTTGTTAAATCGTTAAGCGCTTCGGGATTTGTCTTGGCAGATGAGAAGCGCTATATAAATTCAATTTATTATTATTATTAAATCAAAGCCAAGTTATTCGTGCAATTTAGGCAAGTATTTGAACAGATTAGTATTTTTTCCGGAGACGTACATAAAACAAGCTTCTATGAAAAAGTGTGTATTCATGTGCTGCAAACCTTTGGTCTTGAGTTGAGCTCGATTAAAGTCAATTAACCAGCAACCCTTTGTAAGAATACAAGAGAGTCATTTCAACAAATGATTACATCCATTTGCATTAAAGTGTCGAAGTTATCAGCTGCTAACTCTTATCTGTCAGGGTTAGGGACAATAATGAAGCTGTGCAACATCAGAATCAGACATCCTTTATTTGTTCCGCAACGGGGAAATATACAATAATATAGCAGCAGATAAAGTGAGGGAAAATAAATAAATGGCTAAGTATGCACACGTAATCAATAACACAATAAGTAAGAAACAAAAACAAAGTAGCAGATATGTACACATGGTAAAAAAAGTAGTAGTATATTTGTTTCTAAGAAAACATTACCACATTGAATTAAAGAGTTAGCTGGTACTCTATGTAAACTGTAAATAAACTGAGAGAAAAAAATAAGATTCATCTAAAATCTATAAAATAAACGTGAAATTGCAGGAAGGTATATTGCACAAATGTGTATATTATCAGACAGTGTTATTGCACATTCCAGCCTATGTATGTGTGGGGTCTACAAAGGGCCAAGTAAGTTATAGTTGTTATATGTCCACAAACACTGCAGAGGCAGGAAGTCAGGGTGGATGAAAGGCTCAACTAAATATATTGCAGAATCAACCACAGGACAGAAAGACCTATTTGTGGTTAGTTTGCTGTGTGAAAGCAACTCAGTAACAGTGGTAGGACACCATTTGTATCACCAGGTGAATGCTGGGATCTGAACTCATACATCAGGACATGAAATAGGAAATAACTACTTGGTTACTTTTATCTTATTGTATTTATTATGAATGTTCCTACAAAATAAGTTTCTGAAACCGAATCAGGCTGTAACTATTCCCATAATATTACTGTCCAAAATGCCTTTTTCTATTCATTTTTTTTTTACGTGCGACACTGTTTATTTTCATGAGGATAGATGAGGTCCAGTTGCAGTTTTCACTAACAATGCATATGTAAATGTTCTACAAAAGGATATCCCTTAAAACTATAATCTCCATTACATTTTGGCAGGCAAACGTTGTTTTTATCCCGGTGATGGTTGCAGTTGAATTACTGGCTTCATGTAATAAATGTAAACCTAACAAAAGCAAGGTTTGAAAGTTTGGAATTGGCCTCCACTCTGAGAGTTGGCCATGGAGTAAATGCCAAAATCAACCGTAGCTGTGGCGGATCAGAATATTCTTTATACTGGTCATTGGTTTTTGATTCAATGTCATACTGAAAGGGGCACTACATCAGAAAACAGACAAATGGATTCTGTTGGTAAACGCTTTTCAGTGGAACAGTGAATGATGAAGAAGCATGGGAAAATCCTAGCATTTTATTCTAGGCCATGCTTCACATCAAATAAACAAATTCACAGTTTTGACGCCAATCCTGCCAAACAAGGGAAAATATGTATTCTGTACAATTTCTCATGGGAAGATTGGATTAGCGGACAGAATGTGTAAATGAGACTTGAGTGACAGAGAGATTTGGATAGATTGGATTAGGTGAAGTATTGAGCGAGTCACATAAAGTGACAGAGAGAGTAAGAGGGAAGAAAATGTGACAGTCGCATACGTGAGCATGTGTGTGTAGGGGGGAGATGTTGCGGGGTTGTGTGTGCTCTTGTGTTCTCCTAGCACACACGCTGGTGCCTGTCAAGTCAAGGAAACTTCAAGCGATTTCTGTCTTTAGAAAAAAAGAAAAAAGAGCTCCAACTTCACAGTCAGCGGCTGCATATGAAACAACTGAATGGCCTGATTTAGCCTCGTTTCAGTTTCCAGATTCACTGCCTGGCCCTCCGCCCGGTATGGAAATACCCCTCAAGCCTTAATGGACATTTCATTTAATAATCAGTGATTGATCCCTGCTGGTAATGATGTATAAGCAGGAGGATAAAGAATATTCTTAGTCAATAATTTGAATAGGTAAGAGAGCTCTGCGGAGAGACGCTTGTTGCCAATAGCAGCCGTCTCCTTAACTCTCTGCTTGTCAATATGGCATCTATTTATTTGCCAGTGGCAATTAACGCCATGGAGTCACGTTGCTGAGTTAGAGTCACATCCAGCTCACAGAGATAATTAGACACACTTGACCTTTTCTACATGAGGCTAATTTTGGAGATGGGACATCACTTGAGGATGAGGACAATAAGTTCAGTGTTTTCACATCACGCAGCCAAGGATAAACACACATGGGACAATTGTTTATTCGTGTACGTTATGTCCTATACAAGTGGATTGAATTGGGAAAAACTTTTCCAGTGAGTTTGTTTGCCGATGTCAGTTAGGTGTAGTGTGCTGAAACCAGCCTTGGGGTCCGCTGCCAATCACCTTCACGTCTGGTCCAAGTCTCTAACCATGAAGCAGCTCTCAATTCAATCAATTTGATCTGAAGCGGTTTTGTTTCTTGCTCTGAGACTCTGAAGCTACTGGCAGAATAACCTTAGCTTATTTGAAAATGTAGCTAAAGCAAAGTATTTATTTCATTTGTTGTTCAAATCATTTTTGGTAAATACAATTCTTCGTATAATTATACAAGAAGCTGCTTGCTGTTTAACATGGTGCAATTTAGCCAACTTTACATGGATGGTTTTGCTGTCTCCTTTATCATTACTAGCCCATAAATACATTGTTTCTTTGGTAATCTTAGCCTTATCTATTCATTTTTGCCCGTACTGCGTTTTTAGACACGAAAAACAAAGCATTTTTTCAGAAACTTTTTTGACCTTACATACAATACATACATTATGTATTCCAAATTTGGAAATTATCTGAGGATTCTACAATGGACGCATCCTAGAAGTAGAGGGCAGTTATTATGTACTTGGTCGTTCCGGGACTTGAACCAGTGACCTTTCGGTTCCCAAGCCATGTCACAACCATCAAACTTATTGGATTTCTTTATGAAATCTATTGCAACATTGCGTACATACATTCATGATGGGCATACATAGTTAAACAATCTTTCTAAGTATACTTTGAACATGTTTACACAAACATGTGCAGTTAGTCTTCCACTACGATCAGTAAACAGAGGAGGCTGCTGCTACATCCTTGTGTGCTAGTAGACTTAACCTTATTTTCATTTTGTATCCCTTTACTATGGAGCCCTGGAGGGTTCATTGAGAGAAAAATAAATAAAACGTGGCCACGTTTTACTTTCTCGTTCGCACGAGTTAATAAAGCGTGCGCACGAGTTAATAAAGCGTGGCCTCGTTTTATTTAAATTGAGGGATTCCTGTCCGTGACTCACAGTATCTGCTGCCCACAGCTGTTTTATAGAAGGAAAACCTCCTTCACTTTATGAAATCTCTGTGGCACCAGTGGCCTGTACTACGAAGCAGGATTAGCTATTTACACTATTCATTCATGAAGTATGACGCTGCGCTGTCAGCACGCGTCTCCATGTTTGTGATTGGTCAAATGTTGCTAACACCGTCCCTTTCAGGTGAACGCGCTCTCAACCGGTCAGAGAAACCCTGGTTGATTTACTGAGTTGATAACCAGCTTCTTAGGACCGCTTATCGACATCGCGTTTTTTAGGGTTATTAAGCCGGGTAAATCAAACATATCCAGGGTCTGTTGAACTGGCTTCGTCATAGAGGCGCTGGAGGCAGTAACGTGTAACTCAGCAGAATTTGAGAAGAGCAGCACCAGCTGCAAAGGGCTGTGTCTTTTACTGTTTACGTCACTGCGTTTCCCTTCATTAGAACCGCTGAATAGAGATCGAGGCTGCTACTGTACGTTTAACCACACACACCTCTACACACATCGAACTACCGGAGTATTCCCCCTCGTTTTATGAAGGAGATGTCCTGTCACCGGGGCGCCTGATGTGTGTGTGTTTGTGTGTGTACTCAGCTCCGCTCTGTGTGCGTGTTCGGTGTGTTTGTGTGTGTCCGACACCACCGGCATTTGTTTTCAAATTACCACGAATCTGGTTCTCCATAGTTATATGTGTATTCCCAAGTGAAAGAAAGTCGTTTAATCTTAATCTCGATGTGATAGTCCTGCCGGAGTGTAACGGAACGAACGATACTATCATAAACAAATGCCCCCCCCCCACACACACGCACAAAACGAGGCCACGCTTTAGTAACTCGTGCGCACGCTTTATTAACTTGTGCGCACGCTTTATTAACTCGTGCGCACGCTTTATTAACTCGTGTGCACGCTTTAGTAACTCGTGCGCACGAGTTACTAAACCGTGCGCGCAAGAAGGTATCTCGTGCGAACGAGAAAGTAAAACGTGGCCACGTTTTATTTATTTTTCTCTCTATGAACCCTCCAGGGCTCCGTACTTTACTCTATTGACGTTATTTTTGGTTGGGGTCGGTAAACTGTATGGTGTGGATGTGTAAATAATTCAATAGCACGTCCTTCTCCACCATACTGTAGACCTTTCACGTGGCTAATGAGCCCCTCGCAGTCGTCATTGACGCGTTCCCTTCCTTAGGTCCATATCAGATAGGATCCCTAGAGAGCATATCCAATCAAATGCACACACACAGTGAAAACACACACAAAGGAACTCACTCATAACATAAGATGTTTGAAAGTCAACCATGTTTGTGACATTTAGTGACATTTAATATTCATGAATGCGGCAGTGTTGCTGGTTCTATTTGTGACAGTTCCGCTTAATGGAATTTACCACACGGTGTTATCAGAGTGGGAAACATATGGGTGCATCTGCTCCACACTGGATGCTATGGTATGCATCAGTGCACGTGTGTAGCAACTCAGTGTGTATGTGTGTCAACCATGTATGCTAAAAAAAGATACTACTATTTGCTTTATTATATAAAATGGCCGAGGTATTGAAACGCTGCCTTATTGAAAAATAATACTTGAATTGAATATCTCTAAATGTGTCTCAGCCAATGTTCTACAGGTTTTTAGTTTAAATACAATATGTTGATACTTTTTTGGATGTAATCATTGAAAAGTATTAAGTCTGCTAAATGTTTCCCTCTTTATTCACCTTTTTAAAAGGTCCTATGTCATACTTTTCCAGTTATTACCCGTCCCCTTGTGTGTTATGAATGTTTTTATGCATGTAAACGGTCTGCACAAACCCTCAAAGTACACCCTGTAGTGAGTAAAACTCTAACACAGAAAAGACCTGTCTATGCTGCCCCAGAACGCCTCGTTTTTTTTTCTTGCTCGGTACAGTGACGTGACCATACCCAAATGGACCCATTGGTTGAAATGGACCAATCCGTGGAGCCCCTCATGCACACACACTCTCTCAGCGGCAAAACTGTGATGCGTTTACACTGTAGGTGCGCCGCTTTGGGGGTGCGGGTGCTAGTGGAGCCTTACAGATGGGGGTACTGCAGCCCCCTCAGAACCCCCCTTCCCGCATCCATGGTGCTCAGGCTGAGCTCAGGCTGAGTTTCGCGATGTCTCGCTGTCTCGCAGACCCCAGGCTGCAACCAGGAAACGACACCAGTAATAGAGCTCACACTGTCCCCTCCTCACAGCAGCGAGCCCCGCAACGTCCCGCCAACACGGCACCCAGACCCCACGCAGCATTCTCATCTGTTTGTCATTACTGGTGTCATTTTCTGGTTGCTAACAAACACCATTGTAACACATAATCACTGATGTTCCACTGCAACGGTGGTGGACCCATCAGAACAGAGTGGGCGAGCTGACCAATCAGAGCACAGTGGGCTAACAGGGAGGGGGGGGGGGGGGGGGCCAGGAGCTCTAACAAGCCGTTTAGGACAGAGAGTGAATACACATACTATACAGAGATGCTGTATGAGAAACCAATGTGAGTTTGGAACATTGCACAATATAAATCTATTCTAGTAGACCTGAACAATGGAATTATGATCAGTAGAAATGGCCATGACATGGGACCTTTAAGCCATTTTAACCATAATCAAACACTATGTAAATGTTAAACCAGAGATAGTCTTAAGAGAGTCCTTTGTGGTTATGATGTCCAAATAATCAAATGTACTGGTTTAAGCCATTAAATTACTGTGTTTTTTTTCCAATTACCATTTAAAATACAAGCTTTCAAAACCACTTCTTATAACTTCTTGACCTGCGTTTTATTCCCTTTCTAAAAACATAATATTGTTTTACTTCAAATGAAAGCCCTCTTTGAATGTTTTACTTTTATTTATGTGATGTTACACTGTAGAGACAAGCGAGAAAGGAAAGCTCCACAGCATAAAGTGAGCTGGGATTCATCTCCGTGCACTCGCATGTACGTGACTTTTACGCTAATTGGTTTTGTCACCATGACGCTCAGGGCTTCCTTTTCAAGATCTCCTTTACGTCATGTACACACAGCGGGGGGAAAAGCAGTTTGGAAGATGCTGATTTTCACAAAATGTTGCTTCTGGCTGTCGCCGTAGCTCAGCAGGCCAAAGCACATGCAATGGTTTGTGTGTACTAAATCTCATCCCATTTGGCTATTGTTGCTTCAAAAGTCTATTCAGAGAGTGACAACTTGAAAATAATAGTGTGGGAAAATAAAATAGGGATTTTAGAGCGCACAATAGACAGCATTATGTCTGCAGTGGATTGTAAATAGGGTTTTCTCAGCAGGGCTCCATGGATTTTCTAGTGTAATCATGTAACAACGTTTTGAATTGACATTGTTTTTGGTCGTCTTGTGACAACGGATACAATTTGAACTGATTGTTGTAGAAGTGCACAAGGAAATATTACTTTTATTTTGATACAAAAATATCTACAATTTGTTAAGATATGAGTGCAAACAACTTAAAATAAAGGGAACATTTAGAAAAATGATTAAATCAAATTATGATTGATAGAATAAAATAGTGTAAAATGTAAAGAGAAAATGCATTCGGCAACACATGTAAAAAAGAAAAGAAAATACATGCTAGGTTGAATTGTCCTATTCAACCTCAAATAAAAAAAGCCACACAACTAATTCTGTTAACAAAATACGTTATTTTTGGAATCCTATATCATAATAAGAATCTACATCCTTTCCTAAGATTCCGGGCTACTAAACACTTACTAACTGTGACTATTAATTGCTACTCTATTTGCTAAAATAAAAAAACGTGAACTCCAGAAATTCTGCGGCTGACCAGCGTCACGGCCTCAGCTGACAGGAGAGCTGTCAGGAGTTCAGCAGCTAAGGGGAGGGGGGGGAATTCTACACCGCACTGGCCTTTTACCACTGAGTCAGGATTACAGGGCATTTTGATTCGCTTTGATAGAGTAATAATCTTTGAGATTTTCCCTTCAGCGCCTTGAGATTCCAATAAAAGCACTAAAATGTCGGCCTCATGAGTACAGTAACATTTTAGACTCAGATATGGACATTCCTTTGTAGTGCAAAGCACACTGGCCCATAACACATTATTATCTGAGGATACATTCAAGCATGCCCTATGCATCACTGAAAATACAAGGTAATCTGCAATATAAATGTTGCTGGAGCTTTAAATCGCATACAGCCGTTCCTTATGTGGCCTAACACCAACATGTTTCTGCTGAGTCTTGCCTCAAACATCCATATTCCTTTTCTTTTGTAAGTAGAGTCACAAACACGGGTTTAAAACCTCTGCAGTTGCTGTCAAACCATATTTTCGTAGAGCAGTGGGTGAACACAGAGCGGGGCTGACAAGTATCGCTGCATGAGAAGAGCCGGCTCAGTTCAGAAACAGCTTGACTCCCTGATAAATGGACTGGCCACTGGCCTATTAGCTAACAGTGTCGGTCAAAATGAGTCAGTTAACAAGAAAGAAAAAAAAATACCCTACTTGTCTCTTTAGATGTGAGACATGCAGTCCTGACACAGTGGAGATATATTCGGAGAGACTGGTCAGACACCTTGGCTGGAGTCCAAACCCCAAACATGTCTGCTAGTGAGCCGAGTCCAGGCCTGACAATATCAGTAACATAATTGATGGTGCCAGCACTGTGGTCATTATAAACCTCAACTACTTATTATTTATTATTTAGCTTTTACCTTTATATAATTTTAACTGACTCTCTTCGACTGTAGAAATACATTATTGGGCATCTGTGGCTCATAAGATAGACTGTTGGTCTATGAAATGGAAGGTTGGTAGTTTGATTCCCAGACCCTCGATTTGTCCATGGGCATTGCTCACAAAGGCATGGTAAATGGTGTGAATGTTAGTCATTTACTATGTGCTTTAATTGGTGATAAGGTATATTCAAAGATTCAAAGGCCTTGATGTCATATGCACAGTAGCTACAGTGCAGATATGGCAATACAAAACTTAAGTCCCAAGCTCCTCCAACAATGCAACATAAATTATATAGGACATAAAACAATAAAACACATACCATTTTTTATAAAAGTGTAAGAGCAAACAGTAGAATAAATGAGTGCAGATGATCTTGCAAGACCAATGTGCAACACATGCAGATGAAGTAAACATAAAACAAATACAATAAGCTACATAATGCAGAGAATGTAAGTGACCAAGTAAATGCAGGAATCTATATACATGTAAATAGAATACGACGTAAATGTAAAATTAAATATTATACAGTAGTAAATACTAAGAGTAATATTGTCAGAAATGTTGTTTTGGATGTCCTACAGTTCCACAGAAGATACAAATCAGAAATACTACATAGAAGACGATCAAATATATTACCATTTCATGACAAATTGTGGTTGACACAGTTACACACACAGAAACACCAACTGACAATGGCAAGCTATTGCACAACCCTTGATGGCTGGAACTTTGATACATTTGGTAACTTTTAAAACAAATTACAATTAATCATGTTGGCTCACTATAGTCTATAAACAGTAGAGCATCAAATATAACCTAAAGGCATTTTCTTTTGCTGTATTATCTTTTTTCTTTATCTCAAATGTTTTCAGGAAAATCATTTTGGCGACAAATAGACAATACAGTCTCTCATTGGGACTTTTTTTTTATCTCAGGTTTTCTATACTGTCACAACTGGACTGTCTAGATCTCTGAGGGATAAGATTTGACCTAACCCACTTTCACACGTTTGGCACATCTGGCTTATCGCTGCATGGAGTTGGCTTGATTGATGAAAACAAAATTAGGCATGATCCCTCATGTCATACATGGAGAGGGGGTGGAAGGAGGGATTGCGATGCTGTTTATCTAAAGACACTCCCTTTGAAGCATAGAAATAGGAGCCAGGTTGACAACAACGAGATATAACCTTCAAACTAACTACCTTTACAGTGTGTTTAGAGACATAACTGTTTTCTGATCACTCCAAACCAATGTCTTCATGGTTAATTTTCAACTCTATCCATAAAGCTTTAACCCAGCTAACTGTCTCCACCAACTGAGTCTTCATTAAAGAGGCACATTGAGAGAGGACAGGGAACAACTGTTTTAAATCAAGTGGATATGGAAATGCCCTTGAAAGCCAGTAAAGTCATTACAGTACATGATGTGCTCTCTGTTTGATCTGGTGCTTTGATGTTTGACTAAAGCACATCCCAGGCCTAATGCACACACTCACATCTTACTGTGAAGGACACTTGACTAATAACCTACTATGTGAGACCTTGGCCAAGATTTCTGCTGTTAGTCTCAGACACAAACTTAATTTCAGGGCAGGTCTGGGGCCTCATTTATTAACGGTGCGTATGCTCAAAAGATGGCGTACGCCAGTTTCTACGCAATGTTTGCAATTTATAAAAAACAAACTTGAAGTTAAAATGTGCGGTCCTCCACGCAAACCCTGACCGATGCGTACGGACTAAGCACAAAAACAGGAGAGACGAGAAACTGCGACCCCGTTGGCAGAAGGAAAAATGGAGAGAAATATGTGGAAATAATACCATCAATAGAACGTTACCTCTCATTTATGATATATGAAGAATTCATTTTCAAACATTGATTAAAGCCAATCTTAAAATGATTTAACAAACGCCTGTTTGAGACTCCTCAGTGCAAACAAAAACATAACTTGGAGAAATAAATAAATACAGAAATGTTATTGATCACCCCTCGATGATGTTCTCTTGTTAAGAAATATATTCTCATAAATGATGCGGTAAACAGGAGGACATCATTACGTCTAAACTAACACCGTGTTGCATTTCTATAAGTTGTAGATACGAGCATGGTTTTATATACTATCACGTTTAATCGTGTTTTATGCCGTTTGCCAAGACTTGATAAGTCGCTCGTAAAACACATGAGGTATGGAAACTAAGAACACCATATGTGGTAAATTGTATAGCTAATATAACACAACACATTAGTTGTATTTCCTTTAACTGGTGGATTATGGATATATAGTTGCTGATCGAAAGCTGGAACACAAACCACCAAATACAAAACAATAATTCAGATCCAGTCGTCATGACTCCACTCCGGAGGGATTCCCCGATCATTTCTTACAGTTTCTCATCAAGGGGGTGTCTCCTGTCCCCGGTACAAACCGTGCCTGAGGAAGGCTATGTATTCTTTTTGTCATTAACCTTTTTCGGACCACTTATTTATTTATTTTGGTGACGATCCGACCTCCATGCTGCTACTCTGGTTCAAACTGCATCCACCAAACAATATGATTTAGCTCGACCTCACCAAAATAACCAAAATCTGACACGCTGGGAGATGTCTTTTTTAGCTGTTCTGTCATCATTTCCTGCGATCTTCTTCATAAAGTCAGTCAAAATGAATGAATGAATGAATGGGCGTTTCTTTGACTATTTATAGGCAAATATGGGCGTTACGTGAAGTCCGCAAAAGCTGCGCTGCATTTCGAGTTGATTGTGATTTATAAAGGGAAACCGGCTTAGGAAGTGCTGTACGCAAGTCCTGCACGCAAGTCCTGTGCCAGTACGCAGTCTTTTATGAATCGGAAAATGTCTGTGTGTATGTGCTTTGTCCTACGTAAGCAACCTTCCCACGCCAATCCTACCCAAGGCTTTATAAATGAGGCCCCTGGTCTTTTACCCCCCTCCTAATGCAGCATGCTTCCTAAATTCGCTGAGAAAAAGAAAGCAAAGGGCTAATGCCATTTATTTTATATTTGTTTGTTATTTCAATGTCTCCTTTATTGCATATTTGCACACTAATCACAGGTCTTCGCTTGTTTCCTCCCCTCCCAGGCCTCTCGCTGCTTTGAAATGACTCACTGACATTGACAGTGTGGGTGTTTGTTTCGGCAGCAACATTGGAAGGAGAGAGAATAGTACAAGGATGTAACAATCAAATTACTCGTAGAAGAAAGTAGGAGGATGCAAATAGGAATATATTGTGAGGTGATTAAATGGGTGGCAGCTGGAAGCAAGAAAAGCAACAACAAATGTCGCAGTGGTGTAAGACAAGGTGAGAGGGACATCAGAGAGGGCGTTGACGCCTTTATGTGTCAAATGCATCATGTTGCAGCTGTTTTACTGGCCTGTCACTGTACATGTTCACACAAGGATATTCTAGGATGCCTAATACAATGTGTGAGTTAACAGTTTCTTTACAAAATGGCATTTACGTATTCACAGCAGGAGTTGACCTCTTTGGTTTGTAGCTTAACCAGGTTAGGCTAAAGAGTTTCTATCTGTTTTAACCAACAGCATAATACATTGGTTAAAATTAGTCTCAATATTGGTTCAAGAATAACAACCTTTCCCCTAGAAATTACCTACATATAGTCCCACTACCAATTTGCTATGCCTTTATTACGTTTTCACCAAAGTGTAATTACAGCCCGGATTTCTTCGAGGGAATGAAATGCTGCTGCGTCATCAGTAGTGAAGGTCTCTCATGAGGGCTATAGAAAACCAAGAAGCTATGCTCAACAAAGTGTGTGTGTGTGTGTGTGTGTGTGTGTGTGTGTGTGTGTGTGTGTGTGTGTGTGTGTGTGTGTGTCTGTGTGTGTGTGTGTGTGTGTGTGTGTGTGTGTGTGTGTGTGTGTGTGTGTGTGTGTGTGTGTGTGTGTGTGTGTGTGTGTGTGCAAATTCTGATAAAATGACACAGGCCCTATTATGCTTTTTGAGGTGTTCCCTCTCCTGTAGTGTGTTATTTAGGTTTGTGTGCATGTAAATGGTCTGCAAAGGCTAAAGTCATTGTGTTCCCTCCAGAGGGAGTTTCTCTCCCACACATCCATTCCCCCCCCCCCAGGCCTTATAGCCTATGATTGTTTACTTCTGTATACTGACATCACTAAGTAACACTTGCGCTTCTCTTGGCTAGCGCTCCAACACTTTGAACTTGATAAACTAAGAGGCGGGGCATTTCCAGCACCTCTCTAAGCGGTTGATCAACCACAACAGAGCCGGCCAGCTAACCAATCAGAGCAGACTGGGCTCTGGTTTCAGACAGAGGGTGAAAAGTGGTGCATCAGCACAGGCAGTAAAAGAAGAATACAGAGCTTTCTGAACATTAAAGCATGGAGACATGTCCCAGTAGAGACACTACATACTGATATGAACCTGAACATTAGCAGAATATGTTCTCTTTAAGATATAGTTGGTCATGTTTACTGTATGTTGTTCAAATGTGACCACTAAAGAGTTTAAATTATTCACATTGATGTTGGGTTACAGTATGTGCCTGGCATGTTTCATTCAAAGGGTTTATTTTCTTCAGATATTCTTAAAAAAAATGGTTATGAAAGAGGACCGTTTTATTTAATATGAATGCAAAACAATGAAATTCATGGAAATACATTGAGCAGAGCAATTTTCAAGAGAAGTATACAGTGATAAATGATTATGTGACCTACTGAGATCTAGAGGGAATGGAATTGTGTTTATACACATGTCTGTTTTCATTATTTGTCCTTATCTTGTTGCAGAAGAGGTCTTACTGCAGGTCTCGCCCACACAACAACACAGAGAGAGCAACATTTGTTTAGTCTAGCATTCTCCCCAGGGCTTTTCACTTTTTTCCTGCCATAATCTTCTATGGACATAAAATAAGATGCTCTTACTCTCATTTATAAAACAACTTTTTTTCACATTTAGTTCCGTTCCGCTCATGGGGGTGAACCAAATCATTTTCTACCCTATCTGTGTCTCTTCTGCCTAATCTTACTTATCCTGCTACAGGCAAAGAGCCTGATGATGATCTGGGATATTAATGCATCATTTTTCTCTCCACCCCCCCACACAAACTCCCCTTTGGGATTGCATAATCTTATGATCTATGCTAGGACACATTTTCCCATTTACATGACACATTTTACTCATTTCCCAGACACCTCATACACACTTTGTTCCACAGTCTGAATAAATGGCAGCATTATTCAGCTCTCTCATGCACAACTGTTTAGATGGTTTTTCAGAAACCTCTCTCATTGCAATTATATGCAAAGTATGCATTCAAAACGATTTGGAAATGGTCACAAAGATCTAAACTAGATGCTGGAATCCACTTTGCACTTCATCAACTTTCATACGGCAACACAGTGTGTTTTGGGGATAATTAAAATGGTTGAATAGCTACTTTAAATGTGTTAGCCTGAGAGAACTTGGTCAAGGTTAGGGAAATACTTGGTTAAACAAAAGCATAGTTGAGAGTTGGTATGAGATGGTAAAGATGCAAATAGCAGTCTCTTATATCAAAGTAACACACTTTGTATACCCAACCATCCACCCACTCCTCCTCCCTGAGGCGTTCGCTGATGTCTGTATTGTACATTTTCAAGCAGACAATCCAGCAAGCACTGAAGGCAGCGATTGCCAGGTGTAGAGGAGAGAAAGTAGGCACCTTTCTATATCATGTTGCTTTTTGATCATTCTTCACACACTGCCTCTTTCCGTGGAAACACATAGGCAGGCATTTCCTCCACTGACAACTTTTTTTTTTCTAGTAGTTTGACACTAATTAGGTATTTCTATCGAAGAATATGTTCCCTATTTTAAAGTGAAGTCTTGTTCATAACCAATAAGCTAGTAGTTTGACTCTAATTGACCTGAACATGTTCCATATTCTAAAGTTGCCTCCTCTTCACACTTTGTAAATACATTATAGCACACAACTACTGAAATTAACCTCAACAGTAAATGAACAAAGTAGGCACATGTTGAAATATCTGTTTTATTAATGAACCACTAAAGAGAGGTTCAGACACATACCAACACATGTCAAGTTTCTCCAAGTCTGAGAACACATAGCAGCCTGTACTTTTTCATAAAAACAGATTTTTAACAGATTTTATTTATTTGTGATCATAATGTGTGACCTGCTTTTATGTACTTACACAATAGGTGTACTGTCCTCTCTATGTGTTGTACTGTCTCAGTGTGAACATAGATTAAACAGCCAGCCAAACTCTGTTGAGAGCCAGGGAATGAGCAGCCATGCTCCTTTATTGACTTATTTGCAGTCCACTGACATTCAAACGGAGTTAAACTATGAAAAAATAAGTTACAAGGCACTTAACGATCTCGTATGCAAGAGTAACATACACAGATTAACACATAGGACCACTAAGTGTAAACAAAGCGTGTATGCTAACGCTAGTGCAAATACTAACGCATTTTCTGATTGAGTTTAAACATCTCGAAATGTCATCACATAAACACAATACATGTTACTAATCCTTACAGTCATTGCTTTCTGTAGGACTTGACCGTTTTACTATTCAGGTTGCATAGGGAAAATTAGTAGTAGTCTATTGCCATGCTATTCAGTTAAATGTCTCCTACTTCCTGTACCCGGTTTCCTGTCTAACCTTCAGTACGAATTTTACACAAATATAAATGTGCAAATATGAAACATACAGGTCAATATCACCTTGCTATTGGTAGCTGAACTGTCAATACCCCAAAACATATTCTTAGATAAAAATACTAATTTATTTGTTATAAGTGTTATTATGGGAGAATTACTATTCTTGTGGCCCATATTGAGCAGCGCATATTAAGAGCAAAACTCATGTACAACAACTTCCTTACTTGCAATAAATAGGCACTAATTAGAGGGTCATTGAGGAAAAACTCTCACCTAATGGCCTATTACTTGTAGAATATGGTCATGTAGAATAAGGCATTAATAAGTGTTGTATATTGACTAATAAATAGCCAATATACTGCTAATATGCATGTTAATTAACAACTAGTTGATGGTGAATTGTATCTATTGTGTACCTAAATATAAAGTGTTACCATATATATATATATATAGAGAGATAGAGAGGTATCTGTGAAACCAGTGTTCCCCCCAGGCAGCATAGTGCATTAACAAAGTCTTTTTTTTTTTTTACAGTTGTCAGAATCATATTTTCCCCTTATACTGTGTTTTAAGACATGATCCCCACCATCACACTTCCATTACGCTCAGTCCTGCTGCTTACTAACTGCTCACAGTCAGAGGTTTGCTGAAGTGCATTAGACTCCCTCTTTACCTTGGGGAATATATTCTGTTTTTATAGTTTACAGCCTGTAGGGATTTTATCCAAGGTCAGTAGTAGATTACCTATTTGGCTCATTGAGCTGTGCGCTCTGCTAGATCCCCTTTTTTTAATGTGCATTGGTGATTGATTAAGCCACGGTGTTTCTATGCTGATGCGGACCTTGACTGATGCATTCTGAGAGCAATATGTATGTATGGTTAGCTCTTGTGCTGAATGTGCGATCGATGCGTAGACTATGCTCACAATAATTACCTCATCCAGGAGAGGGGAATGCCTGAGGGTTTAGTGTGTGTGTGTGTGTGTGTGTGTGTGTGTGTGTGTGTGTGTGTGTGTGTGTGTGTGTGTGTGTGTGTGTCTGTGTGTGTGTGTGTCTGTGTCTGTGTGTGTCTGTGTCTGT
This sequence comes from Notothenia rossii, assembly GCF_949606895.1. Taxonomy (NCBI): domain Eukaryota; kingdom Metazoa; phylum Chordata; class Actinopteri; order Perciformes; family Nototheniidae; genus Notothenia; species Notothenia rossii. The sequence goes on from NC_136912.1 coordinate 61,168,759, forward strand.
GTGTGTGTGTGTGTGTGTGTGTGTGTGTGTGTGTGTGTGTGTGTGTGTGTGTGTGTGTGTGTGTCTGTGTGTGTGTGTGTCTGTGTCTGTGTGTGTGTGTGTGTGTGTGTGTGTGTGTGTGTGTGTGTGTGTGTGTGTGTGTGTGTGTGTGTGTGTGTGTGTGTGTGTGAGAGAGTGTGTAAGTGTGTGAGTTATCCTTGCTTCCCGACCGGCTTTTTGGGATTGTTGCAGAGTGTCAGAGAGCGTGAAACTCCTCTTCATCAGTCTGTGATCAATGCGGATGGTGGAAAGAGGAATCTATGAGAGGAGAAGAGGGAGATGGACAGAGAGAAAACAAGCTGCGAAAGACAGAAAAAGACAGGAGTATAGATTATAGACTCAGCAACTGTGTTATACGTATCTTCTGAATTGAATAATGGAATGGGGCACGCACTGAATAGGAATACAGAAAGTCTGTATATGCTGTTTCTGATGCTATCTCTGTTGTGTCAATTTCACTACAGACTCATGGATCCAAACAATGGATATATTTGAAGATTTGAAAACAAAGGCCAATTTTCTAACTATTACTCAATCTGTTTACATGAGTTTACAGACTGACCTGGTTTACCATTGAACCTTACCCACTTACATCAATGATCAATTGACTGTTAAATGAAAGATTTTTACTCACATTTCAATCATTAATTTCAGTTTTACTTCCAAACAAAGTTGGTAAGATTTTAGATACACTTTTTTGTATAGCCTTTCTTTGTTTGACATTTACCATATTGCTGTTATTCACAGATGTGGGTACATACATCATTTACATCATAACTGTTGCTTCAATCACTCCACCAATGCCAGACATGTCAGTTTGGTCGAACAACTTGTGTTTTAAATGTTTATTACCAGCAGGATATAGTTTGAGTTTGGCAACTATAGAACACAACCTCATCACTCTCCGCATATATATTTTTTAAATAGAATATGAAGGAGTAATGATTAAATAACTAACCAGTTTACGGGTGGATTGTCCAGGAAGAGGGAAAGTTGTAAAGTATTGCATCTTAAATAGAACAAAAGACTTAGGATAATCTGTGAATAATGCATGTAACGTGTACTTGCCATTCTAGCTTGAGTTGACTGACTTAACTAGCTCCCAGGCTTCTTCAGTGTTAATAAAAACAGGTCTCACTTACTGTTCAATGTCATAAAGCAATTAAGCATATTTTGCTTCAAATCTGATCTCACTTACAATGTACAAAGTAATAGAGGCCACTGTTTTATTTGTTTTGTTTGTTTTTAAAATGTTACTTTTAGTCATTGAGTGATGGTTTTATCTTTGACTGTAGGGTAGGAAAATATATTCTTAACACAGTCCACCTATCAGCCTTTTCTTGACTTGCCTGATTTAATATCTGAATCATTGTGTGACCGGAAGGACTCAAGGTAGTAGCCAATAAAGGGGTGGAAAAGCCGGAAGTGCCTGATTACAAATCCAGTTTTTCCACTTGAGTTAAGTGTCTCGCCATACATGTTGGCCCTTTGTAGCCATTGTAATTATGTTGCACACCCATTCATTGTTAGTGTAACCCTATAAAACAAAGCCAGAATACTAATGGTAATAATGGAATTTGACTGGGTCTAGCAATTATGGCGTTCCCTGATTCGTACATTTGAGACAATGTCAGTCCCTTGTTATGTAAATGTGTGTTAGGGTTAGGGTCCACAAAGAGTCATTGGAAGGCCAGAGAATGAAGACTTTCATGTCAGATCCCTGGTACCATCTTAAGACTGAGAGAGGGGTTACTACCTGTCATTACTTCCATTTCCATTTGTATCATGCACAAATATAGTTCTCCAACAATGATAAAGAAGGCAATTAAGGTGTTGCCATTAGAAATATAAATAAGAGAAAGAAAGGGACATAACATGAGCATAACTCTGGGAAAGAACAGAGTATCTTAGAATGTAAAGCGGAGAAGGTAAAAATAAATATAGAGTGCGGTAAGACAGACATAAAGTCAGATGGAGAGAGCTGAAAAGTTTCAAGTTCCTAATCAGTGAACAGAACTGCTGCCAGCTGAGACCTCGCCGGTTTCTCTCACACACACACACACACACACACACACACACACACACACACACACACACACACACACACACACACACACACACACACACACACACACATATGCTCCATTGACAGGTAGGGGAGTGCAGGTCAGTGTCAGGCCTCCTTGCCACTGGGCAGTTTTGAATTGACACCTGATTGCTGTGTGATGTCTCTCTGTGAGTGCATTCATGAGTGGGCGACTATCTGTCTGTGTGTGTGTAGGTGTGAGTGTTTGTGAGAGATAGGAGCTGTCATGCAGCTGTCATGTCTGCTCTGATCCCCACTAACCCTCAGTCAAACAACATGCCACTGTAATAGCAGCACATGTGCCATCCGGAGAGCCGACACATCGATCAAAGACATTTTCTTTGATTCTTTTCAGTCTCTAGTTGCCCTTAACTAATTCCTCATTTTCTGTCCTGTTTCACTAAGGCACTGGTTTACAAATAGTTTTCAACCAGTGTGGTGTCTGTTCAGAACTGGCTAAATGCTGAACATGTTGAAGTGTCTTTGGGCAAGATACTTAACCCCGTAAGTATTACCTTAGGCATGTCTACGGTATTGAAGTGCATGTAAGCTGCTTTGGATAACAGTGTCAGCCAAATCCCATGTTATGTATCGGGCTAGGGCTAGGGTTAGCTTTAGGGCTAAGGTTCCTTCTCAAGAACTGTTCATACAATTAATTTGCGAGCAATATATTACAATTTAAAGGACCAGACAATGATTATATTTATGTACATTGTGTAGGAAATGTTCAACTATAAATCTAAGTTTAAGTTTGAACTAAGTTTTGAGTAGGCATCTACTTCTACCACCACCAACACCAACATTCCCCTTTAGAGGAAGGGTGAAAAGCACAGCAAAAAGTATTGGACCCAGATCAATACAATGATTCTTGAAAAACAAGTTGCAGTAACCCTCGGTCAGAAACAAAGGTGAAATACATAAGAGCTGGTTATTTCCCAATAAAGGCATAAAGGTCACTTGTATGCCATAGCTATTTAAGTAAAGCCTTAATTAGGCGAGATAATTTGCTTGGTTTACTAATTTTAGTGTTGTTTGTCATAAGTCAGAAACTGGTGATATACACTTGATTCTGCATTCAGTAGGTCTGCTCATGGTATTAGTTAGGGAAATTCTGTAATGCTTGCGCATAAAAGTGAACTGTAGCCAATGAGCCGCAAAGACAACATGCTTAACTTATTATTCAGAGCCCCGAAGTCATGCTAAGAACGTACCAACAAACACAAACATTCCGAACGTTGAAAGTTGAAAAATAAGACACTTTGTTAAAGGAATTTTGGATAGGAGACTGAAAATCCCCCAGTCCATTCCCATATAGGAGGCAGGTTCATGGTTAGTGTTAGGAAGCACTCTTGTATAAACACTATGTAGAAGTCAAAATAAGATGGTTGAGAACAATATTCTATCACTCCATTAACAAGTTACTTTAGAGATGTTTTCAATAAAGGCAGTAGAATAAGACAATATTCTCAGAAACAAGGCATGCCACAAGGTGAAATAAAAAAACTGAAGTCATACAGCATTTAGACCTTGCCACAAGGTCTCTCTTTGTCAGTTTAATGTTGTTTCTGATATCCAGGGACTTCTACCCCAAGGAGCATTGCAGTTGTTGCAAGAGCTGATCGTGAACCACCTTTTTTTTATTCCTTTAATCTTTCAAATAAATGCCACCCTGACACATTAGGACAAGAAAATGTTCTCATTGCGACCCGGTAGCAGATAACATATAGTGAATGTGAGGCTTATTGAAAACTAATCCAAACCCCAATAGTGTCATTAATCTAGTGTCATATTTCTGCTAAACTGCATTTAGGGTCATCTGTATTTGCCAATTTGCCCAACATGTGCGCATGCTTTGATAGGCCAAGATAAGGACATTAAAAGGATAATGGCAATAACATCAAAAGTATCATATTTTGTAATGCTTGTTGTATGTTTAAGTGTTTGCACAGAGCCTTTGCGTGTTGCTTGGAAAGCTATCTCCCTATGCAATACTCCTTCTAAACAGGTAACACTTCCCCAGACAGCAGGCTGTGTTTCTTAGACGTTTCACATTTTTTAAAGAAGCGATGCTCATGTCTCGGTGCTTATTCAGCACATAGAAAGCACAAGTCAGCTCTAGCTTATCAAATTGCTTGTCAGATTCACAAAACAGAGCTGGGAGACTGCTCAAGGAAAGAATGATATGCAAGGAGCCGGCTGCTTTAAAGTCACCGGAGAGAAATGGTTGCCCTTAAAATAAACCACCACTATGTTGAATGATGGAGGAATTATGACTCATCAATATGAGCTTCTGACTCAAAGTATCTTGAACCTTTCCAGTGATTCATCTCCCAATCTGTATCACAAAAAAGAGATGTTCAAACCAGCAAATCTTTATTGAATTATTTCCTTTTACAAAGACAATTCTTTTCAACATCGACCTTATTCACAGAATGCGCCTTTTAACCTTTGATGTTGAAATTGACTGCTGTGAGTTTTATGAAGTCAAATGGATGGAATTAGATGTACACAGAATAGTTGGGTATTTGGTTTGGTGGCTAATGAAGATAGTTTTAGAGTATTGGAGTGGTCATTCTGAAATAGTAGATTGGGTATTCGAAGACCCTTGGTGTCACATGTTGTTAAGTAGCCTTTCGTGTGTGTGTTTGTGTGTGTGTGTGTGTGTGTGTGTGTGTGTGTGTGTGTGTGTGTGTGTGTGTGTGTGTGTGTGTGTGTGTGTGTGTGTGTGTGTGTGTGTGTGTGTGTGTGTGTGTGTGTGTGTGTGTGTGTGTGTGTGTGTGTGTGTGTGTGTGTGTGTGTTTGTGTGTGCTTGTGTGTGTTTTCCCAGTATGTTGTTCTATGTTTCTGGGGGTCATGCAGCTTTTATTTCAGGACTGCATGTATTCATATATGTTTCTGAGTATCTGTGTACCTCTCCGTTAGTGTGTTGTTTGTGTCTGAGTGTATATATGTATGTCTTTGTTATTTTTGCTCAAGATAGTCTGTGTTAATGTGTCTGCATGTACACAAAAGTTACATTAAGATTAAAATGTGTTGGTTTTAGTAAAGAAGCAGTTGACCACTTTCCCTGTGCAACTATCCAAGGTTTTTCTCTTTACAAGAAAACCACCATGCATGAGAACATTTTTGGACAACCTGGCAATAATGCTTATTTGCTTTCTTGTGGCGAGTTGGAGAAGAAGATTGATGTCACTCATATGTCAATATGTAAACTATATTTTTACATCCAGGAGCCAATTCACTTAGCTTAGCCTAGCCAACAAGTCCCATCCAAAGGTAACACAATCTCCAGCAATCTATAATTAGCATGTTATATCTTGGGTGTAGTAACTTCATCATGTCCTCTCTATACAGAAAAGCAAATTCCCCAAAATGTAAACTTCCCAAAAACTATTGAAAGTATATTTAGTTTTATCTGATATCGAATTTTATGAATTACCCAAATTGAAATTGTGTGCAAGGTTTTACTTGTTTATTTCCAACACGTTATATTCTGTGGTTTTCATTGGCAAAATGAGAAAACTTGTTTACAAAATAAATCTACAAAACTATTTTCTATTTTTTCGTATCTGCTGTCCTCATCTTTACCTCGATCCGTCATTTAAATGTTCTGATGTCAGCTATGCTTCACAGCAGCACCCCTGCAGTGAAATGTATACATGACATTGAGTGTGCGTGTTTCTATGTTACACACTTTACACACTCTGATAATACAACAGGGGGAGTTTGTCACATGCTTCTGTTGAGTGTTTTTTTTATAATGCTGTTTCTTTTACAGCTTTTGTCTCTGCCACAGTGATCATTTCCAAATGTTATGATATTTCTGATATGTTTAATTGATGCTTCTGTATGCACTGTTTCAAAGAAGTTTATGTCTTGTGACCCTAAGAGATTGACCCTCAATTTTTTGCTTCTTTTTTTTTAAAAGTCCCTCTTTTCTTGCTCCTTAACTTTCTTAATGAACTCTTATACAGTACATTCCTACTGTGTGGACTTTGTGGTAATGTTTTCCCAAGATTTTTCCAAAAAAGGGGCTAGAAACACTAACTGTTGATACTTTCTTATCTTTTGAGAGCATCTTTTGAAGACTGTGTGTTCTTGATCACCCTGTTTTCCTCCATCTTCTCCTTCTTGGTCCTATAGGTCCCCTTACAAAGAAACACACTGATGATTTAGGTGATAGTGACCGCACGGACGACGAAGGTATTTTTTACCCCCGATGCCAAACTGATTTGCATGACAAGGGAATCCAAACTTACCCTTTCTCCTCAAATTTTTATCTTCTTTGATTTTCTTACATTTCTTGTCCTTTTTTTGAAAGTGATGGACATTTTCTTTTTGCTCTTTACTCGTAAACTCTTTTTGGGCTGGATGTGTTTTGTCCTTTTCAGCTTGATGTCTAAAGTTTACATGTTTACCACCATCCTTTGATATTAATACCGTAACATAGATTCTCTGCTTGGATTTGCTGTGTCCTTTTACGTTTCCTTTTCTATGTTGCATCCCACCAACAGATGAATTAACTATTAACCCTTTAGCCAGTTTTAACACATTTTTGCATGTCTCTTTTCTTTTACACCGTGTCGTATAAACTAAGATCATGTTCAAAAGACTGGCTTGCAACTATACTAACACTGAAGACTTGTTCATGTTTTGGGCGTCAAACCGACAAACTTATTCAAGATAGGTCTAAAATGAACTCAGAGAACACATCCAAAAATAATTGAGTAGTACAGGATGTGAGCTAACTGTTAGATTCAAAACCCAACTTCTAGGTAGCCAAATGACTTTTTTTGTTGCTATATAAAATGCTGGCCTGGCTAGCAGACTTCACAGACTTGGCCATAATTAGCCAACATTTGGGCAGAGCGGATTTCAAGTGACATTACTGTCATTATGGTTTAAAGTGGTCATCTGGGCTCTCTGTTTCGATTCTTTTTTGGAGAACACACAAGGAAAACACAAAGATGAAAGATACTAAGTTTCTATTGGATGGTCATTAAGACAAACTGCTCATGTGGCTTGTGTCAATCCAACTATGTTATTTTTAAATGTTGAGGTCCTCTCATGCAGCAGATTGTCATTTAACTTTTAAAGGCATCTTAGGGAAACTGAACTGCTCAGGAGGCAGAAATATTATATCTATTAATCACAGAACCAGAGTTTCTGTGATTAATGCACGGAGTCAAGAGGAAGTTGAAGGTAGCACTTGTACTAAGTTTCATCAGGAGCCCTAACCCTAGTTACATGTCAAATAGATGATTTGATGATAACATAAAGCTTTTTGGTTTTCCCCCTTCCATTCCAATAACAGTGAAGATCAAAAGTGTAAATACACAAAACCAATCAAAATGCTGCATGCCAAATTTTACTTTAGAATGATACATCAAAATATAAGGAAAAAAATGTGCTGAAAATGTTGGGACCCTTATTAGTAGATAGCATTTGCCCAGTACCACCCAACAGCTGAAGCCCACAGGATGAGGTTGAAAGCACTGGAAAAGTGAACCTTGAACTAGGATTTCCTTTTTTCCTGCAGTGAAATGTTAATCATGTATTTTGTATTACTAACGCAGCAATATGCATTAAAATGGTGTTACAGGTAAGGATAGAATATACTGTAAAGGTCTTTTTCATCAATCATAAAGATACAAACTAAGCTATTCATACTAAAATTGTGCTCCTTAGCTCCTTGCTCTAGTTTCTGTATTATTCTGACAAAAAATCCTATATGTGCTAAATATTTGAAATGATCTCTCTTAACACCAATCGAAAACGATTCTATAGTGGGATTAAGGTTCAGCCATCCGGGGCCGGGATGGACGGATGGATTAAGGTGATTACTCCAAAGTTTTGTTTAACTATGACTTGATTGATCCCTTACTACGAAAGTAATCCACACTAGTCTTGTTTACCACACTGTACCTGTTGACATTAGGTAAGAACAATGTTTTAGACATGTTGGTTACAACATGTTTCCATGGCCTTCACTAAATGTTTGGCACTAAAAAACATCTTCTTACGATTCTGACACAGAGTCATAAAACCACCAAAATACCTTCTGTTGTCGCTTTTAAGGTATTTAAACCTAAATGAGAATCAGGCACTAACATGTAAAAAAAGGGCTTCTTAACCTGTTAAGGGAGCCAAACCGAGATTATAGGCCGAAATGTTGCAATCCCTCCTCCTAATATTGAAATTAATTGCCATTTTGAAGCCAAAACAGTGTTCTGGAGAGCTATTAATCTCAATAATACAAACACATCAACCTTTACTTAGTCGTAAACAAGCAGTCCTTTGAAAACTCCTATTAGGAATAAAATATCCATGATAAAGCCTGAGATAGAGTCGTATCCCCTTAAGGCCGCTCGAGTGCATCTTCAATGACAGGCAGAACGTCTTAATAAGGCACCTTCACTGTATAATGTGACGAAGTAAACAGCAATTACATCCAAATAAGGCTCACAACCATTCGGATCCCTTTGATCTTTGCCATTACGCTGTTTTCTGGGGGCTCAAACACACGGTCACACACACCAATAAGATTAGAGAGTCACATAGATCTATTGAATTAAATCCCGGCAAGCTTCAAATATTATCTCCAAAAAAAGATGCAGGGCAGACAACTAATCCAGTTGAATACATACGGAAATATGCTGGAGGACACACACACACACACACACACACACACACACACACACACACACACACACACACACACACACACACACACACACACACACACACACACACACACACACACACACAAACACACACACACACACACACACACACACACACACACACACACACACACACACACACACCCTGTCATTATGTTGCTCTAACCCTGTTCAGCTAGGGTCCAGTGATTCTTAACGTTTGACCTCTTGTCACGTTGTAGATGCAAACTCATGACTGAATGAGTGAACCTAACCTTCCCACTCTGCAAATCTTGGATTTAACAATCTCTTTATACTCAGTAAAGCTGCTGTTTGTAATCCTTTCGTACCGGGAATAGAGATGTAAACAGGAAAGTCCCTGAGAGCTGAGGATTTGTTAGTTTACAGCGGATATTGCTGGAGTGGTTAAAAGTGGGTGTACAGAAGTGGAGATGTCGTGAACTGTGGGATCCACAAGGCTCTTATAGGGCCCCTGGTACCCTATATAAAACATTATACGACATTACTTGTGAGATATTAATCTTCCTACACTATGGATTTATCACTTTGAGTGTGGAGGGCACACGGATATGGATTTTGTGACAGCATAAGGACAATCCTGGAGCTGAGGAAAGGATGATAAAAGATCAACTGTGGAATGTGTTACCTCGTCCTCAGGCTCTGCTGATATTTCAAGTTCAACTCCAACTATTGAGGCTGCTTGATATCAGAGGGGTAAAAGTCAAACATCCTTTACCACTACAGCTCACAATTTAACAGTGGAGAATCCAGTACTCGGATCATGTACTTGAGTAAAAGTAATAGTCCCAGAGTGTAGGAATACTCTGTTACAGTAAAAGTCCTGCATTCAAAATGTTCCTCAAGTGAAAGTAGAAAAGTATTCTCATCAAAATATAGTGAAAGTAGCGACAGTAAAAGTAGTCATTGTGCAGATTGGTCCATTTCAGAATAATAGATATGATATGTTTTGTTATGATTGATCATGAAAGTGAACTCAAAGCTGGTAAAGGTGCAGCTAGTTTGAAGGACTTTGTATACTGCAGGGTAGCTTGTGGATTTACTCCAGGTGGAACTAAAGTCTGATTTAACACTTGATTATATTTCACATTATTCATCCACATCTGTAAAGTAACTAAAGATATTAAATACATGTAGTGGAGGAAAAGTACACAATTTACCTCTGAATAGTAGTGTGGTAAAAGTACAAAGTATAAAATGGAAATCCTCAAGTAAAGTCAAGTATCTCAAAATTGTACTTAATTCCAGTACTTGAGTAAATCTACTTAGTTAGTTCCCATCTCTTCTGAAAATTGACCAATTTATGTTTGCTCAAAATTAACAATGACATGGAAGGATTAAGACTACTTTTATTGACAAGGAAAACAAATCCAAAAGCTAAACCAACCAATAATGGCTCTGCAGAGCAGTTAAATACTGTACGTTGGCGGGCCATCCAAGTAAGATATAAGGTCAATTCAACTGCAAATGCAGAAAAAAACTGCTCTTCTCATTTAAGATCCGGCAATTCAACAAGGGTGTTTTCATGACATCTGAAGTTGAAACTGACATGTTCTCAAAACAAATCTAAACATGAACCTCTAACCATTCAAATAAGGCTTTTCAGACCGATGATGATAACCCTAACCCTAGCCGGGTCATGTTTAGGCATTTGGAAATAATGTTTCTGACAGCTGGCTCTGTCTCCTGTGTAAAAATCAAACACTCTGCAGACTCAACCATCCATTAAAAACTACTAACCAAGCTTTTTGCACAGTTATACGTTATATAACTGTGCTTCTAAAGCCCATACACTGTATGAAATAAGGACATCGTCTGGGTAACGTCCCCATAGGATTCTAATGAGTTTATGTGAGCTCAATGTAGGTTGTGACAACACATAACTCTGAGCTAATCCATAAAGTTGTCATCAAATTGGTAATAATCTTTAGAGACCAACCGTTTGTTTCACCAGCCTTTACATTGTTTTCACTTCTGCTGAACATTTTGGCATTTTGTAATAGGGATCGAGAGAAATGACTCATTTTGTAGACAGTCTCTAGTTTTTATTTTATTTATTGGAACAAAATTATCATAAAGCACAACATGTATTATATTTGGTTTTGATAACGTTCAATAACTGCCAAAGATGTTGAATCAGAGCCTCCTTATTTGTTAGACAGAATTGGATTTTGGTCTTTGCAAATGTGAAACAGGTTATTACTGTATGGTTACTCCATCAACATGAACTTCTAAGGTCTTAAAAGGATGATAATTACTCTCCAATTTGTAATCGATCACTTTTCAGAATAAAATAAAGATAGGTTATTTCAATACACAGTGCCTATAGATCACTGATGACATGCAATGAATAAAAGTAAAAAACGAGGGTTCATCCAAAAAAACACTTATCTAATTTATAAGCCTTTATTTGCAGATGTAATACAATGTAAAGCAAATATGCTGTTGCTTATGGAGAAAGTGAATTTGCCACAAAATCTGCATGTTATTCCTCGAGTGTGCTGATGTCATCTTAGACATGTCAACAATAAGTTGCATCAGCACAGTTGCACTGATTACACAAGAGCATTTCATCGAGAAGCGTTTGCATTGGCGTTCACCACAGGGCCTCATTTTGTTCCTGTTGGTTTCTACAGAGACACCCTGTGGATTTGCTCCCTGCAGCAAAAGGCTGGAGCCAAGATTACAAAAAAACACCTCTGCTCCTTGTGTTTGCTTTTGGTTTGATAAGTCCTCTACACCGGCAGAGGGAGAGGATACCGAAGTTGTTGCAACAGCCCGAGGGCATCTCTCAGGGTTTGCTCAGAGCAATCTAAAGCACCTGATTCTCTTTGATCATAACCTCATCCTCAAGGAAGCAGATCTACTCCATGTTGGCATGTAACCTATACAAACTCACCCACACTCAACCCTGGAAGGATTGAATGGTTGAATCACTACAAGGTAGCATCTCATTGTGGCTCTTCTCAAAGCAAGCTTTCATCTTGCTGCAAAAAACCTTGGACTACAATTCCCACCTGTTTCTAATCCCTTTATTAAAATAACTTAAGGTTAAAGTATGTAAACAAAAATAATTAAGAACAAATTGATATCGATCTGCAAGTTACGGAAGAACATGAATTCTGCCATCAGCACAATGACGATGAATTGATCATTCAAGGAGAGAGGCGTTCAGATGTTTCTGCTCAAAGTCTTGCTTTGGCAGCCCATTAAAATATGCCAGGGAACCGTAGCAAGCTGGATTGCATACACCTAAAACCTCGAGGTACAGTGTGTTCAATACACACACCGGGGCTTGTTTGAGACAGTATATTCAGGTAAATCCATCAAATGTTCAAACATTGCCAAGAAAATTTCCTGCTAACCTTACCTTATTACTGCTGACCTTCAGAGCTGAACAAGAAGAGACAGCCACGCTGGAAGGATCCCACTGCAGCAGAAATTAATATATTAATGTAATACTTGAGAGCACATATTCACAAACAGGAAACAGTGTGGTACCATACAGCTTCTACAGAGTATACAGATATGAGAAACTAGATGTGAAATAATCCATGTTTATGCTTTAAGATACCATTTATACATGAATCAGAGCCATTAATCATCTTCATCTTATTCTTCATCATCATCATCATTTTACATTTTGGAATTAAGTCTTTTGATGTCATCTTCTTCATCATCATAATTATCATGGCTGTAAAATTAAACTCATCGTCAGCCATCATTATTTCTTATTAGCATCATCTTGTCGATGAGCATTACCATCTTGGTATCAACACCGTGATCTTGTCTTTTCTAATTAGCTTATTAGCTTATATCTTCATCAAAATCATCTTTACTTTTGTGGCTGTCACCATCAGTTGCATAAACTACAACATCACCTGGTTGTTGCTGTCATCAACATCTAACAGCTGTATGGCTGTTTGTGACTTTGAGGCCAACCTTGGCTGGCATTATCTTACCGTTGTGGATGCTATGCACATCAACATTATCAATGTCATGGTTTATCTTCAACATCAATATCAGCATCAGCAGAAGCACCATCATGGTTGCATCCACCACCACCATCATAATCATCTTTGTCATTGGGACATCAACATCATCATCAACTGCATGGTTGTTTTCATTGTTAGCACAATGTTCAACACCAGAATGATATTTGCATTACCATCTCGTTGACATCATTGTTGTGGTTGACTTCCACATCATCATTTATGGTCATTTATGGCTTTATGTCCATACTTATGGTTTCCATTGTTTCTATGGTTTCCATTGATATGTTCATCAACATCATCAATGTCATGGTTTGGCATCAACATTAAGATCAGCAGCACCATAATGGTTGATTCCATTATCAATGTCATCTACATAACTTCCAACACCACCATCATAATCATCCTTGTCATGGTTGTGTCATCAAAACCATCATCAGTGCCAGAGTTGTTGTCAGCGACATCTTTACTACCATAACGTGGATAAACATTTCCATCCATTTATTAATATCATCATCATGTTTTCCATCACTGGAATAGGAAACATTATTATTGTGATCAGCCTTATTAACATGATGGTTATCACCATTGTCATCATGGCTAATAACCATCATTAATATGTTGACGATTTGCGCATTAAGTGTTCTTCTGCGAGGGTACACGAGTATATCTGGACTGTGAGCCGCACACATGGACACACACACTACTTCCATAATCCCCAGACCTTTTTTGTCAAGCCATCCAGAGGAGAGTTATGATGTGCTGCTACTTTGTGGCCGCTTCCTGCTGCAAAATAGGGATCAGAAAAACTAGGAGTAAAAAAAACAAACAAAGGACAGAGAATGATAGAAGTGATGTAATGAACTGTGCACCGAGAGAAATGGAGGGAAAGGACAAACACAAACACACAAGGAGACTGCACTTTGCCTATACGTGGATTGTCGATCAACCCTTGTGTTGTGTTGTGTTCGAAAGCTGTTTCCGTTCATGGTGTTCGCGGGTCAATTTTGATCCATGATTTATCTCAGTCCAAAACACTCAAAAATAATGACTATCATACAATATTGTTTTTACTACATCATAACTAACTTATAATGTATTCACTCATTGTTTTCCCTACTGTGAAGAGAGTGGATCATTATTTTTATCTGACTATAATAGACTAATATTAGAATCCAATTTCCCCAAAAAAGTCAAAGTCAAACCAAATTATACACTTTTTTTTAGAGAGACCTTCAGACTTGGCCAAAAAATTAGTTTTGTGGTGTTTATATAGCTGTTGTGGAAGATATCAGGAAGCCTTGTTGCGATAAAAAAACTAGAGGGTAGTTATTATATAATTCAAATTTCAAAAGTGTCACAAGAGACCCATACACAATATATGGGTTAAGATATTCTTTCTGAGGATGGGTCTTTTTGATCTTCTATGTAGTCTTATATGTAGAAACACTGTTATATTTAGTTTCCATCTGTAATTTCCGCTGCATTGTGTCATATTTCCTCAGTAATCTTTTAAATGTTCAAACCTAACCTTTAATTTGCTGTATTTTGCCCCTTTATTACTGTTTCCTGTGTATCTTCACTTACTCTATGAATAAAATAAAAGATGAGAAATAATCATGAAAAAAGTCATACACAAGCGAGTTGAGGGTAAACCCACTTTTTTGTTTGTTGCCAGAGTAGCGTTGTTAATATTTAAAACACAGTGTTATTATAAGATAATAGTTAATCAAAGGGAGCATAGTGCTGTGCATTATTAACAGAAGCATATTTTTCCAAAATTTAAAAGCATAAATGTGCCACATTGTTACTGTGATCCAGGTCATCCAGAGTTGAAGTTTTCTCCAGAGGTGTACGCACTATTTTGTCCAGCCGTTGGGTTGCGTGCATTCTAAACACACACTGTAGGAGAACTTTAGAACACAAACACTAATGTTCTGCCTCTCTGGCTCCCTTAACGACTGAAGATCTCTTTTGAACTCTCTTGTCTCAAAGGTAACGCTTTTCTATTTTCTTGCTTGGTTAATTTTTAATTCCGCACAGACTCACTGGTCTCTCTCTGGACCCCGAGTCCCTCAGTGGTAAAACATCAGTGGGATAAACGATGTGCGCCGCGCCATGTACCGATGGAGATAGTTAGGAAGCCAGATGAAAAGCATCGTCTCGGAGATGCAGAAGATGAAAGTGTCTTGAACGTGGGTTGCAGCATACTGTTAGATCTGCGAGTCGTCTCATGCTTTTTGCTCACAATCCAGAAAGTGATAGAACCGCGTCAAGGGCTACATCTTTACAACCCAGAGCTCCTTTCTTCCCCTATAATCTGCCAGATTTAACCCATTTTAATACGGCTAATTCCTCTAACAACTGGCTCAAGATTCCCCTTACTTTGACTTAATATTTTACACACCTACAGAAAATATTATTATGTGCAGAAAGTTCAGGAACCATCTCCTGCTTTGTTGGAATGTAAGGCGTTTCAGTATGAATACTCATCATCCTCTGCATATTTTATGTAGCTATATACAGGCTTGGGAAGTAAATGGATTACAAGTAATTGGATTGCATAATTAGGATATAAAAAAGGTAACTGTATTCCTTTTCAGTTACATACAAAAATGCATAATCGTATTACTGGTACAACTTTAAAAAATGGGGATTACTAGAAGGATTACAGAGTTACAATACCTTTTAAAGAGGCCCTGTTATTCATTCTGGGGTTCTCTCTTTCCTGATGTGTGTTATAGCTGTTAGTGCATCGAAAGGGTCTGCAAGGCTAAAACCCCACATTTCCCTCCAGAGGGAGTTTTATTGCTCTATTTTCATTGCATTTGATATTGAGGTAGGGTTGGGTTATCTGAAACAGGAAGTTATCCGGTTACATTTCTTTATTATATGATTCTTAGGTTAGTTTACAGATTTGTATTAAATGTAAGAAAGTAAACCTTGCTACTGTACACATGGTCTTTTCACACTGTAATGTATGAAAATTATTGAGTTGTAATTTAAAAGCTGCATCAACATCCTGTCCTTCAAATTAACAAAGCCTTTAAATTATTTATGAAAGACAAGTGTCCCATTCAGTTTTTACTTCTGTTGCCACTGGGCTCATTTATATTCACAAAATCAAGGCAAACCTTTCCTACAGCTAAACAACTGCGAATTGCTAACCTGAATACAAATTAACGTTTCAATAGAGCGGCGCTTGTCCACAAAATCGTTCAACCTAATATGCCATTTTCTATTAGATTTCCTCCAGATTAATCGCAGTTTTACCTCAACATGATATGACAGGTTAGATTGCCACTCTTGCATGTTGACAGTTCATTGCCTGGAGGAAAATTAAAAGCCCTGGTACTTAATATCCTGTTTCATTAACACCTGTATGGATTTAAATATACATAAATAAGGAAAACTCAATCAACACAAACAAAAAGTGTTAGTCGAAAAATGACTGGTTTGACGCCTCAAACTAACAAGATCTCCATGTTAAAAAGTCAGTGTGCCAATATTACCCAGAAAAAAATAAAATAAACAAGGTAGCCAAAGCCCCCTAAAGTGTTGAAATGTCATCTCTGGCTGTCACCTTCAATCTGTCATCTAATCACTCGTTCTCCACTTCCTCCTCTTCCTCCTCTTATTCCCCCCTTCTCCAGACATTAGGGAGAGTGGAAGCCCCAAGCCGGTGATGGTTTTCATCCATGGGGGCTCCTACATGGAAGGAACAGGGAATATGTTTGACGGCAGCATCCTGGCCAGCTATGGAAATGTGATTGTCATGACTGTCAACTACCGGCTGGGCGTCCTAGGTAAGGAACCTGCTGCGTTTGGAACACAAACACTGTTGTCATGTTCTTCTCTTTTCTTGGCGATAACACAAGTTTAGGCTACTTACTAAATGTTGTTGGTTACATGTGCTGCTGCACTTATTTACCCTTGACGTTAGCTTAGCATAAAGTCTTATGTTGGGAACGTTTTAACATCTTTCTTTCTCTCTTTCTTTTTATGCATTAATCGCTCCTGGTATTGCAACATATTCCTGCTGGTAACATTCTGAGATTTAACTTGAGTGCCAACACTAGAATTGGACAAATCCGGACTGCTTTTCTTTTCTCCTTCTTCCCTTTCCTTTTCTATTCTTCTTGTGTCCTCTTCTTCTTCTGTCTGTCCTCTTGGTTATTGAATTAGCTGCTTGTGATTTTCCAGATCATTAGTTATGTATGGTTCTTATTCTAAGGATTGATTTAAAGTGCAAATATCATGCTATTTTTAGGCAATAGCATAGGTCTCAGATATATACAAATATATAAAAAACATGTCTATGAAGTGTTTTGCTCAAAATACCAAACAGATCACCCATTCTAGCCATGCCTCATATCCAAAAAAAAGGAGGGGGCTGAGCTCATGCGGGGCCCGGCAGCTACTGTCTAAACTAAATACTGCCGTGATGAAACGCCATATCATGGATTATCAAGGATTATTTCTGAAACAGTATGGAGCTCAAAGGCTTTCTCTCTTGCCGGTTATACCACAAGGTGAGTTCCTTTTTATTTCCTGCTTCTTCACACACATGCTCTGTGCAGTACAGGTTAGCTCTGAGTGTTAGCGATGCTAATGTAAACGCCGACCATATCACGTCCAAAACAATTGGGCATTGTTTCTGATAGCAACGTTTCTGATAGAGCCGTGGGTGTAAAGCCAGCCTACATTTCCGATATTGCGTCATATCGGACGCAAATCTGGATCAGCTCCGTTGTAGCCCCGTTTTTAGAGATTTGGGTACGGAGGAAAAGAGAGATTATTTTCTGATGCTGCGTGAGTTCCCCGACACACCGGGGACACATATTTATGTATAAAAGACATACAAAAGTGCCTTTTGCATGATAGGTCCCCTTTAAAATCTGATCTGTTTGGTTTCATTGGTATTTAGTTAAGTTAATAACTGGTACATAAGTGGTTTGTGCAGCTGATGTATGCTTTGTTAACTACAGTTATTACATTCATATCCAAGGGCTGGATTTGTATCCCTGAGCATTGGTTTTGATTTGTCCTTCTTTTTATTATGGAGTATGAAGTAGGTAAAAGGAAGGTGGTGGCGAAGTCCATAGGGACTTGGCTTGGCAACTGGAAGGTCACCAGTTCAAGTCCCGAAAAGACCAAGTGCTACCGAGGTGTCCCTGAGCAAGCACCGTTTCCTACACTGCTCCCAGGGCACCGTACATAATCACAGCCCACTGCTCCTAACACTAGGATGGGTCAAATGCAGAGAAACCGTTTCGTTACATAGTACCTGTACTACATAATGACAATATTTTGAATCTTCAATCTTCCTCTTCAAAAGCACAACCAAAATATTCCAACTAAATGTACCTGGAAAAGAACCACCATAAAAGTTTTTTTTTTTTCAAGGACGTTGCGATATCTGACCTATTATTTTGATTATCCACAAATACTTTTGCAGCGACAAACTTCTCATCTTATATCTAGTCCATTCAACACCAGTATTTTCGATTTGTTGGATTTGCTGTTTGCATATTCTGTTCTTCCTCTACTGATACATGTATTTGTTGAAAATCTATTGCAATGCTTATACTTGGACTCTGGGATTTGCCCTACTTACTACACCATTTTCATAAATCTATCATGGCAAATTATCTTCTGATCTCCTCGTCATCTCTCCCATCAGTATAATTCCTAATTCCTTTTCCTCCTGTGTACGGAGCCATGGCCTCACCCTGAGGGCAGGTATACTTTGTGACACATGACGGAAACAAAGGTTTGCTGCCTCTGAGCTAAATGAGATTATGCTGTCATTTGTTTTGATGAAAGGAATGATTCCATTGCCACGTAGTTTTCGTTCCAGGTTTTTTTTCTTATTGAATATGCAAGAACAAGAAAATAGGGCTATATCCGCCTTTTGATTTACAGTACTAGACTTCCATGTGTGTATTTGTGTGTGTGTATTAACAATGGGCATAACAGCTTGAAAGTGAATCTCAAGAAGCGGAGACAGAACAATGTTCCCTCATTAATCAATCAGACCTTAATCGTTGTAACATGAGTTATATATTAATTTGTTCAAATTGAAAATATGTTGTCTTGCAAACTTCTGAAAAAACATCTGAGAGATAGAAATCAGGCAATGAAAACATTTACTAGATCCCAGCAGAGCAATTGTGCTTCACGAAATTATTTTAGTGCTGAAATGTCAGTGTTAACATGTTAAGCCTGTGACCTAAGATTTTCAACGACATAATTACTCTGTAGCTATGTTAGTTTGACAATAAATAACCTTGAACATTGAACCTTTTAGCTAAAGACATTAAGGTCCTGCACAAATCGTGATTTATAAAGTGGACAACAAGCCAAGTACACGATGCATGAATTGGTCATTAAATGTGATCTGATCCTCATCCAAGTCACAATTATAGACAAACACAGTAAACTTGAGCTACTAACATACAAACATTTATAACCTTTAATCAACACATTTGCGTCACTGGGGGACAAGCGCTCCTGGTAGCTAAGATCATACCTGAACTTTCAGAAGACTTTTGGATCATTTTTTCTCAAAGAACTGCTTCAGAATATCTCTCTTTTGAGACAAAAAATAAATAAAAGCATGACTCAACATAGGCAGGTTTGAAGTCTTTACTTACAAAAAGAGGAGCAAAAACGCAAAGATTCCTGCTGGCAAACTCGGCAAAATGGGTTAAGCTGAATCATATTTTGGGAAAACAGGCAATGGTAAAAAACAAAGGCAGATTCCGGTACTGGTAGGCGATGACAAACATGTTGGAGAGCTGAAGTTCATGGCATAAAGACATTGGCAATGAAGTGGTGGGAATGGACCTGTATACAAACTATCCCCCGTCTCTCTCTCTGTCTTTTTGATGAGCTAGCTTTTTACTGTGTTGGGCCTCTCGGTGTTGAGAAACGGTGGGTTACGTATTGGAACCCTAGTTCTATAAGCACAGGCGGAGCCCTCTACCTTGGGGCCCTGTCTTTCCTATGCCGCTCGCTGAAGAGGGTGTAGGATGACAGTCAGGAGGCGTAGCCGCCTTATATACTGTGCAGCCTGTGCGCCATTCAGGTAGGCTCCATGTATTTGATTTTCACATGCAAGAAACCAAACTGAATTGATCGTGCAACATATATTATGGCCTTATTGGTTAATGTGCAAGTTCATTTAGCTGATGCTTTTATCCAAAGCAACCTTTTATTTTTTTTAATGAATGGCCAAGGTACAGGCAAAACAGGTAGGTTCTAGTTTGTGATGGAAGATATGTAGCCTTTCATCTGTCCGGATGTCAATGGAGAGCTCGGTTCACCATTTTGGAGCTAGGATAGCAAACAGGCGTGTTAGAGTTGAGAGGTACTTGGGTCCAACTTTCATTGAGGCAGTCACAAGCCAATTGGTTGATGCAGAGCGAAGTTCAAATGCTGGATTGTGGTTTAACCATGTTCTGGATGTAGACATGAAATCACTCTGTCTCAGCAAGGTAGGCCAGAAAAACCTGGACCAGAACCTGCGTTGCCTTCTGGGTCAGTAAGAGATGTATCCTCCTGATGTTGCAAAGAGTGTATCTGCAGCTGCGGGTTGTATCAGCGATGTTAGAAGTGAAGGACAGTTGGTAGTCCAGTGTCAGTCCCAGATTCTATGCAGTCGAGGGAAACAACAGCTGTGTCGATGTTAATAGAAAGTTCATGGATTGGGAAGAAGAGCAGTTCTGTTTGATTAGATTGAGCCTCAATTGATTTGCGGATATCTACTAATATAAGTCCATTAACGCTCATGTATGGAAGAATTTAGTTTTCAATCAAGCCTCTATAGATTGGTCTGTGACATTTGTAAAAAACTGTAAAATGTTCCCAAATGACAGGGAACGTTTACATACCATGTTGACCAATGGTGTTGGTCATTTTGTCACTGTATGGTGTGTTCATTTTTTATATTTATTCTTTAGTGATTACTTCGAAAAGACCTTTAAAAAATCATCCCTGAAGATTTTGACAAGCTCTTATCGTGGCTGCCCCATTTTGCCTGACATTTCACTCGGTACGGAACATTCCTGAGGAAAAAAGACTTCTACCACATACCATGGTTTAGATGAGAATAATTGACAGACCTAAGGTGATTCCCATCCACAAGGCTCCACAAGATACAGTACTACACAACTAAAACGATTATTGACAAGAAGACTACAAAAGCAGTGTTAAGTCATTAATAACTTTCAACTGTCTCCCACACTCATTATTATGTTGTCCAGCGGGCAAGTTAGCATCCGTTGCTTAAAGTGAGCAGTTGACCCAGTCAGCCATTGCAGCACCTGTTCGCTTGGAGATGGTGCTCTGCTGACAGAACTCCCTAATTTCGCACCAGTGATTTTTCTCCTCGGCTTAGTGTGTGTGTTTGTGTGTCTGTTAGAGCGAGCGCTTTGCAGGAAGCCATTAGTGGCTTTAAATATGCAGAGCTGCTGACGCGAAGCTGTATTTATCGTTTGGTTACAATGGATTTGGCCATAGGGCACGCATATAGTATGCCGCTGTCAGTGTGTGTCCACTGGTGTGTACTAACGTCTGTTTTTAATGAATTAAAATGTTGTCCTGTGTGCATATGGGTTGTTAATGGAACACATGGTATAGTGCTGTCAAAGTGTCATTTCTGAGGTTGGCCAGTATTCATTGCATTCGGTATCTCATTCAACCTTAGTTTATAATGGGACATTCTGCTGTATGGTTGGTTTTGTTTTACTTAACACTTGAACTATTTCAAGAAAAAAAATTAAGTACTTTATCATCCAGTATTAGATATTCAGACAAGTGAGAAGTGGTGCTATTTTGAGGGGCGCTAAAAGGCAGTTTCCTTATTATCACGTAAAGGTCTGTCCTGCCCTAAACAGCTATCCTCAACTCTCTCCCCAATAAATAAAACATAACAATGATTGCCAAACAGATATAAATATATTTGTAAGGAGTTTTTAGTTGCCTACTAGAATAGAGTTCATTTTTTGTCATTGCATCATGCAGGTAAAACGAAATACATTTAGAAAAAACTATCCTCATACTGCATTCACATATACATTATAATAATATTATAGAATAGTTATAGAATAATTACATACATACATACAATTAACAATATATATAAAAAAACAGGACATTTTATTTTGCATCTCTCAGTTGGACCTTTGTATATGTAAATTAATTAATTAATACAAATATTTTATAGATATGTATATATGAATAAGATAAATAAATATATATATAAATCACATTAATAATAATGAATGAATAAATAAATAGATGAAAAATTATGAATATAATAAATACATGGCTGGTTTGATGTTTGACGTTATTCTTGTATGGCTCTTGGGTAAAAGCTGTATTTAAGTCTATTTGTTCTAGATTGAACGGACCTTAAGCTTCAACCAGAGGGCAGAAGAGCAAACAGAATGTGTCAAATGTGGACCATTTTTGTCCTCTGACAAACACAAAACCCCAAAAGTAGATTGTAACTGCCTCTACATGCATATAGCTTGTTGGTTGTACCTTCCAGCAGCGGACTGTGCCTTTAAGGCCAGGCTAGTGCGGTGTTGAGTTTGTTTCGGCCCAGCCAAAACCTTTAATCATGCTGATTGATGAGGTGCATTTCCCTGACTCAAACCTTCTCCAAATACCCTTTCCATTCCAGCCATACATCAGCCATTCAGCCAATTCATCAAGCCTCTGATTGTTTTAAGATATACCTGGCCAGTAAAATATCAATTTCTCTGCATGCCACTGCTTCTCTAACTCGGCCCTGCTTTCAGCAACACAATCACATCTAGGCTGGCTACAGCAGAGAGGTCAGGCAGGAACATGGCCAGCAGGCAGGCAGGGGGAGGAAAAAGATGCAAGTGTTCTTGTTTAAAATCAATGTTATTGGATTAATGTGCTAGTTAACAAATAGGTAATGTATCAATCAATCAATCAATCAATCAATTAATTTCAGATTTCGTGACAGTTGCACCATATTAGAGTTCAATTACTTTTTATATAAACACAAGTTAAAGAACAATTGAGGCAGGACTTCCTCCGCAGTACAGAGACCCTCTGAAGACTCAGGCTCATGGTAAAGACATAATGAAGCTTTCGAAGCATCCTTTTCAACCAAAACAGTCTGGAAGCTATCAAAGGAAGCGCTGTTGATGGAAATGTTGATGGGAACGTTGATGGAATTGGAACACTCTGGAAGCAATCTATAAAAACTTTTTGTCAGATGGTGCAGCCATGTTTTTGGGTAGCACACTAAAACTAAACTCCAGATATTCAGTCTGACTCTTAGCTTATGCTGTTAGCTTGTCCATTTCATTAGCCAGTGATCTTCTGTTGCCTTTGATGAGAGGTTGGAGACACGGTTTATATCAAAATGTTTCCATGAATCTGGACCCTGGACCCACCTTTGTCTCTTTAGTCTACCCTGCATCCTCAAGGTCCCTCTCACAATTGTAATGGGGGTAGCCCTTGTTTCAATGCTAGCTGGTGTCAGCTCGGATACATGAGGATAAGTCAAAATGAATAATTATCAAAAGAAAATGAAAAGCTTAAATTAACATTAGTTTTGTCACTGTCACTCTGGGTGTCTCATGACGCTCCAAATGCTGACACATTTCACACTTTTTCACCATTTAGTGCACACTCTGAAACACAAACATCAGATTATCTAGCAGTGCTTTAATTATGTCCACATTTCGCCTCACAGGCGTTATCCCAAGTACTCTTTCCAAATATTACACTGTCTCCCTTCCTCTCCCTGTCTCATAAATCTTATTTCCTTTCTCCCTCTGCATTAATTGGGCATTCTCTTTCCCCGTACTCTTTCCTCCTGGCTAAGAATTGAGGACTATTATTTTCATGCTTATTAATGTATTTCCCCCTGAAACAAATATCCCAATGATTTGGGTTCATTACTCGTTATATAGACATTTTTATTCATTGGGATAAACCCCTTGAGATGCACCATCTCGTTTTCAAGGGGGTCCCGACAATAGCAACAACTTACAGACATACATAAACAAAAAGACAAAATGCAAAATATGACACAAGAAAAAACACATACAGTCTGTAAAGTGAAATTCAAGCAATGCACACAATAATTATAATTTGAGACAGTCGAGCAAATCAGTTTCATCAATATCAGTTAATAACAAGTACAGACCAGTTGAAAGTGAGATAACAATGCATGTTTAAATATACCCAATGTCGCAAGAGATCTAATAGCAGCAGGTAAAGTATTCCAGTCAGTTGGGGCTTTGAACATGAACGCTCTTCTGCCAATCAATTTTTTAGCAGAGGGGACAGAGAAATAAATCTGAACAGAATGTCTATCTTGATGATTTGGTGAGTAGGGTACAAAATACTGCTTTAAATAAGGGGGATAGTTAAGATAAACACATTTAAATATCAGCTGAAGCCAATGCGTGTGTCTTCTTACATTTAAAGAAGGCCATTTAAGTTGGTTAGACATTGTGCACTGATGTGTACGAAAAGGACAACCAAGAACAAATCTGCATAGTCTGTTGTACGCTATGTTGAGTGGAGCAAGATCTGATTTCTGTGCATTTTGGTAGACAACATCACAATAGTCCATAATCGGAAGAATAAGTTGAGAAGCAATTCTCTTTCGGACACTGAGCGTAAAACAATTGCGAGAGCGGTGTAAAACACCGATTCCGTAATTGACTTTTTGTATTACATGCTTTATATGTAGTTTAAATGAAAGTTCAGAGTCTAGCCATACACCAAGACATTTAAAGCTATCAACCGTATGCAGAGAAGTGCCATCCTTACATGTTATTACTACATTAGGTTTGGATTTGAGCTTCTGCCTGGTACCAAAGACCATGGTATAAGATTTTGTTTTGTTAAGCAGTAGTTTATTGTGTGATAGCCAGTCCTGTAAGATTTTAAAATCCGATTGAAGAGAGATCTGAATTTGTGAAGAATCTGATTTGGACGTATATATGACAGTGTCATCAGCATAAAGGTGAGTACAACAATTAATGAGACAAGAAGATAAATCATTTATGTAAATAGAGAACAGAAGTGGGCCCAGAGTTGATCCTTGGGGTACACCCTTTTGTTGGATCAACAGGTCAGACTGTTTTCCATTAACAACCACACATTGCTTTCTACTGTGAAGGTACGAGTTAAACCATAACACTGTATTATTAGAATGGCCAATGCCGTGAAGTTTATCCAAGAGCAGATATCGATCAACGAAATCAAAGGCTTTTGTCAAGTCAATAAAAATGGCACCTGTGAGTTCACCATCATCTGCAGCAGAGTACAAGTCATTCGTAAATTTAAGTAGGGCAGTTGTTGTGGAGTGATTAGGCCTGAAACCAGATTGAACCGGAGATAAAATATTATAAGTATTGAGATAATGTGACAGTTGATTATAAATTATTTTCTCCAAAACTTTGGAAATAGAACAGATTATAGAGATTGGTCTATAATTATTTGTATCAAGTAAATCAGCACCTTTATGCAGTGGAATGATGCGTGCAAATTTCCAAATAGTCGGCAACTCACGGGTGGACAAAAGCAGGTTGAACAAATCAGCAAGTGGGTACATGAGAATATGGGACGCCAATTTTATGAACCTGTTTTCTATACCATCGAGTCCTGCACTTCCATCCACTTTTAATTCTGTGATAGCATTATGAACTTTGTGTGGTAGAATCTTCTTAAAAGAAAAAAAACTGTTGCAGTATGAGTTACTATTAGAAATACCAGTCGTCAAATAGGAGTCAGATAGTAGTGTGCAACATACATTAGCGAAATGCTGATTAAATATTTGAGCAATGGATAATGGGTCATGAATTATTGTATCAGCAGTTCTTATTTTATTAATAGAATGTTTACCTGATTTATTTAATATAGATTTAATTTTAGTCCAAAATTGCTTGGGATTCTTAAAGTCTGATGTGAGAGATTCTTTATAGTAGTTCGATTTAAAATTTCGGGTTTTGGTTTTACTCAGATTTCGAAGATGCCTGTATTCTTCCCAATCAGCTATAGTTCTTGAATGACGATATAACGACCATGCTTTATCTCTTTCCCTTAAGAGACTGATGAGTTCATAATTGATCCAAGGGAGATGTTGACCTTTGACCTTAACCGTTGTCACAGGTGCATGTTTGTTCATGACATCAGTGAGCTCTTTATGCAGAAAATCCCAAGCATCTTGTACAAAAGGTATTAGCTGAAATCTGTCCCAATTAAGGGCAACAACATCATTACTAAAAAAATCAACATTCCATTTTTTATATTGTCTGATTTGGACTAGTTTTGGAGGTAGTTTAATTAATTTGATTTTCCATACACAATAAACAATTGAATGATCGCTGAAGCAATCCGACATGACACCAGCTTTTAAGATTCTGTCAGGATGTGACACCAGTATCCAGTCAAGCAGAGATTGGGTTCTGAGAGTGATACGAGTTGGCTCATTAATTAGCTGTTTAACATTGAGACTGCTGAAAAGTTTTTTCTCTCTATCAGATGATTTATCCAACCAATTCTTGTTGAAATCACCAAGCAAGATTATTTCTTTTCCGCAGGAAATGCAGTCAATAGTGTCAATTATATGGTTAAACGACTGCAGATGAAGAAGGTGGCCTATAGATGCTACCAATAGTTAAGCATTTATTTTCATGAAAAATAATTTTAAGAAAAATGCATTCAAAATGTAGAGGCTCTATAGAAGTAGCAATTAGCTCAGTCACAAGGTCAGAGGAGACATAAATAGCCACACCTCCACCCCTGCTGCATCTATCAGATCTGTAAAGCAAATAATTTGTGATTTCTAGTTCACTATCGGAAATGTTACTACTAAGCCAAGTTTCAGAGAGTGTGATGATTTTAGGTTTATGTAGAACAACCCAAATCCGAAGTAAATCAATTTTGGGCAATAGACTCCTGATATTCAAATGAATGATTTGTATACCCTTTAATTCATCCAGTCTGGAAATAATAGCAAATAATGTTCCTGTCACTTGTTACACATACATGTGATTCATGATTGTAAAGATTCCAAGATACAACCATTAATGTAAAACAGACATACAAAACATTCAAACACAAAAAGAAAAATACAGAAAAACACAAAACAACCTTTAAGAAGGCCCAGCAGCCCTGGACACCAAATCTCAGAGCATTACCATGAATAAACTTAAACATAATAAATAATTACACAGAGCTCAGTCTGCTTTACGAATAGGATAAAGAAGTCATAGCTCAAAGAAATTCATCCGAACGAACCGGAACGAACACAAACATTATTTAACAATAACAGCCACTCGGGGCAGTATTGTAATAGTAGTAGTGGGCTCTAACGTGCCAAAGAAGAAGAAGTGACGTCAATGTCACTGTAACATTTAAATAAACAACACAACTGAAAGAGCCAGGCGGGTGCCCACCTGTTATATTAAGTTATAATAAACATAAAAGAGAGTGTCAACAACATCTCAGCAGTCATGACACGTCACGTAAACAGGTCTCTGTTTTTAGAGAAGATGAGAAAAATAAAAGAGAAGAGAAGAGAGGAAACCGAGGAGAAAGTCACTTAGCTGCACCATCGAAGTGGATCAACATGCTACTATTAGCAGCAGCCTCATCTCTGGGGATGTTCGTCACCCAGGAGAGTTTGAGGTAGACATGAAGATTGCCTCCGCGTCTTTGTGGGTAGAGAAGCGTTGTTGTGTGCCATCAACAACAACGCAGAGGGTGCACGGGTAGAGGAGAAAGTACTTCATGTTGAGTTCACGGAGCTTGCGTTTGACTGGATCGAAGCTCCGGCGTCTTCTGGTAAGCTCGGGACTGAAATCGGGATATATGCTGATGTGTTTCCCATTGTAGTCCAGAGACTTTTTCTCCCTGGCAAGACGAAGGATGTTCACTTTGTCCTGGAAGTTCAGCAGCTCGATCATGATGGCCCGCGGTGAGCGGTGTGCCCTCTCAATGATCGGCAGGGTAGGGAAGGCACCTGGCCCCAGGAGCTGCGGGATGAGCCGAGACATGAAGCCGATAATGTCACTGCCTTCAGCGGACTCCTGGATTCCTACGAAGCGAAGGTTAGAACGTCGGCTCCGGTTCTCCAAGTCATCAACTTTAGACATTAGGAAGGAGTTTTCTTTCTCAAGCTGCTGGAATCGAGCGACACACTCGTGTACATTGTCCTTGTTAGCCCCGACACGCTGCTCTAACAAATTGACCTGGTCTCCCAAACTAGACAGGGAATTGTGTATCCTATTCAAGCTATTTGGAATGGGATCCATTTTTGAGTCAATGTGAGTCAGCATGTCGGTCTTGATTTGCTGAATCGCGTCCCACAAAGTTTGCAGAGACATGTTTCCCTCCATAGTTGCAAATGCAAAAAATACAATAATCCAAAGACCGTAGTGAGCCGCTTTATTATGTTATTAAAATTTTCATGGGTTCAGATCATGTGGATCAATGATATGAGCTTTAAAGAGCTAATTTAACAGTGACAAACAGACAAGCTTGATGCGCTTACTCACGCTGCGACCATCTTGGAGATGTGCAATACGAAAATGTGTGACTCGTTCTGTGCCTCTGCTCCATATCTCCTCTCCTTCATCCTTCCTTTCTTGAATCACTGACACAGCTTTCTCAGATGCTCATGAACTAACTCTTAAACACATTGCTTCACTCGATTTTGTATTAGTGGCTAATGGCTTCTCTACCTCCGAACATCGGGATTCGTATTAGCGATCTTTCTCAGTGTATCATTGTTGAAATCAGCTTTGAAAGCTTGTGCGCTTTTTAAGGTTATGCATATTCTTATAAGATGTAAACGCTAAAGCATTAAGTTGTGGAGATTCTGTCAAGACGCGAAAAATGCACTTTGCAGACTTTAATGCCCTCTGTAATGCATTTTATCTAGGGTAATTCCGTGTGGAAATCAAATGGATTTTTTCTCAATACAAATTTGTTGGAGGGTTGAAATTGAGCAAACTGTTTATCTGGTAGCTCAAGACCAAAACGACTGAAAAATCCTACTATACTTTCCTGTGTTGTTATATGTCAGTTTTTGCACCCAATACATTAAATGTTGACAGGCTTTAACGTGTGTGTGTGTGTGAGTGTGTGTATGTGTGTCTGTGTATTGCATGTGTGTATGTGTGCACTGCTTTCATTTCCTCAGCTATTTTAGGGCAGAGCGCGCTTTGATCAGTGGACATGGCACACTGAGACATTATGTAACATTTGCTGCAATATTTCTCACTTTCACTGTCCTGCTGTGCCAAAAATCCAAGTGTAACGGAGAAGAAAGAGTTCCAGATGTTTAAAGTCCGAACCAAGTATGTCTAAAGGTAGAGAGACACAGTCAGACAAAGAGATACATGTTCAAAGATACCACAATGTCTTGTCCAGCATATTCATTATAAAATGTTGCATTAGAGTCAGACCAAACAGACAGATATCATGAACACAGACCATGGCTTTTCATCAGATTTATTGTGAAATTGCCCCAAATTTGATTAGCTCGGTCTGCTCCAGGCAGTATGTTGCATCTGAAATGAATGGTTGGAATAAGACTTTTTTAAGCTTTACAATACTTTATACTTCGTCCTTTAGAATATCATCCTACAGTTTTCCAGAATACTTTTCAGCCTTGATGATTTTTGATAATATGCTATGTTTGGGGTGTTTAATGCTTTTCAAACATGCTTTAATGTGATAGCAACTAATTGCAAGTTCATTAGAAATCTGAATTCATCCAACAAATATCCGTCGGACCCCCACTCTCAGAGTTGTTCTCTTGTAGTTAAAAACACCGGGACTCTATCCACCATTTGGAAACCACTCTTTGCTTTTTTTTGGAGCAGTCCTTTCATTATGGTGTCGTACTCTCCTGGCCATTGTGTGGATCTCTCCGTCTGCCATTGCTTGGTTTGTTTGCATCCTGCTCACTTGGCTCAGTGTCCTTGGAATACTGATTCATTCAGCGAGGCTGCAATGCCAATGAAAGCTATGCTATGCTAATGGACTCTTGAAACATGGGGGTTGGCGTGGGGAGGTTTTACAGCAGCTCTGCCGATGCGTCAGGGATTGGATTAATGTGGCCGAGGCCAGAGCAACAGATGACCATCTGGGCATGCTCCACAGCGCTTGCAGCCACGACTTTAAAAAAACATTCACACAATCGTGCATGCCGCGATATGCATGTTTTATGTGTAATATAATGCCAAGACAACTTTCTTGTTCCAAAACACCAGTTTTCAAAGGGTGATTCCTTAAAACCAATTTTTCAATGCACATACAATTGTTGATGGTTTCATTTAGCCATTGGTTGCAGAAGGCATACTGGCAGTGCTCGATTTTGAATGGGAAGGTTCCAATGTTCCCAACCCAAAGGCTGCAGAAAATGCACAATCAGAGTTTGGGGACACACATTAAGCACATTTAAATATAAACAAATTGGTAGTTTGACTAAACAGTCCTTATTCCAGGTCTACTCCAGTACTAGCTTCATGCTGGAGAGACCAAGCATGAAGGGCAATAAGCTGACATGGAACGACAAGTGCTTTGGATTCAATCATAAAAACTACAACAAATCTTCAAGACAACCGAGCAAACTCTATCTGCTGATGAGCACCATTTAATGTAATGGTTTAAATATTTGGAATAAATAAGTAACTCAGGTTGGAAAACTACAATCCAGTTAAAAAAAAACAAGGGCTGAACTTTAAAACTCACCTTTATATATTCTCAGACTTTTTAAATATCACATTATGAAGCTGACAAAATGATCAAATGAAACAAGCAACACAACACCACACGTCTATCACATGCATGCTTTCATATGCATGTGTTCTTGTTTTTCTCTCCTGACACAATCTGAACTAATATTTCCTCCGCCTTGCTATGCTCTAATGCCTGGTTTTTACTTAATTACATACTAAAAATACTGAAGAAAGCAATATTTACTAAAAGTAAAGAGTAAACATCAACTTTACTTTTAATAATACACAAATACATTTTCAAATTTAACCAAAAACATGTTGCAAGTATTGACTTGCTGCAATTACAATATTATTGTGGAATTCCCATTTGTTAAAGTCTGAGCTTTCAGACTCCTTTTTTTTCTCTTTACACCTCCTTTCCTCTTTTCTCTTACAGCTAACTTTTTAAAAGAGATAATTGTACTCAGCATAGCATGTGTTTCTTAGCATTTGAAGGTTTTCATTTCTAAAAAATGCCTTTGATTTGATTTTAAATCATTTTTAACACATGCATTCATTCGTTAGCCACTCCTAGCTCCCCTTAACAGTGCCCCTTTCAATTTGAAATATAATCCTACTGAAGTATGTTGACATAGATCAACCACTATTCATTCACTGTTATGAATTTGATTGGATGATCAGTTTGATTGGCCACAGCGGTGGCTTCCTGGCAGACAGAGTTTCACTTTAGTTCAGCTAAGTGGTGGCACCTCAATTACAAGTCTTGTACTGATGCTTCTGTTGGCCTAGCAGGGGTCAAAGGGGACAGTGGATTGGCTAGCTGCTGAATGGAAGCTGATTGGCTAGGCAGGGGAGCAGGGGGCAGATGAAGAGTTAGGTTGAGAAGCAAAATGAGATTACATCCCTCCACACTGGGCTATAACTAGACACCTCACTGCAAACTCTATGTGTAGCCTTCCCTGTGTGTGACTACACAGATCCCCGGTGACAGTGTTATTTATTGATCAAAGCTCTGGCCTCTGCCTGCGTGTGAATGCAAGCAATGTGTATGTGCTTGTTAGTGTGTGTGTGCAGTGGGGCTATTACGGCAGATGGACACAGGGAGCAATAGGATCAAAGTGTGTGTTACTGTTCACTGCAAACTAAGGGGTGGACGAGTTCGGTTGGTGAACAACTGTCTACATCTGGGTTAAAGCGGCTGTAGGCCGTCCAAATAAAAGCCCAGAGGGGGTAAACAAGAGGAAAAACATTTTCATGCACGAGAATAAATTGGCTCCAATCATTGAATTTTTTGTACCATTTACTCCAAGTGGAATCAGCCACCAGTGAGTGCTAGTGCGTGCGAGTTGAGGTGCGATTGCTCAAATGTTACTACAAAATATGACTTCCAGGCTCACTCCTTCTTTGTGTCAATGCCAACACCAAACTAAAAGCTGTCGGGTATAACCACCACCATCACCGCCAAAGATTCAGTAAGCACGCCACCTCCAACAATGAAAAAAAAAACCAGCATAATAAAGATAGTTACTGCATGTGGCTCTTACATGTTTGATGATACGTTTTAAAATCCAAATGAAATGTCCAACACAGATAATTTCCGATTATCTTCTATTCCCTGATTAAATCCAGGTAAACCAGGTTTTGATCTGTTCACATTCTCCGTCTTTGAGCCTCTCAGAGTAACTCGCCATACTATCTGCAGCCACCAAATAAAACCATTGCCAACCAGCAATAAAGAAGACAGAGAACGAGGGAGAGAACGATGAAAAGAAAATGTGATTTAGGACTCGACGGGGGTTTGTCCGCCCTGCACGACACAAGCCATCTGATTGGTTATCAGCACAGGACTACAAATCTGCTGTCACCATATTTTTAGAGGTCAGAAAGGAGCGTCTTGCTGAGACACCAGGCAGCCTGGGAGATGGGGGGGGAAAGCATGAGTGTGTGTAAAAATAGATAAATGGTGTAGGAATGTGTTTGAGGGCTAAAAGGATATGTATTTGGTCAATAGGTGGATTTTATTAATTATGAGATATTGATGACTCACACTGTGTCTGAAATAAAACTTAACAATATTGTGGGCCAGAATTCTTAAATGGTTTGGTTTGAACCAGTCTGAAACAGCAAATTGGACAGACAGTTTGGACATTTTTGGCAGGATTAGTGATTGTTAGGCTGCCTTACCTAAAATGTGTATTCCCCATGTGGGCCTATTGGTTGTTTTCACTCAAAAAGCTCAAGTTGCCTATAGACCATGAGAAAATAATGTTGGTTGTCTTGAACCTGATCCAGAGTTCTGCAAAATGGTCAAATAACGACGTGCTTGTCTACGTTTTGTATGAAACAGCACACTTTTGACCTGGAAGACAGGGAATTTGGACACTTATTTTTTGGCTTAGTCATTTTAGACTGCCTAATAAAATAACTAATACATATTCCCCAGCTAATTACTTTAAAATGTAGTCTCGTGGCTAATTAGATTAGGCCATTTGAATTTGAGAGATATAAATGTTCATGTTGCTACAAGTACAGAAGTTGAAATGTAAAAATACTAATATTAGTACATTACCACTCCTAGACATACAGTATCATCCCTGCGAACACCATCATTAGCCAGTGCCAAATCATTGGTTTAGTGTCAGTGTCAGGGAATCAACCCAAGAGTAGTGTGTGTGTTGCCACACCTGTGGAAGTGTGTTTGTATGCTGTGTGTGTGCTGAAAAAGAGCGAGAGATGATTTGTCGCTTCACGGCCAGTAAGCGGAGGATGAATAATACCTAACATGTACTGATGTCATCGTGAACGCATTGCTACTCTAAACTCGTTCACTATCTTGGACCAGACTTTGTATTTTTAATCAGAAAAATAAAGGTGTTTGCTGTATATTCACTGAAGCGGTTTCAAATTGTCATGGAACACTGCAACCTCCTCTTAAAAGCCCAAGATGAGTCCTACAGTAATAAACCACATTGATAGGTACAGTGTAGACAAATCCAATTGTTTCATTAGAAACTGTCAGCAGAGTCCACATAGACGGCCATGATAAGTCAGACAATAAATGTGCCTTCAATCAAATGCATCCCCCGCTCCCACGTCACTTAAAAGATAAACTACTCTACTCTCTGTTAGTATGAGTGCAACAGTCCAATGAATTTCTATCCACAAAGCGTCCTCTCCTTTTTTGTCCGCCACTGACTTGCTCTATTTGCAATCAAAGCGTCCTCCTGCTAAACAGTCCATTTTACAGAATACATCTGCCATATTGCCTCCTCGCTTTGTTCTAACACAAATCCCATAATCCTCTCAAAGGTCAGCCTTCTCCTTTCTCCCGGCTCCAGCCATGTATTCATTTGTTTCCCCCCGATGGAAATAATATAACAATATGGAGCATAAAAAAGGATGAGGAGGTGGAGGAGAAGGGAGGAAGATCCCTTTGTTTCTCTCCATCTCCCTTCAGCATTACCCTTCTCTCTTGCTCTGTTTGTTTGTGTCTCAATTCATTTAAATTCAGTTGAATGGTTTATTGGCATACAAAGTATTTTCAGAAGCCCACAATCAGCACATTGTACATTACAACTGTCCTCACACTATTGGTTTGAAAACATCTCTTATTGCATTGTATACAAGTCTTCAACGTCTGTAATAAAAAAGGGTTTTGTCATATGAATAATTCAAAAGCCACTGTGGTAATGTGTGTATATATATGTACGTTAGTAGCTATTACTGGTTATATTCTCATAAAACAGTGTTTACTGTAATGATACATAAAATAGTACTGAAGGGTTATTTTCTAATAGGCTTCTATACAAGCTGACTTATTTTAACAACAAGTCTTCCCATTGTGCTTATTAGAAATAATCCACTTTCACATTTGGTTCACTATACAGCAACAGCATAAAAGGAACCTATAAGAGAGCTGAAGTGCTGACATACATTATTGTTTAGCGGCTCTTATTTTAGCTTTGTAAGCCAATGAGGGTTTCGGTGCCAGTAAACATTGGACCTACAACATATTAACAATTTATAAAGTTATTGTGATGAACATGTTTATACATCCAATAGACACAAGGCAATGCAAGGGTTCATTTTGTGTTTGAGTTTTTGGAAACCTAGGGAACTCAAGTCAAATTCACTCCTATTTGGGCTCTATGTTTGGCAGAATAGTACACTGATGTTCTCAACTTCTCACATTTCATATTGTATGGGGTCCATTAATTGTTAACAAAAGAAAAACTGAACAATTACTTGTTTTATCAAATAAACTACAGTTTCAATGAAGTTCTACTGGAATTGTGTCTTACGTTTATCACTGTCATGTCTAGCCTTTAGCAAGTGGGCTCAGTCTGTTGAGCTCAAGATGTTTCATGTAAAATGGTTTGGTTTGTGACATTTAGTGATACAAGTCCTGAAATAATCCATATACAATGGTTTTACTGATTTTTCTTTAACAAGTCTACAATGGATGTCCATTCCGATGGTATGGATGATATATGGATTAGTAAAGTTACTTTGTATGGCTGTCTTTTAAGTTTTTACACATTTTAAATAATACATTCTCGCTGAAACAGAGCCCAGTTCCTGTCCATCCATCTACAGTACGATCACTGCTCACCAACATAAGAGTCTTGCTTGTCTATATTATTTTAGCGCATGTGATCAAATGAATTTTACTTAGTGAGTCTTGTGATTTGAAAGAAAAAGGAAACAAATAGAACACCCAAAGTCCCTGTGCAAGTAAACACACAGTAACACTTGCTAAATTATAAGATAAGATAAGATGGACCTTTATTAATCCCCGTGGGGAAATTCAGCTGTACAAGCAGCAACAGGGTAAGTGTGAAAAACAGGACAGCACAGATTCACACAGATTAATAAAATAAAAAATAAAATCGAGAATTTTTTTTAAATAATCATAATAATAATAAAAGACTATGAAATAGGAGATGAGTAAAAATAAGAGTAAAATAACTGTCGGCATATATACATATTTGGTCATCTAAATTATAAAATACGAAATGAGTTAAAGTGACAAGTGAAAATGGGCATCTGTGCATATAGTGACAAATCTATCAACATATTTGGTCTACTACTAATATATTAACATGGATTATGGAAACAGTGTATA
This sequence comes from Notothenia rossii, assembly GCF_949606895.1. NCBI lineage: Eukaryota > Metazoa > Chordata > Actinopteri > Perciformes > Nototheniidae > Notothenia > Notothenia rossii. Next base: position 61,204,455 of record NC_136912.1, read on the forward strand.
TTTATGTCCAGTGATTAAAAAAAAAAAATGTTTTACATTATTGACCCCTTGTTGTGCAGCCTGATGGCTACAGGCACAAAGGACTGTCCGAGGCGCTTGGCGCTGTGTCGTGGAGGGATGAGTGCAGTGTCATCATGGCAGCCTCGCTGCTTGATTTGCATGTGTAAAATCAATCATCAGCATATTGTGTCCTGCTGATGCTAATTACAGTAGTAACTATTAATATCAACCCCTTAATCATCAATATTAATATGCATCATTATTAATAATGCTGTTACCCCCGCCAACATAACGGCACAGCGGGGCCTCAGCAACTTGTGTTTACACCAACATCTATCTTCATTATACACACACCTACTAATAATCAACCCTCTCTTTCCTCAGTGTATGAAGCCGCATACTCAGAAGTGCTGTGTACTTTCTCCGTCTTTATATGTAGATTAGAAGATATTACTTATCTCCGTCATGTTGTTTCCATAGCAACAACAACTTTCTGTCAACAGCGTAAACTCGCCTTAAAACAGGAAGTTAACCTAAATTACATTTAAGACATACAACTGCAACAAAAGTAACAAAAACAACGTAATATCCTTTTCAGTTTCACAGAACACAATTTGGGTTATTTACATAATCTGTTTACATGATTTAGTTGTGCAATAAAACAACCAGAGAAGCGATCTGCAAGGAAACATTGCACACCGTGGTCCCATCTCGATGTCATCGTACTTTAATATGATGGCTACATGACAGCAATGTGAGGGCTTCACGTAGCCGCGTTGCCTTCCTAAGACAATCGGGCAGCTTCTTGTTTCCTTCGTATTGTCTTCCGAGGCTAAAAATGCCCGATGGCACCGATGATCACACGAAGTAAAGACGAAGATTCCCTAACGAGTGCCTTACGAATGGCAAAACGGACCCATAAATTCAACACGAAAATGAACCTTCGCAAGGTCCTTCTGCAATTTTTTTGGCATGCCACAGATTTTGCCACTGCTCACGAAGTTGCTGCCGGAGCCTGAGAAACTACACCGGCGGTCATACAATGGCTTAAGATGCCCTCACGAATGGCCCGATGTTGTTACGATCACAGCCAAATTTGAATATTTCCTTTATTGTGTGTCCATCTGGTGTCAATTTCGGGACAGTGTGACAGGGGCTTTACTGCCACTACCTTCATTCCATGACATTGCATTGGAAATATAGTTAATTACAGCTCAATTTCAGCTGTGTCTAACTCACAACAAAGAGAAACACCTCGGAGATATGTGAGCCATATTTTAGTGATCGGAGCAGTCATATCACCTTGTGTTTGTGTATTAGTGGAGAGAGTTGGACTGGAGATCTCTAAGTGCTTGCCTTGCAGGTTCCTAACTGGCCCTGTGGGAGCTGTGAACTGACCATGTGGTTGACAAGTTGTTTGTGTGCATGTGTGTGTGTGTATGTGTCTGAGAAAGGTGGTGTGTCCGCGGCTTTTCTGATGGAGGAATGAAAGCGGAGAAGCATTTCATTTACTGCCCTAGGAAGACCCTCTCACTGTCATATATTATTTGACGCTTGCTGACCAAGTTTATAGCCAGAGCCAATCCTTTAACATCATGCATGTAACCTGTGTTAATAGCATGTGCATCTATGTCCTCAATATACATAATTAAACCTGATACAGGCAGGAAAAACAAGGGTGTAGTCATTTATATTAATGATAACATAAGAATATTATATATGTAATTGTATTGTAAGGTCTGGTCCAGGATATTGCCACAGCTATATAGGCATGAGAATATTAAAAACAAAGTACTGGCCTTAGCTGTATTACAGCTGCCCTCCACTCTAAATGATTGCCCCTAAGACACAGCTAAAACTGCCTAACTTATCATCCCAGTGCCTTGTGGCCCGGAAGACTAGACTTTCTGTTGTTGGCAACGAGAGGAGGCTTGGCAGATTAACTATCCATTATTTCCCCTATGCCTATAAACACATAGTGCAAAATAGATTTTGGCTATATATAACATAATCCTGCAGAAATGTCACAACGGGACAGTATCCTGACCTTTCTCTCTTTTTTCTCTTGTGTTGTGGGTCATATACATACAGTATAATCCCAAGATGCCATGATAATTTTGTTGTTATAATGCTCAATTTCACATTTGGTCAAATGTGTGCCATTTGCTTACATTACATTACATTACATTGCATTTAGCTGACGCTTTTATCCAAAGCCACTTACATTCGACCAGGAAGATACAACCTTGAAGAAAACAGAATCATATAAGTACATCTGGTTTCATAGAGCCAAACATTTCAAGTGCTACTCAACTGGCTTTAGATAAGCCAGTCCTTTATTAGTATATAAGTGCTTTGTTAGTAATTCTTTGTTAGTAATTCTATCTCTCAAAGTGGAGTCGAAAGAGATGAGTTTTCAGTCTGCGCTGGAAGATGTGTAAGCTTTCTGCTGTCCTGATTTTAATGGAGAGGTCATTCCACCCTTTTTGTAGCCAGGATAGAATCCCACGTGTTTTTGCTGATGGGAACTTGGGTCCCCTTCGCAGCGAGGGTGCAGCAAGTCGTTTGGCTGATGCAGAGCGAAGTGCACGTGCTGGGGTGTACAGTTTAACCATGTCCTGGATGTAGGAAGGGCCAGATCCATTCGCAGCATGGTATGCAAGTACCATTGTTTTGAAGTGGATTCTAGCAATTACTGGAAGCCAGCTTACATTGCCAAAGGCTTTGGGCATGTTTAATGTTGACGTTCAAGCCACATGTGAGTGTGGTTTGATACCTTATTCAGCGACCTCTCGAGCCAAGTGCAGTCACTATTATATCCAGCCGCTGACATTAATCTGTAGAATAATGCAACAACCATTGATTTGTTTCTCTAAAGTCATTTCTTAAACCATAATTTATTTATTTCTAATTTACTCAGCACCACTAAAATCGGTACAGCTTTGCCCCTATATGACCCTTTGCCTTTTGTCATATGCCTTTGCCAATGGACCTGAGTGTTAAGGAAACAGCTGTGGCAGGTTTACATGCTTTCCATATGCCTTCAGGCCAGATTGTAAAAAGACCGTTGGCCAATGGATTGGTATGGAGGTAAACAACATGGTGTGTAAAAGTGGGGCCAAGGAGTTTATTGACAGATGTCAGATATATGGATGGATGGATAGATTGATATATGGATGTATAGATGCTGTATGTAGATGAGACTTGTTCTTTTCAGGTCTATAATCCTTTCTGGCTCGACCAAATACAATTTTAACCGTAACATGTGTGTGAATGTGTTTGAATGTGCATGGAGCTCTGGGCAAAAGAGCAACATCTGTTATGCCTGAAGGCCCATGTTTCAGCCAGAGGTTTGTCATTGCAGTACACACAAAAACACACACATTTCTAACTAACTTTTTCAGGTTACTGTCACATCTCTCGCTGGATATATATGTGTGTGTTTGCCTGTATCTCATTAGTTTCCTCTCAATCTAGGGACTCTGTACACACTGCAGAGCACTTGGGATTTGCCAAATAGCCCAAAACGCCCAAACAGACACAGACACACACACACACACACACACACACACACACACACACACACACACACACACACACACACACACACACACACACACACACACACACACACCGACACACACACACACACACACACACACACACACACACACACACACACACACACACACACACACACACACACACACACACACACACACAATTTCTATGTTTGGAATTCACACACTGCAACTGGTTCATTGTAGAGCCCCAAGCCACGACTGATCATCAAGGGTTGCCAGTATGCCGGTGCATATACATCATGTTTGTGACATGTTGTGTTTTAGCCAGGAAATACTGTAGTGACACTAAAATAGAAACAGTGTTTGTTATAAATAAAGTATCCAAGTTTTCCAACTCCAAATTATTTGTTCAAAGTGTGCAGGCATGTGAGTACAGAGCGCTGTGATTCATACTATTAAAGACATTACAAGTGACACATGGTATTAATCACAGTAATCCAATTCTCTTTATCAGTACCCACTGCTGTGCTTTAATGAGCGATCCACATAGAGAGGCTTTCCAACATACAGGGTGTTACTGGAAGATAACCGACGTGCTAACACTCTCTTAACCACACACGCCTTCTTGTCAACCTCACATCTCAGACAGGCAAAAGTATACCAGGTGTTCTTTTTAAATAGCATTTGTGTTTTATATGTATATTGAAAAATAAATCAAATGTGTTAAATTAAGTGTGAGGTGAGGAGACAATATCCAAATGCTGGTAGATTCTCCTCCAGGCTGTTGTTGCCAGGAACAGTGATTTATTCATCTGTTTGCTCAGATGTACTTTCTAAGAGATTGATATGAAACATATCATAGTGTACTTTTTAGCTATGACCGTTAGCTGGTCACTCTGGTAGCATGCACGTAAATAATCTGCAGTTTTTATTTAAGTATACTTGTATATGTTCCTTAAAAATACCTACCCCTTCTTCCTATTCAAAAGATATTCGTACTATTGTTGATACTGAACAACTCCTATTAAAGAGGCCCTATTGTCCTTTTTTCCCTTCCCTGTAATGTTTTATATTGGTGTTTGTGCCTGTAAATGGTCTGCAAAGGCTAAAATCCCTGTGCTCCCTCCAGAGGGAGTTTCTCTCCCACATACTCCCTGAAACGCCTCCGTTGGATTCCTTTGTTTACTTCTGGAACAGTGACAATCACAATGTAACACTTGCACTTCTATTGGCTAGCATTTTAACACATTGTACTTGATAGACTAATTGGCAAGACATTTCCGACACATCTCTTAAGCCCGCGTCACACTGTCCCAAAATTGACACCAGATGGACACGCGATGAAGTGTGTCGAATTTGGCTGTGATCGTAACAACATCGGGCCATTCGAGAGGGCATCTTAAACCATCGTATGAACGCCGGTGGAGTTTCTCAGACTCCGGCAGCAACTTTGTGAGCGGTGGCAAAATCTTTGGCATGCCAAACATTTTCCAAAAGACCTTGTGAAGGTTCATTTTCGCGTTGAATTTGTGAGTCCATTTTAACCTTCGTAAGGCCATCGTGAGGGCATCTTGTCAAATCGAGTCATCTTCGTCTTTACTTCGTGTCATCATTGGTGCAATCGGGCATTATTCGCCTCACAAAGACAATACGAAGGAAACAAGAAGCTGCCCGATTGTTTTAGGAAGGCAACACGACTACGTGAAGCCCTCGCAATGCCGTCGTGTAGCCTTTGTATTATAGTATGATGACATGTAGATGGGACCACGGTGTTGGCGAAGACAGCCGAATTTGAGTAGCTCAAACGTTTCCCATGTGTCATGGTAACGTGGACATATATCAGCGTCAGAGCATCTTCCTCAGTCAGTCCTGAGCAACTCTACAGAGCAGAGGCGTGTGGAACTCCCAAAGCTTCAATCAAAATTCATCACAATTCAGTTCCTGCAGAATGGCATACTTTGATGATGAGACAACCAGGAAAAAGAAGGCAGCAGCATTGCTTATTTTATCCACCTCGGAGAACAGGATGAGCAACTCTTACAGGCCCAGCACCTCCTCTTACAGGTAAAAATTGTCTTCTTTCACTTTGTCATTTCTTGCTATTTGTGACCTGCTCTATCGAAATCAGTAGCAGTGATGATACCTGTATTGAGCAGGTGAAACAGATGCATGAGGGCAAGGTGTGCTGTGTTTCCTTGCAGATTGCTTCTCTGGTTGTTTTATTGCACAACAAAATCATGTAAACATATCATGTAAATAACCCAATTTGTGTTCAGTGAAACTGAAAAGGATATTAAATTGTTTTTGTTACTTTCGTTACAGTTGTATGTCTTAAATGTAATTTAGGTTAACTTTCTGTTGACAGGAAGTTGTTGTTGCTATGGAAACAACATGCATTGATGTGTGGTTTGGGTGCCATTGTGTGGCCTTCTGCAGGCATCGTACTTGCTTTGGCTGTTGCTTGGCTGTTGACCAAGTTTGGGGGCCATTTTCATGCGAAATTCACAATTCCATATTCGTGTGTCCATCTGGTGTACATTGCGGGACAGTGTGACGCCAGCCTTAGCAGATGACCAATCAAAACAGAGCCGGCCAGCTAACCAATCAGAGCAGACTGGGCTCTGGTTTCAGACAGAGGGTGAAGAGGTCCTTTTTGAACATTAAAGCATGGAAACATGTCACACTTTATCAAAACCCTTACATTTGACAATGTGTTTTAACATTATGTGCTACGTTTTTTATTGATTTCTTGAGCAAATCTACAATTTCTGGCATATGGATTGTTTGGTATGGTTAGTGCATAGTTGAAGTTTTGAGATCTATTTTTATTATCACGAATGCTATACTGTAAAGGTGTGGCAATAAACACTAAAGTATTTTTTGGTTGATGTAACTTCTAACTTTAAATTGAATTATTTTACAGTTGAAAGTTTTGACAAAAACCTTGTTTACCATGGTTAAGGTTAACAATGCCAAAACGCAACATCCTGCAAGAAACAGCGTCTGAGGGCTTCTTAAAGGTCCCATGTCATGCTTTTCTGGTTATTACCCGTCCCCTTGTGTGTTATGAATGTTTTTATGCATGTAAACGGTCTGCAAAGTCACAAACCCTGAAAGTACACCCTGTAGGGAGTAAAAATCTAACACAGAAAAGACCTGTCTATGCTGCACTGTAGGTGCGCTGCGTTTGGGGGTGAGGAGGGGGTTTGCGGGTGCTAGTGGAGCCTCGCAGATGGGGGTGCTGCAGCCCCCTCACCATCCCCCCCTTCCCACGTCCAATCGCGATGTCTTGCTGTCTCGCAAACCCAAGCAGGAAATGAACCCAGCTCACACTGTCTGCTCCTCGCAGCGGCGAGCCGCGCAACGTCCCGCGCAACGTCCCGCCAACACGCCACCCAGACCCCACGCAGCATTCTCATCTGTTTGTCCTTACTGGTGTCATTTTCTGGTTGCTAACGCCATTATAACACATAATCACTGATGTTCCGCTGTAACGGTGGTAGACCATAGTGGTAGACTCATCAGAACAGAGAGTGGGCGAGCTGACCAATCAGAGCACAGTGGGCTCACAGGGAGGGGGGGGCAGGAGCTTCAACAAGCCATTTAGGACAGAGAGTGAATACACATACTATACAGAGATGCTGTATGAGAAACCAATGTGAGTTTGGACAATTGCACAATATAAATCTATTCTAGTATACCTCCACAATGGAATTATGATCAGTAGAAATGGCCATGACATGGGACCTTTAACATTTAACAAACTATGAATGTGTCATACCCACTTAACGGGAAGAAACTCAGCTATCAGATAATATTAACCATTTTTAGCTAAATGAAACACAAGGGTTAATACCAAGCCTCTGAATTAGCCAGTGGCGAACCGTCAGGGCCTTCAAGGTATTCAGAGAATACCATGGAACACTCAGATAAAACAAACAAAAAATCGATTTAATTATATAAATAAAATGTAATAAAATGTAAATAAAATGAATAAATGAGAATCGTATCTGTGTTGTTAATCTGTAATATTACAGTGTTACGTTGATTTGTTTGTCCTTCTCGGACCATGCACTACACATTTCAGTGGTTTTGTGTTAGAAAAGAAAGCAACCAATCAGATCTGTTTCTGGGTCTCTGGGTAGAATATCCTTCAACCAAGGTATTCTACATCCTTGATAGAATGCCCTGGCCGTTGCACTGAATGAGAGCGTACGTTTGGACTGACTGTTTGATCAACCAATCATATATTGATTTGTAGCCAATGGGCATATTCTTTCAGAGTTTTCTTCGGTTCCAGGGTACTCTAGAACAGTGTTTCTCAAACTTTTTCATACCAAGGACCACTTAACCAATAAAAAAACACTCGCGGATCACCTAACTCCACAAATGTCCAAAAACACAATTTACAGATTACAAATCGCCTGAAAATGGTACAAACAAGTGGCAACATGTGTGATGAAGGTGTTGCGCTGGGCTATATCATGCAATCAAAAGAAACTTAAGCTCGCTCCATTGCGGAGATATTCCCGCGAGAGTACGGAAAACCTAAATGTATTTATTTCAAATTGGAAATTTTACCAATATACTCACGGACCACCAGTGGTCCACGGACCACAATTTGAGAAGCACTGCTCTAGAAGGCCCGGAGTTCACTGGCTCGAGCCAGAAGATCTAGATCGATGCGACGAAGCAATTCAGGCCGTTTTATTGTTTTTAACGTTGAAATGGCAAGTGCAACAGGTGAAGATGAAATTGTTGCGGAATTGTTGTTTGTACCCTTTTCTGTCACGGTCTGTCTGTGTTGTGTTTTGTCTTGTCTAGATCTGTCTTTGGTTTCCTCTCTGCCTGTTCCCTCCTACCTGATTTCCTGATTGTGTTCACCTTGTGCCCCTGTTATTTCTCCTCCCTCCTCACCTGTCACCTGTCACCTGTTAATGGCATTAAAACGATAAAAACGCTGCTGAAGGTTAATCAAATATGTCTGTGTCACTTTGAAATGATTACTGATAATCCATCATTCTATTTTTGTCAAAACCCCTCAAACACAGAGATGTGTTGTTTTCATATTTGTGTGAGGAATATACTTGCCAACCCTCCTGACTCCTGATTTCATTGCCCTCTCCCGGTTTCCTCCCGGGGTCATATTTCTCTCGCATTTCTCCCGATTTCTGACTAAATCAGATTTACTCAGGACTGTTTCCACTCGGACTTTAACACAGCTACACCATTGTTTGTTTCCATGGTAGCATGTCTCTTTAGTAGCGCGCGCAACTGAAAGTCTGAGAGGGTGAGGAAGATAGTCACCGAAAACAGAACAACTACAATAAGCATGTTAATATTAATCTAATACAGCTCCGGCAATCCACTAGCCACCCCCTCCCCCCCCCCCCCCTTTTCTACATCCAACTCACAGGTTTATCATTGCTTTGAGAAAAAATATTATTAATTTACCACTTTTAGAAGTGAAGATATACTGTAGTCCTTTGTTCTGGGAATGTCATTTTCGGGCCTGAGACCTGAAAAACAGGCTTGGGGCTTAAGAAACACTACCATGTGTTGTTAAATACGAATATAAAATGTGCTACACACCGGAATAATAGACCAACCTCTCTAACCCTACTGAAGCTCCTGCTACAGGGCAACAATAGTCAGCTACTGTGAACTTCCTCTGAGTGTTTCCACATGAATCCTTTTGTGTTTTAAGATTTCTCAGGGACACTTGTCTGGAATTATTGTTCAGGTGTTCCTGAAGAAGCTTTCCTAAATGTCTTAAGGCAGATCCAACCCAACCCATCTCCATCTGTCAGAGCAAAATGTACCTGTACTTCTACCCTTCTGTAGAGTTGAATGTTGTTGATAATGTAAAACAAGGTCAAATCAATTCTCATTCACTCATAATTATATTATATTTACTGTTGTGTGTGTGTCATTGCTTTACCTGGCTGGGCAGTATCTTTATTCTATTTGGAGTAAATGCTTTGGCACTGGGGGAAATGTAGCTTAAACTGTGATATTACTTGACACTGTCCAAAGGAGTCTGCTTAATAAAATCAAGCCAGGAGTGCTGATGTCTTATTAGAGGGGTGTGATGTATTATGCATTTGAATTTCAAAGTGCTGTCCAGGGCAAGCCTGCGACAGAATTTAGGATTTTTTTCTTTTTTCCCCCCCGTCAGTATTGTTCCTGTAGTCAGCAGTGACAGCGGCAAGCAGTGCAAGACAATTTGGCTCCGTGCGATCTTGCCGTTAGAGCTCCAATCACATTGAAGTGATTGTGATTGGCCTGGGTTGAAGGGAATTGATTCAGCCGCTTGAGTCCGGATATGGAGTGCTTCCCTGATATCATTGGTCTAGAGAGCAAGCCAGTGAGAGGACAGAGGAGGCCGGACAAAGGTGAATAATATTGGTCAACCAAACATCGACATGATATGTTATATTGTTTAACATGTTATCTGTATAAAATGGTGATTTTACGGTGAGGTAGGGTTTGGTCCATTCAAGCATTGAAGGATATAAACATCTGACGGAAGGTTAAATAAGTCAATGTATACAAACATATGGACCAATTAAAAACATTTTTTTTTATTTAAATGAAATGTTATAATATAAATCCTGTTATCTGTGTGAAATGGTGACATAGATGCTTTAGGGTTAGGGCCAATCAAAAAATGTACGGATATAAACATATGTCACAATATGATACAACTCGATGTATAAAGTCATCATGTCCAAAAAAAATCCTTATTCTATGAAATGTTGTAATATACATTATGTAATCTTAATGAATTGTGACTAGGGGTGCACCGAATGGGAAATTCTTGGCTGAAACCGATACCGAAAATAGGAAACAGCCGAAAACCGTATGCCGAAAGGCCGAAAATGATGAATAGAAATATATATATATATAATGTATACATATATAATGTATACATATATATATATATATATATATATATATATATATATATATATATATAAAATGTATACATTTTTTACTAATGTTGTTCAGCTACCTGATTATGGAAAAAGACATGATTATGGCTTAACTTAAATAATAATCACTATTATGGGTCCATAAAACATTTATTCAGCACTTTTGAATGCAAACAGTACATTAATTCCAAGTCAACTGCATTTTCTTTTCTCTGTAGGATAACTACAACAAAGTGCATTCAGAACAAAGCCAAGCTGCTCTAAAACTGCATAAACGTCTAGGCCAGTAGGCCTACAACAAAATAGTGTAAATAAAGACTGTAACAGCCAGGCCTTCAACAACAACAAATGCACCTATAAGTTTGGTAACCTAACGTGTTGTTTGATGACGTAATCAAAACGCGGCGACAAGCACGGCGCGCGACCATGCTCGCGGCTGGCTCACAGCCAACATGTCTGCCGCTTGGAGATATTTCAAAATATCAGAGAAAGAGGTGCGGATTGCAATTTGTAAAACGTGTTCAGTTGACGTTTCTCGAGGGGGTGTAACTGCAAAGACTTTCACCACTTCGGGATTACTCCACCACTTGAAATCAAAACACCCGGACAAATATGCGGAGTATGATCAACGTAACCCTGTTCTCTGACATTCGGTGATTTTTTTTCGGTGCTAAAACCCTTTAGGCCGAAAGCCAAAAGGGCCTTTTTTACCATTTGCGGCCGATAATTTTCGGTGGCCGAATATTCGGTGCATCCCTAATTGTGACATTGATTTTTTAGGTTAAGGGTCAGGTCCAATCAAACTATTCTAGGGAAAAAACATTTGACAGTATGTTTATAGAACTCAATGAAGGCATGTTGACCAGAAAACTACTTAATAATTCTCCTGCATAAAATTCTTCAGAGCAACTGATTTTTTAGAATTACATTTTATATTGCCTTATTATAGCCTTGCTGTCGATATCTTTCAGTTCAGTCATCTTGTTGTTATATTGCTCTTTTCCTGCATCAGATTGCTTAAGCAAAGCAAAACACAGAGATAAATCACATTGCCAACCAAATTAAAGCTTTTACACATGTACCCATTGTTTTTTCTGCTTTCAGACTGCATTCATGAGGAAGTTCTGTGGTTTACTGTCTAGCTTGCTAGCCCAATGTCAATTCCCAATTGGCATAAACCATACATCCTACATCTCTTTAAGATATGTCCCCTTGTTTCTGTGACTTTTTTTAAACACAGGATTGTTTCCCCAGGCTGCAGACCTCTGCAACCTTATCTGACCGCAGCTATTGATCTCCTACCATGGGGCCTGTATCTGACTGGTAGCCTAAGCTTCTATGAGACTGATACAGTGTGAGCAGCAATATTATCGTGCAATCTCTGCTGTAGCATGATACCCCTGTGTTTAAATCAATAGCGCGGGGACGATCAAACAACTGTTTGCACAGAGCTTCATCTGCTAAGGATCATCTGTGGCACCCCGCCATAGATTTGTCATGGCTGCCAAGTGGTGCACAACCATTGGATTATATCATATTGATGAATGATTTTATAAGAAGTGGAACATTCTAAAGCATGTTGACCAGTTATTGTCTGGTTCGCATGCGTTTGTGTGTTTCGTATGCATAATTGATTATCATAAGCTAAATGTAAACTTCTAACACTAAAATGACTAATTTTTTTAAACTAAAAACAAAAATATGGTCTATGTTCAAGTCATTTAAAGAAGTTTAAGGCTACAAATAAATTGTAGGGTTAGGGTTATGATAGAAAGGCATTAGGGTTAGGGTTTCAGAGGAGAATCCATGCAAACGGTTGACTCATATGTCAAAGTCACACGCATTTGGGACGGTTTTTACCTCAGAAAAAAAGGACGCAAAGAGTTATATGTGTGCCGTCCCTAGAAGTCTGTGTGAAGGAAACTTCAACCAAGCTGTTTTAAGTCTTTAAACATATAACCAATGCTGCTGTTTTTCTGGTGAGGACCATCTCGTTATTAAAAACATTCAGTCAACATGAGGTCAATAAGGCTCTGGGACAAGTTATGCAGTGCGCTGGAGGATCAAGGCATCCTGACAGATAGCTTCACCTATGAGCTGCGCGTTAATGTTATCCTTAATGTATTTGGAGGTTCAGCGTGCACGCCTTGAATTTAAATCCATCTCATGCTTGAAGTATTTTAATGTGCCTGTGCAACAACAGTGTGTGCATTTTCTGTCTCCCCTACTATATTTGTATGCTGCAGTTTTTCAACTGAGGAAAATACTTTCTGGTCATATTTCTGCTTATTAGTGTAATCAATTTAAGATGAAGATGACACATGGCTACTTTATTGTATTGTTAATAGCCATAGCTAGCATAATTGCAACTTTTAGCATTGGTAATGGGCGGACATGGCTTTGGCTCAGGGGGTATTTGCGAAGATCGACCAATCAGAGGATCAGTGGTTTCATCCCACCCCCTGCACTCAACAAGCCAAAGGGTCCTATGTTCAAGATACACTGAAAAAAGTGAAACAGTTTAATTGAAAGCAATAATATTAAGTTGAACCTAATATTTTTTATTTAAAATTAATTGTATTGCTTTCAACTAACCTAATACAGTTATGTGATATCTGTTGACAAAATGCCTTTAATGAAAGTCAGCGTTTCAGTTTGTTCAGTGTACCTAACACCACATTGCTCCTGTAAGCATGTCCACTGCATTAAAATAACAAGTATTCTACAAAAAGTACTATTAATCAGTACCATAGGCCTTACTCATCTTATTTTAAGTTAAATTCAATGCTCACTTGCTAGAGCCATTAGGAATGTGTTGAAAATGTATACACCCCCGGGCAACTTGCATAGTTGGACTGGTAAACACTGATTAAACTGGGACTGGACCAAAGGGCTATAAAGTGACGCAGTGTGAAGGAATAAAGGACACAAAAGTAGGACCAACAGTTTCTTCACAGTATTTAAACAGTAATGACACCACAGCCTCCATAAGGAGCAGCCCTCTTTTCTTCTACTTGTTCACACGATCCTGTCCTCACCCCCGCCCACCTCCAAACTGTCTCTCCCTATCATCTCACATTTGTCAGGCTCTCTTGGTTTATGTGTTTTTAAATGCAATTTTGCCTATTCAAATTTAACAGTGAAAGATTGTTTTCATTAGCTTAAATGGGATATTTAAACAGCCGAGTGGCTTTTCAATTTCACATCTCGAGCGTCACGGCTACGCTGGGTTCATAACAGCCCAGCTACCGGCGAGAGGAGAGATGGAGAGTTAGGGGGGAGAGGAGGAAAGAAAGACACAACGAAGAGCAAAGGATGAATTCACTAACTGTTAGCGCAATTTCATTTTAGTCTGAGATTAAATTGAAACATTTTCATTTCGGAGAGAGAAGTGTGGCTCCGCACTGGAATTAGGAGGGGGAATGTGCTCCCCACTGGAGAACTTCAGAAGTGGATTATACTTTTGTTAAGTATTTTTTTTTTTGTGGGGGGGACGTAATACACAAGGTGTATGTGCTCTTAATACTTTAATTGGCATTTATCTTCTTACCATTTTCACAATTTTCTATGAAAAAACATGGTATACAATATGTCAACGTGATTATGCAGTATTTAAAAAAAAAAACATATTCTAAGTAAATACGTTAAAAAGTAAAATACGCCAAAGAAATTGGTTTAATGTTTAGGCATTGCCAGCGCCATATAGATAGAAGAGTTACGACAGCAGAAGTCCAAAAACGGTTATCGTCACGTGGTTCATGTAGACGAGGATCGTTCCCCGGAAGTTCATGGCGGGCAATGTGAATGCATTGATAACAGGAGATATAACTACGATTTTTGGTAATTATTAGTGAATAAAGGTTTTGATTTGCAATATTTATACAACAAATCGATATGTGTATGTATTTACATCAATATGTTTTAAAAAATAAAATAGAATTTGCTAATATTAAGTGATAATATTAGGATTAGTGTGAACAACTAGTTTACATGTTAGGCTAACAGTGCCTTGGTTAAAGAGCCTGTTGCTGTTTATATCTTTGAATTCTTTAAAACCAATATTATCTTCTTAAACTTGTATGGTAGTCAGGAGCATCACTTTCTAATGTTTGATATATTTAGAGGGAGGGGATCTAAAGGAATCTAAATTCAGATTAGATTAATTTCTACCATTTTCTTAAATTCATGGTAGTTTCAGTAATCCCATGGTAATTGAGGACACAAGTTCTAAATGACTAATGACATCTTTATGGCTTTCAGAAAGGACAGGAGACTATCAAAGGACTAGCAGCAGCAGCAGCAGCAGCATGATGATGATGTTAAATGTGTTGTTTTAGGAACATCCATTGCAAATACATGGAATTCAATAAACATTGAATAGCATATCATGCAGTTTGTCTGTGCCTTTTCCTCCGTGTTGTCCTGGTTTGCTGTGCTGCCTCCTAGTCGCCACCATGGTTTGCTGTGCTGCCCGGGGATGCTCAAATCGCTCTGAGAAAGGAGTACGAATGTACGGCTTCCCCACTGACACAGAGCGGAGGAAAAAATGGCTGGCTCAAGTCAGCAGGAGCAATTTCATGACCAACAGCAAAAAAATATGTGAGGATATTATATACAAACACTGCATTTGCACTTTTTCACAAAACGAAAACCACACCATTGGGAAAGCTTAATGTTTTGTTTAATACAAAAAAACAGGGAAAGGCTTGAAAAACACTGATAGCTGAGACTCAGGGTGCAGGGTGAGGGTCTCAGTGCAGGTATTCAGGCTCCATTGAAACCCCCTCTGGTTCTTGTGCTGAAAGAGGGAGTAACAGACAGGAGAAAGGGTTATACACACCTATATAGCACACCTATTGGATGGGAAATTGCCTTGGGGAGATAAGGTGTGGTCTTTGTTCCCAACTGAAGTTATGGAACTTTATTATTTGTGAGTTTAACAAAGTATGACAAATGGCATCAGTAACAGATGTGATATGAATTTATATAAAGTTGTCTCACATTCTTGGTCATATTTTATATACAGTATGTAATGAGTATAACATGTCCAGTAAGTATAAAGTGGTTCCTAATACTGTGTATTCAACCACTATGGTATAGTGCAGGGGTCTGCAACCTTTTAGACCAAAAGAGCCATTTTGCTCCTTTTTCCCCAAACATTTTTTGTCTGGAGCCGCAAAACATATTTCATAGCATGATAGCTAATAAAGTTGTATTTATTGCTATATAAGACAAAAACTACAGTTTTTTTGCATGTATTATGCTATTTATTACATTATATAAAACTGTTAACCTCTAATAAGAAAAAAAGAACTCCTATAAGGAGAATTACAAATAATACACAGGCCTACTTTAAAATAAATTAAACACAGCACTTGGGGAGTCCTCTGCACATTTGAAGGAAAAATAAATATTATTAAAAATGGGCGCACTTTGAAATAAATAAAATATATAGCTGCACCCTAAATAGAATTAAATGCAGGGCAGGTAAGAATGGAGAAACCAGCTCGAGTGCGCTAGAATTTGAAAATACACAACCGGAAAAAATATGCCTCTTCCTTCAGAATTTATTACAGAGCCCCTCCTCCAACACACACGAATGTGCATCATCAATGAGGGCACGAGATAAATTTGTGCACAGATGGAAGGCTGACAGGCAGTTAGGCCATCCAGTTACTTTAGCCGGGCCGGCTAAAATGATTGGTCGTGCTTTTTACAGCGCTACGGCTTCCACAGATTAATTTTTGTATGTATTTATTATCAAAGCATTTAATATATTCATTGCTATCGGGACGTTAAGAGCATTCCATGGAATATAACAAAAAGTGTTTTCTGAAATGAATTACATACCCCATCGAATTATGACTGAAGAACTGCAGCTGTCTTCCTCTCCCTTGTTGTTGATACGTAAAGGCTGCAGCACCGTTGACAACTTCTCTCTACATATCAAACATACCAGTAAACCAGCATTGTTTGCTGTGAAAGCATATAACTCTGTCCATACAGAATTAAATCCTGTGTTCCTCCGGTACTTTTCTTTGATTTATCCATAGTTCGCTCATCGAGCCGGGGGTCAGGTTAAGGCGCTCGCGCGGGACCGTAGCAGGATGTGACGCATATTTTAGTTGACCTAATTAAAACCGTTTTGTTTTTTATTTATGTGTCACAGTATAACCTCAAAATACAAGATACGAAACATTTTCAACCATGCAACAAAATATAAATAGTCCTACAAATACTTTTAGAGCAGAGGGCTTAAAGGGCCGCATGCGGCCCGTGGGCCGCGGGTTGCCGACCCCTGGTATAGTGTATGGTACTATGGTATGGTATCCTAGTTTAATCTGTTATCTGTAAACGTTCCCTAAATCTACTAATTTAGGGATAATCCACTGACATCCTTTAATACACATGTTAATTTGAATCAGATGTACTGATAATATCCGCAATATAAATCTTTAAACTTCTTCTTACCTTTAAAAGTCTGTCACAAATGGTCTATTATGCTGCAACTCTACAGCTCTGCTAGCCTTGGCGCTAACTTCCGGGGAACGATTGAGAGGCTCCACGATCCGCCATTGCTATAAAAAAGTGTTCCATTGGAGTGAACGGAGATAACGTAACTCTCAGTCTATATGGCGCTGGGCATTGCCTTTTCTTCTATACTAAGAATATCCTTTGCATACTTATAGGGGCCCTAATAATCTCATGTTCAGGTTGATGTTGTATTGTGTGTTTCTACTGGGACATGTCTCAATGCTCTAATGTTCAAACAGCTCTTTATTTTTCTCACACTGCCTCTGCTGCAGCACCTCTTCTCCCCCTCTGTCTGAAACCAGAGCCCAGTCTGCTCTGAGTGCTTAACGCGTACAATTTGTTGGAGCTCTAGCCAGTAGAAGTGTTACATAGTGATGTCAATATGTTACGGAAGTAAACAAAGGTGTCCAATTGAGACTTTTCAGGCAGGGGGGGGGGGGAGTGTGTAGGAGAAACACCCCCCTGGAGGGAACTTGACATTACATGCAATGTACATGCACGATAACTTATATAACAGTCTACAGCAGGGGTGACCAACCTGCGGCTCTCGAGCCGCAGCCTAGTTTCATGCGGCTCTTCCGTTCATATCGAATTGTATATGTCTGAGTTTGGGGGAGAGACACTAGTGTTGCAAGGTGTACCGATACTTGAAAGGTATACCGCGATACCCTCCCGTTAAAAACGTTACGATTCCTCCGTTTCATTAGTATCGGTACTTTAAGAATGACGGGGGAAAGTACTCCGGTGAGAAAGCGCCGTTTTAATAAGAGCCGTGCCCGTGTGTGTTCAGCGCTCTGCTTCCAATCCCTGCACTGCAGCCGTGCCTGCAGTCCCCTCTCAAGCACGTTCTAAGTCCCTCCCCTCTCTCGTGCACGCGCTAGCTTCCAGAGCATGTGAGAAAACGAGAAGCATGGCTTCAAGTGGGAGTGCAACTGCCCCTGCGCCTCGGCTTGTTGACAAAAAAGACGCCAGAAGCGAAATTTTGATGTATTTTAGCTATATCTCTGACAGTGAGGGCTAGCCTACGGACACCACGAGGCCTGTCTGTAAGAAATGTATTAATTTTATTTAATACGAATTATTGTCATTTATTTCATTTATTGTTCTCATTGTTTAAAGGTTTGTGTTATGGTTATGGTTATGGTGTGAAATAAAGCACAATAATTACATTTAAGACTGTTTCCCTTTTTTAAAGAAAATTATCGAAAAATAATCGGAATCGTGATTCTTGACTTGGTATCGAAACCAAAATCTCGGTATCGTGACAACACTACTCCTGACAGTTAAACCTGATATTTAGTAGGTCTGTTAAGTATTGAATGCTGATAATTCTGACGTAATTTGGCCGGTCAAAGTTGTTTGGGCTCGGATAAAATCGCTCCGTTAATTTCGTCCCGTGTTACTTTCATCCCGGCTCTTCCTACGTGTGTATGTGTGGTGTCAGGTGTCATTATGAGAGGATGACAGCGCGTCTAATTTTGATGTGGCCCAAGAGCCAATCACAATAATACCTGCGATGCAGTGAACCAATCACCTTTGAGGCGGGGAAAACCTATCGTTGATTAAACACTATCCCGTTTTTCTCCTACCATTGTCTTGGAGGGGCGCTGCGCCCCGCCAACGGAGCCCCCCCCCCCCCTGAAATTCAAGGTGTTTGAAAAATATATATAATCTTTTTTTTTTTTTTATATATATATATATATATATATATAGCACCAAATTGCAAATAATCTATAACTACTGTCACTTTTCACATTGAACATGTGCTCTTTTATAAAATAAACTAAACGCTTTCATTTTAAGTTGTGAGTTTAGTGTTTTTGACCCTAAGAAACACTGATGCATTAATCAATAATCCACAGCTCCTCTCTGCTCCAGAGGATTTAAAAAATATATATCCCAATGCCACAAAAAATGCATCAGTGACGTGGTTGAAATCTTGTCTCCAGAAAACAAAAAACTGAAACAAGCGGTATCAGTGGCTGTGTGTTTGATTTGGCTCTTTGCAGTAACATAGAAAACATTTGGCTCTTAACCTTTGACTGGTTGGCCACCCCTGGTCTACAGGAAAGGGAAAACCCCAAAAGGTTAATAGCAGCCCTTAAAGAAATCTCTTCATTTCAAGAGCATTACCCTTATTCCTCTTAATGGTCATGGTCCTTTTAGATCAAACCAAACCCTCCAGTCTCTATAAACACATGTTGCCCTGCCTGAGCTGCATTTATAGAACTCACAGCGAGAAGGCCAGAATAATATTGGTGCCCATATTTAGAAATGCTCCACCAGATACATTGTCCCTGTCAAGGCAAATTTGGCAATCCACAAGTATTCCTTTGAGGGCAGAAAATCAAATTGGATCTAGCTTTATATCCTCGCCAAGCTGGTTAAGTAGCAGTGTGAGCGTTCATATAGCGCCGTTCAAGAGTTTGTTTATTCTTGTTGCAGCCAAGACAGATCAGGGAAATTGACAAATTCAATCTGATCGTTGTTGTTTTAACCCAGATGGGCTAGTTAGTCAGGAACGTGGGTGTGATTGGAGTGCAAGAGCTAAGCAGGATATTACCTCATGTGTCAGTAATGACAGCGCCCTGATGGTCACTTGGAGCAGCTGATTGTCAGTAAATATGGTTGTGGTTGCTTTGACTGATCAATACATCTTGTCATTGTATTTCCCTTGCTACACCATAACATACTGTATGCATTGAAGCACTTTGGCACTTTAAAGAACAACATACTACTCTTAGCCTTTACCCAGAAATCCATGTGACATGTGTACACTTTACAATGGGCCTGGTCACACAAACCTGTTTTGACTCAATAAATTACTTTCAATGGAATCATCTTTATAAGTAGACTCACAAACAGTTCAGCTTGTAGTTCAAAGTTTCATCAGTGAGCAAGCACCATCCAATCGTATATAACCCTTCTCTGATGGAGAAAAAAGTGTCCCACAATATTGGCAGCAGGATAATTCTTGAGACAGGAGAGAAATGTGTCTCAATTGAATTGGACTCTTATGATACTGCCCAAGTAGGAGCACAAGAAGTCACTGTTTTATGAAGCATCCTGCACCACATGTATCCGATTACACAGAATGGGATTGATCAGATGATGACAAATGTAAGTTATGGTTAGTGTAAGGTGTTATATTACTGTCTCCAATTCAAGATTTTAATAATAGATAAATCAAGTAAGTAGGCATGCTTAAAATATTAAAGATTTACAAAAAATCACATCCAGGAGGACAACAAAAAGTACCAGTAACAGTGTTCTATTCTCAAGCTTCATATAGCTTATTAAAGTGTCCCATTCCACATGTCTCCATTATGTCTTATGATTGTTGTTGTATTTGTTTTACTTGAGCATGGGGGCGGTTGTGGTGTAAAAAGTAAGACAGTAACTAGAAGGTTGCTGGTTCAATTCCAGATTTGTAGGATCAAAGTATGCCTCTCTGGTAGTAGTAGTCGTAGTCAGACCTACAGTATCTCCAGTTCTCGCACATTGGAATTTCAGTGGTTCAAATCCCCAGCCCTGCAGTCAACTACTGTCCTTGGTGAAGACACCTAACCCATATTATCTCTGAATGGCCCAAAGTGTGTGAGTGTGTGTGAATGTTAGTCTCCTGAGCAGGGAGCACCTTGTATGGCAGTCTCTGTGTGTATGGGTAAATGCTGACTTGTATATGTAAAAGCACTTTGAGAGGTTGCAAAGACCTGAAAAGTGCTATATATTTGCAACCAACTTACCATTTAAGTTTTAGGAGAACATTGAAGAACAACAATTCCCTACCCTCATAACAACCAGACCGTACCACCACCGTGAACAACATCTCTGAGTGAAGCCTACCTGTAAATGGCAAGGTTAAACTTACTGTGGCATTTAAATAGGACATTTTTTGAAAAAAAAGCTACTAATAATTTATCTGACCATTATAAGGATTGTTATTTTGGAAAGAAACCTGAATCCTCCATATGCGGAATAACAGGAGTTGTTTCGGTTCTTCAAATTTGACCTAACCACCATAAATGCAGCATTAATAACTCATTTTTGAAGGTAAAACTGATGACATTGGGTTTTCACGATGGCGTGCTTTCCAAAAAAAATAAAGCACATCTGTACTGAATCCCTTCTATTCCTCACTTCCTGTTTGAAGGGGATTTATTTATTTTCCAATGAAACGTTTGCACTAATGTACTCTATCATGTATGACAGGGCCGCAGATAGAGACCGAACAGTGACAGAAGAAGAGACAACACACAAGACTGAATGATTAATTCCCAATCCCTGGTAGGGACACAAACAATTTGTAGTTCCATTAATCATAGCAGCCGCTTGCCATCAAGTGTGTATGAAACGTCAGAGTGTACGGGTTAAAAATGACATGCATTCATAAGTATATGTTTTATGTGCACACAAACACAGAGTGACAGACGGCACTGGGATTGTATGAATCAAATTGTTAGAGAAAACAGGAAATAAAAACAGATAACCATGTCAACAAGCATCAGCACTTGCTGAATGTAAAGGCGTGTTGTGGATGAGTAATACACCGGACTAATATAGCTATAAGTCTATTTCTGACCATGACCATTTTATAACTCTGTACTATATTTACCTATATATCCCATACTTTACATATTTGAACTTTTTATGTTTTCTAATGACTATTCACCTTTTGCTTTATCAACCCCAAAGTGAAATTTGTCTTGAAGCCAGGCAAAACACACAATGCGCAAACTGGATTTTCAAATATTCATAAAATAAATCAATACATATTCTTAAAATTCACTCACACACATAGGGCCAACATCAAAATAAAAGTAAATCTTGTACTGCTCTTTCTAAAATAGCAAACCCCAGAACGTTTTCGAATGTGAGCTCAACAGATTTATAAAGTGACAGGACAAGATCTTGGGTATTTTGGTATATTTGTGCTTTTTGACTGATTTGAGAGATTAGCTCAAAATGGTTCCCTCTCTAAACCCCTTCTGTTCGTAGGTCAAATGTAAGGGTCACATAGTGTAGCATCAGATGGGGCTTCAGGAAAAGTAATTACATACATATCATTGCATGCACACAATGCAACTCGTCTATAGTTTGGACAAACTTTTACTTCTTGTCTCTATTTGCTGTTTCGCTCGCTGTCTTTGATGCATGAGGCAGATTGTTTGATAGAGACATGACAGCTTCACACATTTGTGTGTGTGTATGCATTTGTGTGTGTGTGTCTATTGACAGCTCCAGATTGCTGTGAAACGCACAGAGAGAACAGTCTATTCCCTTTTCAGTCTGCAGCAAAGGCAACATCCATCACCACTGACAGAGAGAGAGCGGGAGCGAGGGGATGGGGGGGGAGTGGGAAGTGACAGGTGAAGGAGTGATCTTAATTCTGAAGGGATTTTTGTGTTTAAAGCTTGAATACACATCAGGTTACATTAGAAGGAGAAACAGTCTGGCGTGGAGGAGTGTGGGTGACATGATGCTGGTTTTTCTTTTCTGTGTCTTTCTTTCTCTTTACCTGACCCCCAAACAACCTTTTACAAAACACACACTGAACAATGTACTGGAAGTGGCAAAGCAGAGTAAGAACACTTAACGCGGCCCTTATTTTATTTGTATTTCTCTTACCCTTTTTTTAGTCCATCCGCATTGTTACTCTCAACATTAGCTTCTGTAACATTGGGGAGCTTTTGTATAATCTCCACTCCCCTTCCTATTTTACATCCTCCAATCCGCCTCTCTTTTTATCTGATTACCACCAGAGTTATACCTCCGTCTTGCTGATCTATATAGTTGTCTATCCTATTTACAGGGGCATCCATTGGATTACACTGGTGCTTCTGCTTACATCTAGTTAGCCCAATAGGATTAATGGCTCATGCACACACACACACACACACACACACACACACACACACACACACACACACACACACACACACACACACACACACACACACACACACACACACGCGCGCGCGCGCGCACACACACACACACACACACACACACACACACACACACACACACACACACACACACACACACACACACACACACACACACACACACACACACACACACACACACACACACACACACACACACAGAGCTACAAACAAATTCCCAAAGCATAAAACTGCAGTTTATTTACTCTTGCATGAAAATACCCACAGATACGAATCTGTTTTCATTCATATTTGTGCACGGAGACACACACCTGTACCCATAGCCTCCCTTAGGCTAAGTGTGCACCTGGGGCTAAGTGTGCACCCTAGGCTAAGTCACCTTGGGCACAAAGTATGAACTCTGCAGCTGTATTATCTTGGGAAATATAAGTCTTTTATTGTAACTCAGATGTTAACACTTTGTTTTATATGCTACTAACAACACACACACATCGAAATGAATCACAAGGGGAATAGGCCAAATTGTATAGGTTCAAATCATTATTAGATTAATTACCTATAATTAATCTATTAATAATAATAATTGATAGTTTCTCATTTAAAAATGTATGTTTGTATGGCAGTTATACTCAGATGGAGAGTAACTGCACACAGATTATAGCCTCTGAATTTCAATAGAGTGATACTGGCAATATGTCCACTTTGTGAGTTCCCTATATGTATTAAAGGGTTTGGTACACAAAGGCAGAACATTATATCATACTGATATCATGGAAGTCAAGTCTGTCACGACCTGGCTCATTGAAGCTCAAAGCATGGAGACAACCCATTACTTTTTTTTTAAACTTTTTTAGTAATGTGTATAGTGTAGTTTTAAGCAATTACTTTTTTCAACCATTACATAAGACAGAAAGAATGTGTGAAAATAATGTGTAATTATTGAATTTCACAGATATTTTGGCTTGTTCCATACAGGATTATTGGTTTTCTCTCTGCAGAAATTAATCAAAATAACTTAATAACTGTTGTGTAAAGTACTATACACTGGGAATACAATTAGGCAATATTGGTGTATTTGGGATTCTGCACAATTATAACAGTCAGAACTCAGTGATGTTAAAATACTTTCCAAACTCACTTTAAGATATATCCAAACTTCTATCAATGGCACACTGAATGACTAATGAAAAACTGATTTGCACTGAATACTCTTAAATCCTCACATTATTTTTGGGTATTGTCGCAACAAAAACATTTGGAAGGGATTGCCTTCAACTCACTCCCTTACATCTCTCCGTTAGGAATAAATCCAGCAAAATGAAATGCCTTTTTATTCCAGAAGCAGCATGACTCATGGGATCCCGCACTGTACGCCTGCATGTACTTTAATGGCTGTTGTGGCCATGGTGGTTTTCTGTCTTAGCTGTCCCAGAATACCCTGGGTAGACGTTGTTTCCCTTCTAGTGGAGTGCGCTCTGTGGCTCTCGCCGCATTTATGAGTTTGCCGCTTGGTGCCAGCATGCATTTCCACTTCACTGCTGAAGCCGGTCGGTCTATGGCTGCAGGGGAAGAGACGAGGAGGAGAAGAAGGAAGAGTGTGATTCCACTCTAATGTTGTGCTCTTGACTTGAAGAGATTGCTCAGGCAATAATTGCAGGCCCTTTGCTCGGGGTAAATCAATCTAAATGGAACAGGCCTGGATGATGCTGCTCTACTTGACCGACTCTGTTCCTTCCTACGTCTGATTTCCTCAATCGCTCCCCTGATGCTTGAGTGACTTTTAAATAGACTTCAGAGGCGAAGACACGCGAGCACAAGAACAATCATACACACACAAATGGACAAAATGTTATTTTATAAGTACTCGAAGAAAAGACTTCCACTCGCATAAATTAGTTCCCCCTGTGTTTTTTACAGTTGTAAAGGTTAGACTAAACTAGCACATAAATAAATGAAGTGATCATTCACATAGGCGGCGATAATTTGTGCAATGGCCTGATTGTGATGGGAATTATATCATGAGGGATATTACTGGAAAACACAAAGAGGCTGCTGGAAGCTGGAACTAATTTCTTACAATGCTGAGGGTTTAGTATGAGGCTTAGCCAAGGAAAACAGAAGATGAACAATACAATCAAATACAAGTATGCAATCACATTGTATGGCACCATCTATTCTGGCGACTCTCCTTGGGTCTGCATATTTAACTGATTCTCATACTGGTCATATCCATTGTTGCTTTGAGTCAAAACATATTTACCCGCTTTTATCTGTGTTCTTGTTACCTTGATCCTGCCTCCATTAGTGCTGGCAGACTTGTCAACACAGATGGCACGTGCGAGGTCAGGAGAAATAAAGCTGCTGAATGGGCACTACCTTGTTGTTTTGCGCAGTGAAGGGGCTACAGATGGTCCGTATTTACAGTAAATACCAGGCTAGATTCTTAAGTGAGTTGTGAGAAATACAAATGTGCAGCAATGAAACACCATCAATGACCTGATTTGTTACTTGGCATTGCATAGAAATGTTGTAGTTATATGTTTTATTGTACGCTAACTAAAAGGCTACTGCCATAAAAAGAAGCAGTAACCATTTCAATGACGCCCACGTCTATAATGAAGTGTAGACATACTTTAAAAGCATAATAATGTGCTGATGGAACTGTATAATTATAGTTAAAAGTACTCGTACATATTCGCAATGCATTATAAAAATAATCCAAAGGCCTAATAAAGCA
Source organism: Notothenia rossii (assembly GCF_949606895.1). NCBI lineage: Eukaryota > Metazoa > Chordata > Actinopteri > Perciformes > Nototheniidae > Notothenia > Notothenia rossii. The sequence goes on from NC_136912.1 coordinate 61,230,094, forward strand.
TTTTATAATGAATTGGAAGATCTAGTATCATAATATTTCAGAATTGTTGGTCATTCACTGGCATTTATTTGTAAACCCACTTATTTAATGCATTCTCACAAGGTTTTTTATGATTGAAAATGTGTTCTGATATAGTTCTTCACAGAAAAGGAGCCAAGGTCATTGAGTGTGTGTTTGAAAAAAGTATTAATCATATCATTTTTCTTTAGCTAGATAATGAAAATGGGTCCCACAGACCCGAATACCATACAAGGGTCAAACAAATAAATATTGTTTTCCAATCAGGAAGAGCCTTACGGCCCCAACACACGGCGGCGTTCGTTGACGCTTGCCGGCGGGCATGTCTGAAGCTAGACCAATCACCTGAATCTCCCGCCCCGGACACACAAGCAGCGGTTTGATTGGCAAGAGCTTGTACTGGCATATGATTTGATTGGCTGACGCTTCCGTTGAAGCTTCAAAAGTAGATCATTGCTCAACTTTTGAAGCGAGCAACGCTTTGCTCCCACAATGCAGTTCGGCAAAGCGGGACTTCACCCCATTCAAAGTGAATGGGCAGAAGCGTTGAAGCGTCAACGCATGCCACCATGTGTAGGGGCCGTTACTGACTGCATGAGTCTGCCACACAGTATACACGGCATCTACGTCACTGCAAGGATTACCCAAAGAGTCCAGTAGACGGCTGAACCTTTGTGAGTTAGAACCCGTCTTAAGCCTGACAAATCGGGGAACCAATAAGTCTTTATTAGACAACTATAAGACAAGCTTAACACAACAATCACACCAGTGACAGACTGTCACCAGTGTATAAGTGAGCTTAATCTCTGTGACGAAAGAGGGATCTAACATATCTTCTGTTAATCCTTCCTCTATAATATGCCGTCCATCATAAACCTTTCAATTGACTATTGTCGCACTCCAATCACCAATTAAAGCTGAGATAAACCTCCCTTTAACCATCAGACACAAGATAACCCTTATATTACCTCATGAGATTAACCTCCCATAACCCACTTCCTATCTTTCAGACACATAATTATACAGTCTGTGTTATTAATATAAGTACATCTCCCTATTTTACCAATCGGTGTCCTCACTTAATCTTAATCTTTCTCTCTCTCAGGTTTAGTTTAGCGCTCACAGAGCCTCCCATTACACTGTGTAATTGTGCATGCTAATTATTTTTACCATAATGATTTCACAGCATGTTGCTGCTTATCAGTAATATGTCTTTTGTGCCAAGTTTTTTGCTTTACTGTTAGACAACAGAGCTGCTTTGCTGCCTCTATGGCAATTCTGATGCAGCCAAGGTTTAGTGTTCCTCTTAGTGTGTGTAGTAACCCTAACCCTAACCCTAATGCAAAACGAAACCTTACGTTTACTGACTGTTAACTAGATGTCAGCCCACATTTGCACATCAAGCCAGAGCAGAGAAACAGGTTTTAATGTCCAATGTACATACTTCTTCAGAATTGAATGTCTTCAAAATGTAGCACTAGCTAGAAGAAGAAATGTCATTTACCCAAGGTAAAACTACATATTGACACTCAAAAATTAAGTTTAGTGTAGGTTTAACCTTGATTCAAGTCCAACATTCTGAAATATTCTTTACTAAATGTTAAAAAATCAATAAGCTTAGTTGTGATCCTATGTGGTGTGTCTACTTCATATACTGCTGATTTTGGACCTATTTTGAGGAGAGCATAATATGAGAGGATACACACTTACATTTCAGCCAATATTGAAAAAGGGAGATTAGCCTGTGTTTCCCTATGAAGTGCAACTGCACATTTAATTTAATTCTGCTGTTAGGAAATATTTGATGAAATGAAAGTTCCTTTGAAGCAGGCACATTCCTTTCTGTCACGCTGTAGACTTTAAACTCTGACGGTGCATATTTGATGAGCCCAGTGCATGATTTGAATATAAAACTTTTGCTCCTTTAACTATCAAGTCAAATCATCAGATAGAAATGCAGTGCGAAATGTTACTTCAAATGCCTCACACAGTTGAAATACTTCTGTTCATTAGTTATGTTTGGCAACAACGGGGGATATCATTGTTTCCCAAATGTCATTAGTAAATCATCTTTGTGTTATTTTGATACAAATTAACTATAATAGTGGACCTAAACTAACCCATTCAACTATTGAATAACTTTTGGAAATGTGTCCATCAGATTAATGTCTCCAATTGTTCTGACATGCTGCAATATGATAAAATAAATCTTTATTATATCAAGTCTGAAAGTTGTATATCTTAAAGACCCTTTAATTTCCATTTGTTTTAACCCTACTTTAATTTTAGGATTGACTGGTGCACAAAAGAATGCTTCAGTAGAATGGGATATTGATACATGTCATTGTCTTTCTCACCTCTGACGTGTAACCTAAAGAACTTAATACATACAAATATAATCCCACATTTGTATTGCACAACGCTAGATTTTACCAATATGGCAATTGTTTCAAGACATAGCACGTATGTTAGTTATTTTTTTGCAAATAGTTACAAAGATTGCAAAGTTTCGGACTCCTGCTCTAAGTTAACTGAACAACCAAGTATCCCAAGGATTTCAATCCATATTGGACAAGTCCACAATCCAACACCTTTCAATCAAATCCCAGGAACTAGTTTTGTACCATATTTAGCCAGAAAGTAAGGAAATAGAGGTCAGGTGGTGGATTGGTGTTGGTAATTTAGACTGTTATGCTTAAGGGTACAATCACAAATTAAGGAAAATGACTCATCACCTGCCAAGGACTTCATGAAAGTGGACGTTGGCATGATGGGAATATTCAAAATGAGGTTCAGCTGTTGCTTTCACTATGATCGACCCTGGAATGGAGGACCTTGAATGAGGTACTATTCCGGCATTCAGATTCATGTTGGTCTAAAGTTGTCATGCAATAGACTGCGACACAAAAGGGCAAAAAGGTGGACCTTTTAAACAAACCATTTATGTCTTGGGCCATGATCCAAGGCAACAAAACATGTCGCCAACGGGAAGTTCTCCGGAGATGTTTGTGTAGTTTGAAACTTTAAATCAGAAAGGTACAACCAACAGAAAATTCACTTCGATGTAATCTGGCCTGTCAGACCAGAAAATCATTGCCCGGTCAGTCAGGCTTTCTGTAGTTGCCTCGATTGTGTCCACATTGTGCCTCTGCTGTATGTAGCTGCCTCCCCCACTCCCTCCCTATATCTCCCTCTGTCTGTCTATGTCTCTCTGCAGCCCCAGGTCACGTCATGCCATAAGAGGATTCATCTAAGTCAAGGGTTAGATAAAGAGCGGTGGGAGGGACTGATATAAGAGAGGAGAGAATCCTTTTCATCTCAGCCTCTCGCTGTTTCTCTGTCTCAATAAGAGCTTGTAGACGGTGATGGAGCGTTGCGTTTGCACCGCAGGTCCCTGCCCCAGCCAACCACTGCTCTAATCCTGTTTCCTCTTTCACACACTCTGTGATAGACCACTTTGGGGTGAGCTTTATGCTTTGAAATAGTCTGTATGAGCTATTTCATGCATGTTGTGCTATTTTGTCTGCCTATTTGTCTACACATTCAGTCAGTATGCGTACAGAACATAGACTGTATATGGTACAGAAGTGTGTTCGTCAGTGGTGGAAGGGATAGTGATGATATATGGGCGACACACACACACCCCAGAGGTCGTTGTGGGAGCATGGTGCATTACTGTGATTGAAGCCGATAATGCACCAACAGACTCCTTGCTGTGCCCTTTCTAACCCAATCACAACTCTGCTGATGGCATGCCCCGCCATCTGTGCTTCTTGGATTGGATGGGGGAGTGATTGATGTGTACTTGAACCTATTCCAATGAGTTATTGTGGCTCGCAGTAGTCTTTAAGACAAGACTCAGTGGTCATTTTTCACCTGCGGACGCCAGTTTGTTGGGCCGTCCTGCCTTATCCTGCATTCATTAACTCTTAATTGCAATTATAGTGTTTCAGTGTTGGGGGCGGGCTTATGGCTTCTTTTTCCCTCGTTTCCCATGAATCATGATATTCTGCGGAATCTTCAAGCACATGGGTTTTCAAAGTCTGAGACCTTGGGCCTCCCCTCAGGCAAACTTTGAAAAAGAAACACTCTAATTAAGTTGCTTACTTTTTGCCTGATTCCTAGATGTCTATGAGATCAGATATAGACTGCCAGCTGCACTGGCCACTCCAGCAGTAATGCAATGTCATAAACATCCCATATCAGTCCAGCATCCACTTGATGGCTGTACATGAAACTCCCAGAAGATACTCTGGACCTTCCTCACATGTTTCCAATCTTCTTCCATCTTAACCCGATCTGCTGGATTGGAAATTAAGTGGCTGTGCAGAGAGGGGAGTGGGATTCATATTAAAACTTGTATCTTGCATGTAAAAATATGCACTCATGTTTATGCTAACCAACCCAGTGTGTTTGTGATGCATGTTCATCACGCCTGTTTACCCCAAGTATCAAGAAAACGCCACATCACTCTGGTTTTCCTGCCAGTTTTAAATGAGCCGAGCTTCCATTTGCACTTGTGTGCATCACATGGAGCCTGTGTGTGTTTATTATTTTCTCTTAGCATATGATTGTCCCAGTGTGTGAGAGTGTCTGTGTAATACGTCCTGCAGAGAATAGTAGAAACATCGCTCCAGTAACTTGCTGCATAATTCTCGGTGCCAGGGGAGCCTCGCCTGGTTGCTTCATTTCTATGGAGAGATGTCTCCCAGTGTTTGAAGAGGCTAAAATAGAACAGTACAAAGCATGTCAGGGGGAAAATATCTGTATTCCTGCCACACACTCTGAACAGTGCAGCCAGGGAATAGCTGTTAGTCTGTCTGCCTGACTGACTTGACTCATATTTTTTGCAATCCACAAGAAAGAGAAAATAGAAGTTATGTGACGGGCTTCTCGTTTGAAGTGGTTGCATTTGGAGATTTTAAATCTTTCTTCCAATGTCTTGTCTTCCTTTCTACATTTGTTGTTGTCATTGTGTCACTCCCCAGGTTATTTATATAATTCCCAAAAATGACATAAATTAAGTAAAGACATTGTTTAATGATTATATGAAAAAAAGTGGCACAAATGAAGGCATTTTAAGACAATTGTGGTTGAGTACTACGCTTGTCCACTAGCAACATAATGAATATTTAGTATTCAATGTTGGCTTGCTGTTACGACTGCCGCCTTCCTGGTCGTTTTATTGTTAATCTATGTTGTATGGAAATGAGCAGTACGATTGCCCTGACGTCATTGGCTGCCATCTCCTGGTCCGCCCCCTGAGGATCGTGATTGGAGCACGCCGGGCCCGACGCACTCCAATCGCAGTGCACAGCCGGCGTGCACCTGCTGGAGATTACTTCCAAGCCTGGGGACAATCATCACTCTGAAGGCTCTGTGATGTGGGACAGACGCCTCTCGCTACTTGGTCCTTAGAACTGTGGTTAAACTTGTGTGCCCATCTCCGCGTGATATTGTGTGTTAATAGTGTCTATAGTAGCTTAGTTAGAGGTTAGAGTAGTTGACATAGTGTTTAGAGTAGCTTAGGTTTTTTTGACTGTTGCCTTTAGTTTAGCTATGTTTTTGTATTGATTCCTTGTTTTAGTTGTACCACTTTTAAAGTTCGAACAAGTCGAACAAGAACAAGAATACAGTTTGAAAGGGGAGTGATTTGTAAAATATCCATAAAGAAAAATAAATATGCTTACAGTTCTGTTTCATATGGGTGTTGAGAGATGTATCCATAGATCTCTTAATGTTGATAGGAAACTAAATACATTTGCACACATCTTGTGTCCATATCTATTTTTTTGTTGTGGTGGTCATGCCACGACCGTGCACGTGCATGCATACGCGAGTCATGGTAAAAATATCTGGATTAAGAGGTTGCTTTTTCTTTGTAGAGCATGAAAGAAAGGCAAAATGAATGGGCTGTGATTTTAGTATTTTTAAGCAGAGGTCAATAACTTGTACGGCCCTCGGAGGATATTGTAAAAATTGAAATGGCCCTTGAGAGGAAAAAGGTTCCCTACCCCTGCACTAGTGCCTTGTATGCAAATAGACTCCTGTAGTTAAGAGTCCTCCTTTTGTTTGGTTCCTGTGCTCTTTTGGCCTATTGTTGTTCCAGGCTGCATGCCTGCCATTTTGTTACTCCACTATTTAAAATAAACCCATTATAATTATACCAATTCCAACTGGTGTGTGTTGCATTTCCTCATAGTGAGGACGTAACACTCGCACACTGTCAAATAACTCTCCGTCCTATTGGATTAGCATGTAACATTAAAGAACAAGTATTATTATGGGAATTCATGCTCACTTGAGAAGCCTCTTACTACTGCAGCTTCACTGAAGGCTTGAATACCCTGAATGTATTTTTCAATATAAGACTGTATACGAAGCTCAATGGATGTAAAGAAAGGCGTCAGAGTGGTCAGGCAGCGTTGTTCTCTTGGTTTTTTTCTGCAACACTGCCAGGACTACAGGGCTAAGGTCAACACTGGGCGGTTATATAACCTTTATATAAATAAGATTCCGTATATCATGAATATAAAACTATTTTTTGTTAAGTAAAAGAACCAAAAGTAAAATGACACATTATGCAGAATGACCTATTTTAAAATGATATATAAATATTTGTATTATTATTATTATTATTATTATTATTATTATTATTATTATTATTATTATTATTGTTGTATCACATCATTTTGTACTAATACCCATCATCTGCAATGTATTTCGGAACTAAAGCTGTAAAATAAATGCAGTGATGTCGAAAGTACATGTCCTTCCTATAAGTAATCAAGTAAAAGTAATAAAGTAACGTACAAGTACCTTAAGGCAGGGGTTCCCAAACTTTTCAATCACTTCAACCTTACGGGCCAAAGCTGAGCCGTGCATCTTTAAACATGCACAATACAATCAGCATGTCAGGAGTGAATGCAGGGAGTAGGTTTTATAGAAAAGTGGAGAAAGGAGTGTTGAAGGTGTAAAGAGGTATAAAAGATATGAGAGCCAGAGGAGATATGAGGAAAAGAGTGCAAGGGTTGGGATGGGGAGTGGAACGGTAGCCAGGGTTACGGTCAGGGTTGCGACCCTTTATGTCAATCCCCCCATTTGGAGCATATTGCAGAGTAAGAGGATTGGTTTTTTATGGAGATGGATTTCATCTGCTGGAAAGCTTTCTACCTCTTTCCACCTCTTTTTACCCACGGTTCCTCTCGCTCATCAACCATGCCCCCCTCCCCCCATCTTCCTTTTTGTGTGTCCATGTGTGACTTGTCACCTGAAATGGTCTTGCTTTACTTCTCTGCCCTCCATCCTCCTCTAACCCTTGTGATATTGTGTGTAATCAGCCACATCGGGATCAACATGATCCCTTGTGATATGTTCCAAATGCCAATTTGTCTCCTCACATGTAAAAGATTACAGTGTGTGCTACGTTTTTTTTCTCTTCTATCCCTGGATTTCCGATGATGACAGAGGGGGTGTAAGGGAGAGAGCTTAACTGGTTGCCTTTTTTTTTTTATGTCACACTATTCTCTTTCTGTCTCCTGCACACACTTGGCTAGTAGAATGTGATTCCATGCTGTGCTTCACTATGGAGTGCCTCAAAGTAAGATTTAGACCCCATTTACACTTGGTATTCAAATGTGATGGTGAGCCGGTTGGCCTGTGTGGATTCTAACTGCACAAGTGGGTGTAATATTAATTTGAAGCCCAAGATTTTTCTTGGAGGTATTATGCATCTCAGTGGTGCTTGATATGTACGGTCAATGATGACTGGGGCCCAACTGCTTACCCAGAACTCCACTCCTGCACACTGCATTATAATGAGTTTCCCAGAAAAACCTCCACTAGGGATCAGATTTCAGCCGGGAATAAGGAATAGACAGAAACAAACAAAAAGTATCCAATAGAGGTAGAAACTTGTGGAAATGTACTCCATGCTTGTCAAAAGTCAGTATAAACATGACATTGATGATGGTAAAAGCATTGGTTTGGGAACATATTTGTAGAAGCCTAGGTAGAAGAAGACAGAGAAGAGAATACTTTTATTACATAATACTATGTTCTGTTGCAATCAGGACATGAACTGGCGACCATTCAGTTCCAAGCCCAATATTTACCTTACTACACGTGTTCCATAAATGATTTGTCTTGCGTTTTATTGAAATGACTCAATCCTTTGAATCCATCGCAAAACGCTTTGTTCTGCAACAACACCCCAAACAGGCGATCTTGCATTGTTTACTGAAACAAAACATAATTTTGAAATGTTTTACCGTAAATGTGTGATTCATTTTAAGTCACAGACTCGTCAATGAAACGTGGCCATTACTTAGTATTATTGAAAATCTGTCAGAAATGTCAAATCATGTCCTTGTGATTCTTATTTTATGAACTTGAAATCTATCCTTTAATCACTTGGATTCAATCCGATGATATCATTTATCTTTTATAGTCCAAGCCAACTGGGGCTGATTTATATCATACGTTAACATTCTCTAACTGAGCACCCTAGAGATCCAACCATGGCTTCAGTTTTGATATATGGGTGTTCATCTTTTTTTTACCCCTCAACCATGAGCTTCCTAAAACAGTCCGTCAAACCTTTAAAATTAGACGAAAATGATTTAGCATCACCTGCCAGCATTAAGTGTAGCTTTCCTCTCGACGCCTTCATTCACAGTAAAAATGTTTGTTGAGATACTTTACTTCAGCTGCCTTGCTTCCCACTCAGGCAGATTCATGAGTCCACACAAGGGAGATACATAGAGAAATCATTGCTGAGGTCACACTCCGCGCTTCGCTAAAAGGCACCTCATTCGCTGCTGGGTCTCCCACCACCCCAACCCACAAAGTTTCCCAGCTGTTCCAGGGAGTTCAATTGGTGACCTTTTGCAGCATAGTGTTGCTTCTCCGGGCTATTCCCACCCACGTTCCAGAAACAGCTTTATGAAGAGAGAATACAAATGAATTCTGCATTTCCACTCAGTGTTTGGATCACAAATAAAGAGAAAGCGAAAAAAACTATACAGCAATAGCAACAAAAACAACATTATATTTGAATTAGCTGACACTTGTATCCAAAGCGACTTCCAATAAGGGCATAAAGCGTAAAGACTCTGGAAAACTAAGAAAATATATATTACATTGTAAGTGTCACAATGGGGAGAGAAGCAGGATGGGCCCAAATGCAGAAAAACAAAACAGGGAGGCAGGTTTGAATAACAAAAAGTGAGCTTCATTTAAAGAAAAATATGGGTTCAGGCCGTCTCGCAGATCCCCTGCAGCAACCAGGAAACTACACCAGTAACCCAGCTCACACTGTCTGCTCCAGCAGCGAGCCCCGCAACTTCCCGCCAATACGGCACCCAGATCCCACGAAGCATTCTCATCTGTTTGTCATTACTGGTGTAATTTTCTGGTTGCTAACGCCATTGTAACACATAATCAGTGATGTTCCGCAGTAACTGTGTTGGACTCATCAGAGCACACTGGGCTCACAGCGAGGGGGGGGGGCAGGATGGCTCCAACAAGCCATCACTTTTATATTTGTGTAATACATACAGTACACAACTATACACTAATGGCGCGTTTCCACTGCAGCGTGGAGATCGCTTTAAGCGTGCCGAGCCGTGCGGGGCCCGTTTTTGGTTGCATTTCCACTTGGCCTAGTACTAAGGTGACCAGATTTTCTAAATTAAAACCGGGGACATTTTGAGTTTTGCAGTCAATATATATCATTAACATATCCAATTTTCTTCACTGTTTAAGAAAAAAGGGGGACAATTCTGGTTTAATGTCATTCGAACATTTGAACTGTTGGATACAAACAGAAGGAGGATAGCTCATATATAAGACTTCCAAGGTCTTTGATTTTGAAACTGGACATCAGATTGTCCAGATTCTCTCTGAGTGACTAGATGGGGTGTCCTGCTATCACCCTGAAGTGAAATAAGTCTTTGATACTGGATAGTTTTTGTTTTATTCTTATCTATAAATAGAGGGATGATAGCCCATATATGAGACTTCAAAGGTCTTTTATTTTGAAACTCTACATCAGATTGTCCTGATTTTCTCTGATTGACAAGATGGGGTCTCCTGCTATCACCCTGAAGTGAAATAAGTGAAATTTGATTGACTTCGAATGACTCTTTGATTATGGACGTTTTTCATTAAATAAGAATCAAAATATAGATGGACAATAGATCTAATTTGAGATTTTAAACAGCATACATTTTAAATTGTGCTTCAGAAAGTAATGTTATTTTAGGAGTGTTGTGAGATGGTGTCAACATCAATTGAAATGAGTCACCCAGTGGAAATGTCAGATATGTCTTCATAACTGTATCCTACATTTTACATTCACTCAGTTATAATGTGGTAGTTATACGTAGTTTGTTTTAAATTATTATTGATCACATTATATAGTACATATTTCTTAATTTAAGCTTTTATAAAGTAAACGCTTTTATTTTGAAGGCAGTTTTTACAGGCCTCTACTGTAATGCATAGGATATTTGCGCACCGCAATACAACGTGCGGGCTGGCTTGAATGTGTTTTCCGAAGTGGGGGCTGGCTTGATCACAGTTTGTTTACCCAGTGTTTCCTGACATGAAACGTTTTACTTCACCTTGCTATGTGTTTTTAACGTATATTTAAAAAACGAGGACATTTCCGGTGACAGTTTCAATCAGGGACAGGCCAATACAATCGGGGACTGTCCCCGGAAAACGGGGACGTCTGGTCACCCTACCTAGTACCGGCTAGCGGGTCCTAATTCATAGATGTCCTGGCTCCATAAAATCGTGGTTCTAGGGCCAGGAACAACCAGGCTGAGTCGGGCTGAGTATGCTAAACTAGAGAGAGAATCGCTGGCGAGGGGGCTACAACTACAACAAGATGAACATATTTGACCGTGATTTATTTGTAATACACGTTTCAAAATGATGCCGAAGTAACAACATACTGATACCGGTTAGTAAAAACCATGAATTAATGCTTTGACAAGTCTGCAGACAGCCTATACAGACATAAATAAACCAGCGACTGTATTCGCCATGACACAGACAGTATGTGGTTTGTACTTGTTTAACTTTTGTCTAGTTTCTGAACAGATATGAAGAGCTGTGAGCTCTGAGTGCTAACAGCTAACGGCTGTGTTGTTTTTCTGGGGTGCTCATTGAAGATGACGTCACGGCTCCGCCTACACTGCGTTACTATAGATACTACCCCAGTTCCTAATGGAAATGCGCCATAAAGTGAGCCAGTCCTAAAGAGGGCAAGCGAGGCTGTGTAGTGGAAATGCGCCATAACTGTGGTATTCATTTTGGAATATAAAACCATATTATAGGCATCTTTTCTCAGGTACAAATATGTGGCTCTTACATTACATTACAGTACCCTGACAACAGGAACACATGCTAAATGTCAATCAATCTTTAATTCATGTGATTTGTTCCCCGTGTGTGTTGATTATGCAGCCCACCTGCTTTGCTCTGCCCCCTGTGAATGCGTGTATGTGTGTACAGTCAATGTGTATTGTACATTTTGAGCCAAGCCCGTAAGTAATCTTACCCTGCCGGCATCCTGCCTCGGATTACATGCTGAGGGTAACTGACACAAGCGTGTGTGTGTGTTTATGTGTGTGTGAGTGTACCAGGTTAATATGTCACTCAACAGGGGTCCTGGTAAAAGCTGACTTTCAGTGACACCCCACATTGCACCCCCGGCAGTGCTTGCTGCGTCAAAGTATGTTTTGCGAGTGTGTGTGGGTGTGAGGTGTGTGTGTGTGAGTGAGAGGTCCGGCCAAATCACATCCGCCCCGGCGCGAGTCACAGTGGAAATAGCCTCTCACCGTTAAACGAGCCCATCCTTCAGAGATACAGCTTTGCTCTGCATAATGTCTTCACCGTTGGGACCACACACACACAGACACAGACACAGATACAGACACAGATACACACACACACACACACACACACACACACACACACACACACACACACACACACACACACACACACACACACACACACACACACAAGCATGTTTGCACATGCTACGGAGAAACAGAGAGTTTCAGATCATTAATCTCTGTAGCTCTAACCCCCTTAACCCCCCCCACCTCTGTGTTACTGTCCTCCCTCCCTTTGGCAACCAACTTACACCTCTAGGGTGTGTGTGTGTGTGTGTGTGTGTGTGTGTGTGTGTGTGTGTGTGTGTGTGTGTGTGTGTGTGTGTGTGTGTGTGTGTGTGTGTGTGTGTGTGTGTGTGTGTGTGTGTGTGTGTGTGTGTGTGTGTGTGTGTGTGTGTGTGTGTGTGTGTGTGTTTGTGTGTGTGTGTGTGTGTGTGTGTGTGTGTGTGTGAAGTGATTTTCTTTTGTGTGGAATTTGTCGTGGGGGAGTGCTGTTGACCATGCTGTTGTTGATTATTGTGAGGGACTGTTGCTGAGTAGAGATGATATGTCGAGAGAAATGGTCGAGAAAAGATGGTGCGTGAATGTTTGACAAGTGATGGAAGTTCTTGGATGGTATGTTTGGGTTCCTGATTTGTATTGCTGAGGCCAATTGTAAAAATGACAAGTGTAGCTGAGTGGTAGGGTGGGGATTTTGGTAAAGGGCTATAGTTAGGATTGAGGTTAGGACTGGGGTTAGGGTTATTGGTGTTTGCAGTTCTACGTGTTAATTTGTGTGTACTGTTAATTGGTTTGCACATGTAACAGATTAACAGAAAAAGCAGATTGTCTCACATCCAAAGGAATAAGCATGTATCCTTATTTGACTGCCAGTAACAGGGCTGCCCGCCAGTCAAAACGATGGAGATTTCTCCAGAGAATGCTGTCCTCCTTTTTGCTCCATCCCCCCACAAAGAAATCTCCAAATCACATGCCGGCACACAACACTGCCTCTCCATCAGTGTCAAAATGTGCTTGTGAGAACTGCCAGCTAATAAGGAATCTGAGTTGTTCCATTCTTTTCTTCAGGAACATATTGTATAGATATGAGAAGACAAGATAAGTAACCACTGACTTGTTTTTCCTGGAACTACATCAGGCATTAGCATGTGTAGAAATGAACCTTATAATCAAGCATCATTCTCACTGTGGAAATCAATATTAGCAGGATAGCAGTGGTTGTGCAGATAAGCATAGCATCAGAGCTTCGCTTCCACACCATGAATTTGTTATAATTACTATGCAATATGAATTGTAAATGCAGTTATTGAAATTGTTCTAAATTAGTTTAGATTTATTTAATGGTTGTTACATTATCCATTTTCATCAATTCATATTAACAAAGTATATAAAAGGATATGGCGCTTTTTGTAATAATGTAAGTTTAGGAATATGGTTAGAAATTACAATTGGTTATATTTATAGAGACTTGACTCTTGGATCATACATTTGTTGCATCTATTCTAAAGATACACTTGTATAATCATTGTTTTATTGTTAATTGATTGGTTTGTATTTGAGATGCAATGGTAAAACCGGCAGAGGTGATTGCATTTGTTTTTTTCAACTCTGGGAGTATGTTATTTAGACATGTTTGAGCTGCATTATGTAATCATTGTTTATCCAATAACTTTGATGTGTTTGTTAGGTTGTATTTGTTTGCTGGATTGTTTCAATGTTGAAGTGGACAGCAAATGTGGGTAGAAAAAGTATTCTCTGACATGCAACAACCGGACTCTCACCAAGGACATTGCACTTATCTGATATTCACCTCAGCTATTAGGCTGGGGCACAGAGTTCTTGTCCCTTGTGAATGGTAATGATTAAAAGCAAAGCAGATAAGAATCTTCATCTTGATTTAGGCAGCTTAACATAAAAAAAAACACTGTTTATTGAATTGCAACGAAGATTGTGAGGGAGATAAAAATAGGATTTTGACATTTGAGTCTGTTGAAGAAATTAGTAGTGGGTTCATCACAACATGCGTCATATGAAGTGCTACCAGAGCTTCGCTTTATTTCAGGCTACGGTGTAATGAGGCTTATATTTTTCAAGCTGCCCCCACAGTTACGTAATGCACAGATGGCGTTAGATTTACCTAAACGTACTGTTCCCATGTTGCACCTCTGCCTCTCTCCAGCCTGCCCTGCTCCATATCCCTCTGTCGGCATCACCCTGACAACAGGCCAAGAGTGACACATGACGGAACACGGCAACTCCTCATTTGGGCCAAGTGCAGGGCTGTCAGGATGGACCTATAACTGCCTCTAATAGACCAATTTAACCAACAAAAACAACACCCTTCAATATGAGCGCCTGGATCTAAACAAAACCAGATAGTTCCCTGTAAACTGAGGATACTGCAGCTTTTCTTGAGTGCAACTGACAGGAAAAAAATGGACTGAGCCTTACTGTCACTGACCATGTTAGTTCAAAAGCAGCTCCCCTGTCACAGCTGGGACTGAAAGAGCTTCCCTCTGCGAGATGCGACTCTTAGTTCAGTTAGGAAATAGTGTTAATAACATTTTATCCTAATAGTCCCTGTTTTAGTGTCACTGGTGTGGTGTAGGACAATCCTTTCTCTTTTTTTTGGATGTAAATTACATTTTCTCCCAGATTATATATTTGTTTTTAGCTTAATGAGTAAGTATTTCTGCTCAATGGATGGAAATCCATTAAGAAGGACGGCGGATTGGGTCAAAAACTCATGTTTCACCCTGAAGGCCAGTGTACGGGTACATTTTTTTATTTAAAGGGGACCTATCATACAAAATGCACTTTTGCACATCTTTTATACATGAATATGTGTCCCCGGTGTGTCAGGGAACTCACCAAGTGTCAGAAAACACAACCCTCTCTCTTTTCACCCATACCCAAATCTCTAAAAAAGGGGCTGCAACGGATCTGATACAGACTGATCCAGATTGCTGCACGAAAGCGCTGGAGACGCTGTAATACATATGCCAGGCCTGTAAGTGGCGCTGTAGTCTGTCACAAAAGCAGCGAAGAAGACTTTCCGTGCATGGTTGCCATGGTTGCCCTTCTGTTTATTCTCCGCTGTGGCTCTTTTTCTCCCTCCCCGAGGCAAGCGTTTGCGCCTCCTGCTTTAAAACAAATGAATAATGACTCTATATAATCATATGTAAGGGATAATCTGGAGTGACATAAATGTCGCTGCACATTATCCGATCTAAATCCCTCCGCTTCGCGTCGGGCTCCTGATCAGCCTGTCGGTGTTATTTTCCTCATAATGACCGCGTTGATGCACATTATCCCGCTTATTACATGTTCACATTCTAAACAAAGTAACGGCATGACTCCCAGTATTAATTGAAATGCTTTTATGGATTTAGAAAATTATTTTATTGATATAAAAAATAGTTGTATGTATTGATTTAAATTGACATGCATCCGCTAAGAATAATAGTCTGTTGTTAATGTTTGAACTAACGTAGCAACGGCAGGAACTGCTTCGATAGCGTTTTTGAGGAGCTTTTTGATTACATTTATATACTTTATATAGGTATGGCCCTACAATATGTGTTTCAAATATAGCATGATAGGTCCACTTTAAGTAAGTTACTTACATGTCAGTAGTAACCTAGTTATTTAATCCTAACTATAAACTTGTTTCCAAACCTGAACAAGTAATTTTTTTGCATTTTTTGTTCTTTAAATTTGAACGTAAAGCACATACCTAAAGCTGCACTAGTAATCCGGGAGAATGAAAAGGCAGTTTGGTACGAAGAAGGGGTTGCAAAGAAAAATTAAAACATGAAAATGAATAATATTAGAACATATAGAAGAATCAGAGATAAAGTTACATAAAATGTATCAAATACGGATGACCTGAAATGAATACACTTTTCAGAATGAGGGAATGTCTACCCATAAATCAAATGTAAAGCTAAAACTGGACGGACAGGGAGACAGGCCAAGTTGTAGTGAGAGCAGTTTCAAAAAGGTAGCAGCAACTAACATATTGGAATAAAGCAGGCCTGAATGAGTAAATATATCTCACTCTTCACTTATTTTTTAACAAAATGCTACTGTTTACAAAACATAGAGCTGCTAAATAACGCTTCAAGTAATATGAGAGGGATAAATGCTTAAGACTAATAAAATCCATAAATAATCTAAAGAACAAGTGTATTTAATGACTCTAAAACTATCGAAGTACTGCAGCTGAGGAAACTGACATTGTATTTCCATATAGGATTATAAAAATATCCCTAAGAACATTATCTATTTTGAGAATATTCTATATTCTATATTCTCAAAATGTAAATCCAATGACATATGTGCAGTTTTCAGTGTGCTGCTTGTAAATGGTAATTCCCCTTAAGACTGTTATTGTAGATTATCCTAGATAACACAATACAAAATGTCTGGTTCAGAGCTGTTGGAGCCCTTGTTAACGTCCAAACAAAAGTCTTCCTCATGCATTGTGTAATGGAAAGCTCAACATTTTACACCTTGTAATTGTGTAATTACAAGTAAATTAAAGAATTAAAATATATCCATGTGTAATGATTTAAAATGACAGTTTAGATAAAGAGAAGGCCATTACACAGAGGCCTATTGTTTTGATCTAATCCCTGTAGTGTGGGGGCAGAAACCCCTTATTCTTCTCCCGTGACACTATCAGCCTGCAGCCATGGCGGCAAATCCCGCTGTTGTAGGATGAAGACAAGGAATTACTTCCTGTGTCAGATTAGGGTTATCTTTTCAGGGCTGAGTTATTATTATTGTGACTGATATAGGCACCCTCACAAACACACACACATTACAGAGGGGGCGATGGAGTATTTACAGGGTTATCAACCCATTATTATGTTGGATAATCTGCACTCCGGGGCAGTTAGCTGGCAGCAAGATTCTTCATGGGGAATTTGGCCTACATAAAATCTACAGCAAGCAAATCCACTGTTGTGTTCTGTAGAGAGAGCTGTGAATTGTTCTTAAAGGGAGAAAAAAAAGTTTGTCAAAAGGTAATTGTTCAAGGCAATTTCAAAATTGCATTTTACAGACGAAAAGGATTCGAAATGGGACGGAAGACAGCATTGAAGTGAGAGTTGAGAAAATGGCTCTGAATACTGATTGTTGGACAGTTGAACAAATAAGACACAGATGGGGAAGAAGAATGAAGCGAGGATAAAAGAGGAAGAATAAACCGGAGAAAAAAGGAAAAATCCTGCAGTGATGACAAAACATAAAGAAACAATGGATGGAATACAGAACAAGTGCGGTAATGTGCTTAGTGTCTGTCTGGTCTTTTGTTTCAATGCAACATCACATCATCGCTCTAATTCCAAAATCATCGCCGTTAATACTAATAGAGTGATTCAAGATTCCTCCCTTCGCGTCGGGATCCATGTTCATCCTGTCAGGTGTTATTTTCCAAATAATAATGTTCCTGCTTGATAAACCAACTGGACTCACAATATTGATTTACAAGTGATTGTACTGCTGGTTCTAAGAAAAAATAGTCAGTTCCACGGTGTTCCAACGACTGGAACTGTGGCGACAGCAACGTAACTTAAAATGTTGGCAGGACTGATTGAGTTTTCTGGCCATATATTGCATGAACATGGGAGTATTCAGTAAAACAGGAGAAAAAAAATATCTTAAAAGCATCCGTCCCATTCTCGTTAATGCAATATCTTGATAACGCCTGGAGGGAATGTCTTGATTTTGGTTAAAATCATCAACTTAGACTCGAGGATGAACAGTTTTTTTTGCTATAACTCAATACATATAACTATTACAACATCACCAAATGTGTAAAAGGACAAGGTTATGTGAATTATAACATTCTTAGCCAAACATGGATGTAAGGTCCAACTCCTGCCTGCTAGAAACAGTTCTTCTTTTATATCTCAACTTTGAAACATGCATATTTTTAACGCCTTAGTAATAGCACATGCAATACTGTAATTCACACTGGTTACTGTTCATTAACAGAGGACACATGTAGTATATTTACAATAAACGTTGTTTTGATTGATTTATGTGTTAAAAAAAAACTATCATTGCCTCGTTAGGTTCATTGTCATGCAAGAGGTATACATCATTTCCTTGCTTTAGTTAATTCATTTTGCACAAGATACACATCAAGTCTCTTGTTTAGGTTAATTCAAGGGCAGGAGATACCAATTGGGGCCTTTCGGTGTGGTTCATTCACTGGAGGTACACAAAATACAAATAATGTCTTTTGTGTTGGTTAATTGCAGCGAAAATGCGACTTTATTAGTGCTTCATTTTAGTCGTTTCGAATAAGTATATTGTTGAATTGGAGTGAGAAAGGGTTATTTCATTAGTTTCTATTTGCTTTGGGTGCTGAGTCACATGTTCACTTATAATTCAGATAAACACTGCCTGGTTTGAGTACAGAAAGCCTGTTGGTGTTCATATGAGTGCACGGTGATGGAGATGAAATGGCTTATGCAGCAGATAATAAGCATGAGGGTACCTATTTGGGTGAGCCATCTGCGGTCACAAATGATTACTCCATACATACATCAATGCAAATAGTTCTGTGAGTGAGCAGAGGAAGCAGGAGGACACCAGGGTTTATTTTAGGCGCCGGGGTGTCCCAGGGGAGGTGTGTGTAAGGTCAGGATCTTCAGGTTGGAGCACACAGACGGAAAGGTAATAATTGAGAGAGCAGGCGTAGAGGCCACACGGGCCAACGGGGATGGATACACGCTGAACTTGAACTTTCAGTTTGAGGTAATAAATCCTGCTTTGAAATAAAAAGGGAAGATTAAAATGGGCGAAGGTTAAATAAGGCAGCGTGAGAAGAAGGGTCAAAGTTGGAGCAACATTGATATTTTCAAAAAACACCTGGAAGTTTAAAAGTCTAAAGGAGGTGTGCTGTGATGAGGTAACCTGTTTCTTAAAGGGGCCTTTTATGCTCATGTTCAGGTTCATATCAGTATGTAGTGTCTCCACTGTGACATGTCTCCATGCTTTAATGTTCAAAAAGCTCTTTATTTTTCTCATACTGCCTGTACTGCAGCACCACAAACCCATATCACACACTACAGGAAATGGAAACCCCAAAAAGTATAACAAAGCCCATTTAAAACATTTGTATACATCTCTGATAATAATTAGCTCTGGACAATTGTATTATATGCGCTGTGGCTTCTTTGATTCATACTGTGGGTGTTGATTTTGTCCCCCTGTGGATTTATTTAATTGTGGGAGGCATATAATTAAGCAGCTTGGTGGAACTGTTTTATTGTGTGTGCTGTTTAAAGTTATCAGCACCATAATGAGTTTACAATTGTACAATAAAAGGGTGGATTACCAAAAGAAGGTGTGCATGTGTCCCGGACCCCAGGCCTCCAGGGAACCCTGAGGTTGAGGGATGAACACAGGCTTACCTGATGTTGTGATAAATGGGACAAAATAGTTTAAAGACCTTTATTGATTTTACTTTATGATCACATTATAGTAATCACAAAATAAATACTTGTTTTATGACAGTTGCCTGAAACGCACTAATGTGCAGAAAAAAGGCATGGCTTTGTGCTTCCAATTATCGATGTATGCCCCTGAGAGGATTGCTCTTTTTATCTTTATTTAAATAATATTACATGTTTTTTTAATATTATAGTAGATAAGGTATACTTTATTTATCCAAATTGCTTGCTTTGTTGTCACATGATAGAAGTGTAACAGGTTATTACACATAAAATACAAAAAACTGTATAAAATACAAATACAATCAAATAACAGATTAACATTAACAGTAAATGTATACTTACCAGCAGTAGAAAAACATAAATATAAATAGAGTTTGGAAATAAATTAAAATAACAAATATAATCAAATACAAAATAAACTTATAGAGTAAATATATACATATTAAAAGTAGAAAATATCAACAAATAATACATCATCTCTCTTTCTCTTTCTTGATTTTAAATTTAAGGTAGATGGAACATGTCATACATATGGGATCTTAAGTCCTGCCTGGATTTGGCTGGTTACAGTTTTCACAGAAGGAAACAGCTCCAAAGAGAGTAAAAAGAAGTCTTGCCTTTTTTAGTTCAACCCTTTTCTGTTTTCTGTTACTACAATGGGCAGCAATCTGTATTTTGCTCTGACACCAGATCTTCCCCTTCTTTTTACAGCTATCTTTTCTCTCAGAAAAGGCTTTTAAAACCAGTTCACGTTGCTTCGATCCCTCACATCTCAAAAATGCTGATAAGTTGTAGAGTCGTTGCTGCTGCTGCTGCTGCTGCTATCAGTGTATCCCGACAGCTGCAACAGCTTGTTGTCAAATCAATAATAATTACACAATGGAAGGCCTTTTCCACTAATGATTTCACACAGCAGAGCTATATTAGAGGAGCCGGGGTAATAAACATTGCTCTTTTGTCTATAGAGAGAGAAAACATGGATGAGCTGCTGTGGAAATAAAGGGCAATAACGGGATTTATCTGAGGTTGGAAGAAGGTGACAATAGCTTAAATCACAAAGGGTTAACATAATTATAGGAAGACAATGAATTAGCACGATTACATTAGATTAGACTATATTGGCCCAATTGGGAAACATGGCGGAAACAGCAAATAGGAATATAGGGTGACAGTTGCAAACCACATTGACATTCATGATGTGATATCGCTGCAGCCAAATTAACCAAAACTATTGAAAGCAACGAAAAAAAGAGACGTGACATGTAGATTTGGCGAGGTGTCTTTTCTCTTTGGCATTTGGATAAGGGTCCGGTTTATTTTATTTTACGCCGTCGAAAAAGTAAATTTCCTTTTCTAATATTTGAAGTAATGACTCTGGTTTGAATTATTAATGTCTCCTATGGGCTCAGAAGGGCAGGACAAAAGGTCTAAAGTGAGGGAGAGACAAAAGGATCAAAAGAAGGCTCAAAGAAAGAAGATAAACGGGTACAGAATTTAGATTCTGCACAAAACTATTTGCTGCAGGTTCTTAAGGGTGATTGGCCAATGGCGTCACGTCTGGGCACAAGCAGTATGCAAAATCACATTGTCCTGCCTTTAACACTGTTTGCTCCTCTGGCTGTTCATTAGATAAATCATGCTCTCCCTTCCATTCATCTGTCCCTTTGTCCTGTCTTTTTTCTGTGAGAATGATTGCTTCTACCTGTCTGATATTGCCGTTATATTAAGATTTCATTCTGTCCCCTGCCAATAAGATGTAGGCGAGGCAGCCTGCGGTGTACCAGTTTGTAAAAAAGCTGCAGTGAAAGCTACCTCACCCCGGCTTAAGGAGCTGCTAACCCATCTAAAACTATTTCATTTGTCATGGTGTCAGTGGAGAGTTTCACTGCTACATGATGGTGTCTAAGTGCTGCTTCAGAAAGCTTTCTCACCCCGGCCGGTGTGTGTGGAGCAATCTGCTCGATCAATACCGTGCAGGACAGCAATCACACTGAGACACAACTGTGATCTGTTTTCTGTTGTAACACCAGTGAGGGGGAATACATTTCTTATTGCGTTAATAACAAACCTAATGCCATGACATTCAGTTACTGGAAACTCCCTAATTAAAAGGTTGGAGAATAACTTTGTCCTAAGTGTTAAAGAGTGGTGCAGGAATGAGTCCTAAAACCGGAAATTATTTAGCATTTTAAAACTTCCTGTTTTCCGGTTGCATCATTGTCTTCCTATAATTATGTTAACGCTTCAACAAAGGGTTGAATATTATGTCAAAAATTATACTGACGAGTAAAACCTGTAAGTATCATAAATGTGTGTTTGTCACCAAGCTTATGTTCTGCTTTATACCAAAATCGAATGCCATTGCTTTTGGTCGAGGAAGCCTTGCACTACTATTTCTCGGGTAGGCCGATACCTCATCACCGCACAGCTTTATTGATTTATGTTTCCTTATTTACATATTAGCCATATTTTAGCCAATGTTAGCTTGGCTACATTTTGGGGGGGAGACTATATGTGGCAAAAGAGAGGAATACATGTTCTAGTAAGCAATTTCCATGTTGTGTTCTCTTAGCTAGCTTGCTAAACACACACTTTTTTCTGGAGGTAGGCTATGACCAGCTTATGTGTTCAATCACTGGGGCAAAGCTAGCAGTTGATTGTAAGAAAATGTACCTCCAAAAATATATATTTGTTGGCTGATTTAGTTCCATAAGAGAAGCCTTATCACCTTGTAATTTAATAAGGTGAAGTAACATTGGGTAGTGAAATGTTTCCTTAGATAACTTCATGGAGACTTGTTCGGTTTATGACTGTTAGCACCAGCTAGTCGCTAACTTAGTCTCTCTGTCTGTTGATGCTCAGCAGGCATGTGCAGTAGGTCTATTAGAGCTTTTTTTAACTTGTTTTTCTTTTTAATAACAGCTGCCGGAACTATGGTTTGAAAGAACCTAAGGTACATACTGCAAAATAGAACAATGAGCTAAAAGATGATGAAGCATTTTATAGAGAGGAACTGTGAAGTAGTGAAGGGTTATTGTTATGTGTGGGTTTGCCCTTACAATTAACCCTTTCGACATATTATGATTTCATCCAATAATATAAAACATTGATTAGACTTCTGAGAATTTGGAGTTGTTGGTAGAGCTGTGCTGAATAATAGAACGTAGGCTACTGTAACTAACTGCTGAAAGCCTTGAGGGAATTCATTATCATGTAACTCAACAAACATTGTAGAACACCACCTGAAAGTTATTGTGGTACAGTGAAAGAGTGCAGATTCAAAGGTAAGGAGACTTATTATTGAATACAATCTGTTTTGTGCTTTTGTAAATCCACAGATTTGTACGTGGCCTTCAAAACCAAATTGTCACGGTTTCCCTCATCACCTCCCTGTCTATCCTTTTATCAACCCCCAGCACCAGACTGAGCTTGTACCTCTCATTATTACTCCATTCATTGTCTGCGTGACCCCTCACAACATCTAGTTTGCATGCTTTAGGATTTTTGAATTCAGGATAGATGTGAAGAAGCTAGATGGGCCAAAGCGTTTCCCCATCCTCCGCGTGTCTTGTCTTGTTCTCAGTAACAAGATGAACCCCACCTCAGGTCGTGAGTTGGAAGCCAGCCGTAAGTGGCAAATCAGAAATGTAATCAAAAAAGGATTCTGATGCAGGTATTCTGTATCATCGCTGGAAACACTGAAGAGCACTGACTGAATGGAGGAGTGGCTGTTGCTATCCGCTAGCTGTGGCGTTCAGTTTAATCATGAGCTAATTGCTGTTTTATGCAAATGATGATGCAGTATGTGTTCAAGTTTTATTGCTTTGCATGCTTCATGCCCCATCCTCAAAATAAACTATTGTTTTATAATTAATCATTATTACAATTTCCCAAAAAAGCAATCTCTGTGCCGTTGATAGTGAAAATACTAGTAATAAAATGATCAAATAGGATTTTAATAAACTAATTACTCATGCAGCCTGAGTTCTCCTGACTCCCGTCTTGATCTCTTTATCCTCCAGGCTTGCTTTCTGAATTAGGTGGAGGTAAGGGGGGGGGTCACCTCAGGATGGCCCTGGGGCCAAACCCATACAGGAAGCTAACGGTGCAAAAACACCTCCTCCAGCATCATCCACAGCTCTAAACGTGGCAGGAGACGCAGCAGGAGGGCGATGAACACAAACTAAATCCTTCCCCCTACCGAGAAAGATTTAAGCTTCAGGTGTCAGGGAAACAAAATCAACATTTAAATTATTTGTCAAGCTTGGGGGGATATCACATTCGTGGAATGAGTTTTTGTTTCAAGAAGGTTTTTTAGGCTTTTCTCTTAAGGGATTATTTTAAATAGGACATATTGTGCTCACTTTCAGGTCCATATGTGTATGTAGTGTCTCTCCTGGGACATGTCTCCATGCTTTAAGGTTCAAAAAGCTCTTCATTGTTCTCCTACTGCCTGTGCTGCAGCACCTCTTTTCACCCTCTGTCTGAAACCAGAGCCCAGTCTGCTCTGTTTGGTTAGCTGGTCAGCTCTATTGTGATTGGTCATATATATCCCGCCCTTTATCCTATAAGTACAATGTGTTGAAGTGCTAACCAATATAAACACAAATGTTACAGTGATGTCATAATGCTACAGAAGAAAACAAAGTGGTGTTTCAGGCAGAGGGTGATAGGGTGAGTGTGAGCGAAATATGGCCTTTTAAATCCATCAAAAATACACACCTACAGTTTTTCCTTCTGTTTAGGTAAACGCTGATGTTTTAGCTGTCAATGCTGCCTAGTTAAAAAAAGTAATTTCACAGTCCATGGTGGCAAGGTAATTTTAAAGAGAAGTATCCTCTTCAAAAAGTGATACATTTCTTTCAAAAAAGAATCCCATTTTGAGTGCAAGTAGATCCTTCGGTATGTCAGTCCAGTGAACCAGAAACAGATGTGAGGAATTTCCTTTAGATTTGGTATATGAATTAATGCCGGAGTGTTGGTGACTTCTCCTCTGGCATCACCAACAGGCCACTGTTTTCTCTGTTTCCAAACACATGATGCTGCACGAAAGTTCAGCACTTAAAATAAATCACTCATGAATTTCTCTCTGGTGCGACCCCAAGGTCAGAAAATCAGCTTTGCACACATGAAAACATGATGACTTAGTGAGCTGATTGTCATTAGATTTGTACATTATGCTGACATTGGGAAGAAAAGCTGTATTGGTGTGCATGATTCAACTATATTATTGATTAGAAGTCAGTTTATATACACTGACTTGAGTTGTTGCATATAAAAAAACAACAGCATCGTAAAAGATTGACCTCAGATACAATTCGAAACATAGACATTTTTTTTTATTTGAGATAAATCTAAGTTTTGTCATGGTACAAGTTAAACTATTTCCGTATTTTTTTCCCATCAGTTTTTTTTTTACGCCATATTCTCTTTAAAATAGACTCTTCTTTTTAGTCATACATTTCAGTGTCTTATTGCTTTATTGGTACATCTAAATGACATGCTGTCAAAGGTGTAATACAATCTCATAGGAGCAACAGACTTGGTCACAATATATTTATCTACCAGACAATGGCTCCCTTAAGAACAGGCATTGACTGTTTTGAGCCAAATGTATCAGTGAGGGTGAATAATGCTTATTCTGAGAAGGCAATATGCTCTTTAAAATGGATTGACACCTTAAGACTCAGAGTGTACAGTATGTAATGTAGTGGAGGTCGAGTGTGTTCGTGTGTGCGTGTGTTCGTGTGTGTGTGTGTGTGTGTGTGTGTGTGTGTGTGTGTGTGTGTGTGTGTGTGTGTGTGTGTGTGTGTGTGTGTGTGTGTGTGTGTGTGTGTGTGTGTGTGTGTGTGTGTGTGTGTGTGTGTGTGTGTGTGTGTGTGTGTGTGTGTGTGTGTGTGTGTGTGTGTGTTGCCGTGTAATTTAATGTGGTGGGAGGTCGAGCTCCACATGTTTGCAGAAAGAGCATATTTTTTCCGGCGCACTGACACGCACCGCTCCTCATCGGCCCTCGGGGTGATTTTACCCCTGAACACTCCGACGGTGGAGAATAACTGGTCGACAACGATTGAGTTTTCCGCCTCACTGAGCTCCTACTGGGCATTCTGGATGACTGCCATGGTATACACATGGATGGGTGGAGGGATACATGGATGGTTAAGCAGTTCCTAAGATGCAGCAGCGCAGGAGGAACAAAACAACTTCCAGTAAAATGTCTTACATCATTAAACATTTTTAAATAATTATAATAGCAACAAAAAAACAACTGCAATGACGCAAACAAAACAGGTACAAAATTCAATCATATACTAAAAATAAGATTAATATAATAATAATAATAATAATATTTGTTATAACAATTATAATAATAACAATATATAAATAAGATAATATTTGT
This sequence comes from Notothenia rossii, assembly GCF_949606895.1. NCBI lineage: Eukaryota > Metazoa > Chordata > Actinopteri > Perciformes > Nototheniidae > Notothenia > Notothenia rossii. Next base: position 61,255,890 of record NC_136912.1, read on the forward strand.
GAATAAATATTAATTTAATTTAAGAGAGAAGATTTAATGTATTAATTACAACAATTTCAGGATGTAATGATAAAAACAAAACAAAATAAATTAAATGGAGTAATATAATCAACAAAGAAATAACATAAGGGATGTAAGATTAGATATTTTTTAAATAAAACAATGAGCTAGAATGTCTGCGTGCGCATCTCTCCCAGATGAGCTGAACAGTTTTTTGCTCGCTTCGAGAGTAGCCAGGCGGGGGGGGGGGGGGGCATTTAATAAACATGTTTGTACATCTTTTTTCAACACTTGCTGAGTGCCTTTGTCAAGAAAAACATAGAAAAACATACAGAGTCAAGGTAAGTGCTTTAAGTGTTAAATTAGAAGTAGGATTTATAACGTATTACATAGATTACAAAAAGAAACAGGAAACATAGACATTTTTCTTAGAATGTATTTTTGTAATTTCAGCCTGTTACAGACCGGAATTTAAATGGTTTCAATAAGTACATCGTTTTTGATCAATATAAATCTTGTGTTTTTCAGGGTTTATTTTATGTTAAATGATTCTCAACACGAGGATAAAGACTGATTACCAGCTTTTCTTTAGAAGCAGCATACCAGATTTGATGACTATGTTCATGACTAAACCTCCCAAAAACAGAGAATAAATCATTGTGAGGGGAAATGTGTCACAGTGTCTGACTCACACACCACACACACACACACACACACACACACACACACACACACACACACACACACACACACACACACACACACACACACACACACACACACACACACACACACACACACACACACACACACACACACACACACACACACACACACACACACACACACACACACACACACACACACACACACACACACACACAAAACACACAGTGAGATACTCAGGGTCAAGAGACTCTCACATTACTCCAACAAATTGTACATGCAAAAGCGAGTGGAACTGAGCGTGTGCGGTAACGTGCCATCAGCCCGTCTGCCCGAGAGCACTTCTTCGTAATTGTGCATTTAAAATGGCCGTCGTTATTGTTGTTGTCGTGCAGAAGGAGCAGAGAATGAATGGACAGATTTGGGCTTTATGGTGCGCCACTTAATGTGGCAGCAGACACCAGTTGCTGGAAGCGGAAATCAGTGTGTGGGCGCGTTAGTTTGTGTTGACAGGCCAGACATCAGTGTAATGGTCTCTGTGTTGATTGAAAGGCCCAGTAGAGGAGATATGGGACTAATAACTAGTATGAAATTGATAACCTTGGCAGACGTCGGCTCAATTCGCACCTGCTACTGTTTTCAATAAAACAAGAGAAAAGCGGCATCATTCACTGATGATGTCCCGAATATGAACCCACTTATTTCTAAGGTGCCATTTCCTCTCTGTTGTTACAATAGCAAACATGTTGAGGGAGGAGAGGAATGGTTGAGAGGAAGAGTGATTTTTGACAAGCAGCTCATTGATTTGAATAACGGGATCACATGAAAATATATGAAAGAGACAGAGGAAAAATAACTGGGAAGTAAGGCACCAAATATTTTACTATATCCTTAATGTGGCATTCTGAATTTATTTTTCTACAAAGACACTTTTTCATGACAAAAAAGCAGTTAACAAATCCGACTTAATTTAGGGACTATTTCCAGAAGTGGATTTATACACATTGGGGTACATACTGGGGTGATTTTTTACTAGTTTTTGCAATACTTAATATCAGGCAGTATCATGTACCGATGTGTTATCATTACCACTTCATTAGGTTATGTAGGTTTTGTATTTGTTACTTGTTCTTAGTGTTTGTTTTCTGTGTTTTTGGTCTTTTTTAAAGAAAATAAGGTATATTGTAATATTGCAATGTTTAAGCTTACTTCATTAGGACATGTACAGCAGACAAATTAGATGGAGCCTCTAGATGAAGTTAAATTGTCTTATAGGACTTTGCTGTGGGAACTTTACTTGGAAATGTAAAAAGTATTTTATCCTCAACATGTCAAGGTCCACTAAGTCGCTTTGACCCTGTAACATGGCCTTTATCCGCAGAAATGATTGTTCAAACTTTCAACTTCTCTGTGCAGTTTTGGACTCACTTTTTCTATTTTATTATCTAATACTTCAGAATTCTGAATCCAGGAAGAAAATGGATTATAAGAGCTGTCTGATTTCAGAAAGGTGAAAATCACTTTCCAAAAGTCCCACATTAGTCCCATTGAATTCACTGTCAATGCAACAAGAACTTGAGAGTGCCAATTATTTGTGAAATTGCTTGAGAAAATCCTGTTATATTGTGGAGCACAGGTGATCATATTTGAACAAGAGGTTCCATTTTGATGTTTTTAAATTAGCTCATTTGTTCGCAAAAGCTAAGATAACTTTGCAAATAGACTATTTCATTTTTCCTTTCTTTGATATCTCTTGCAGGTTCAACATGTTTGAAAATACATGAATCTCAATTATGGATTCGAATTTTTGAATATTTTGTTCTAGAAATTGTGAGAAAAATATAGACATCTTCTGTCTTTGAGTACAAAAGGTGTGTGTCCTATAGAGTGGTGCACAAATGAGTCCTAAAATCCGGAAGAATCCTTCCATTTTACAACTTCCTGTTGCCTTGTCTCAAAGTCAATGTTCTTTTAAAGTGTTTGTACTTAGACGTCTGAAATAAGGTCTATGGCTAACATGAGCCAAAGAAATACTCACGTTTTGTTTTGTGACATATAATACGCCAGTAAATACCTCACTTGTGAATGTCCAAAGCTTCTATGTGTCATAAAATCTGAGAACAACTGAGATGTAGTTTGTTTATATTCTAACGTTGGCTTTTTAATTCTGGCATTTGCATTTAAGCTTCCACAATCATCAAGTGGTGTTAATATGTGGAAATTATCCTGCTGAGCAAATCGTGTAAGCATCATAAATGTGTGTTTACCACAGATCTTATTTTTTGAAATCCTATCGAATAAATCCCATTGATTTCTGCGAGGGAGTGCGCAATGCTAATTTCCTTGTTAGCCTACGAAAAAACATCATCATTGCACCAGAAAACCCTTGAAACACTCCAAGTAACCAATCAATGGCGGCTGCTGGAATTCTGTCTAGGTAGGGCTGTGCCACATGCAATTAATTTCAGCAAACTCCCCAGTAGGAGTTTTCAGTGTTAATTTACCAGTCTTACATTTTAATGCCTCCATAAACAATTTAAGCATTTGAGACTGTGGACTATGTACAAAAATGTAAAAGCAATGGCATTAGCACTAGGGATGTCCCGATCACCTTTTTTTGCTCCCGATCCGATTCCGATCATTTGATTTTGACAATTTGCCGATACCGATTTTTCCCGATCCGATCTTTATGCAATGCATTAAGAGAAAAAAAAGAAAAAAAGCATTCAAGTTGTCCCTTAAGGTTTTTTTTTTAATTTAAATTGGATATTCTATCCAACATGGATATAGCTTCTTTTTTTCACAGTAGCATTGGATCACTTCAGTTGTGCAGCATTGGATCAAAACAAAATAAAGCTTATCAGTACTCGTTAGCTTACTGCTACAATTAGACACTGCGCCCTGCCCACTATGTTGCCAGATTTGAGAGAAATAAGCAACCAGGTCTTTGAAAATAAGCCCCAAAGAAGCAACACATACATGATGTTGTGTAATCTGAAACCAAAACTAATACCTCATGTTGACTTTAAGACATGAACATGGTCATTTTTGTTTTGTAACATTGAATACAAAATAAAATAAAAGTATTTAAAGAAAAAATAAATAAATCCTGATCCCGATTTTTTTCTCCCGATTCCGATCTTTTGAAAATCCCGTGATCGGCTCCAATCCCCGATCGCGTGATCGGATCGGGACGTCTCTAATTAGCACTACTTTCATACATATATTTATGGAAATATATATGTATATATTAGGGCCTGGACTCGATTAAAAAAATTAATCTAATTAATTAGAGGCTTTGTAATTAATTAATCGAAATTAATCGCATTTTTAATCACATATAAATATTTGACCTGAGAACAGTGAGAAGCAATTTTTTTCACATGGATTTTAGTATACCATTGAATAATGAGTGAATAAATAAGCTTAACAAACAAAACATTGTTTATTTTTTTCAAGGTGGTACTTAACCAAGACCAACAGAAATGTGTAATTTTTGACATAAAGTGTAGCAATAGTATATTTAGGAATATAGTACATTTCAGAGATTCAGGTAGCCTTTAGGTAGGTAGACCTTCTGTAAACTATAACACTTTGTTTTTTAAGTAAAACACAATACTTTCAAGTACATTCAGAACATTGGAAACCCTGACTATTAGAAAACATCTCTCTGATGCTTCAGAGGCCATAACAGACTTTGTTGATTTACCAACAGTTGATTTAAAAAATCTAATCAATTTCAGTCCAACTCTCTCAATAACCTTGGCCAAAACAATAAACAGTTCAACATAAAGTGCCAGTTGCACCAACAACGTAATACATAGTTCAACATAAAGTGTACCATTTAAAATAAAATAAAAAAGTGCCAGTGATTGACCTCAATCCCTCCTATTCTTCCAATATCCTGATGAAAAATAAAATCTCTCTGTTGCATAGGCCACTGTTTGATCAACGCGAATTGGGTGTGGGTCCTTGTACTCCGAGTCGGGCTAACGTCCACGCTAACTTGAGGCTTGATGTGCTGCGGCCATATGCGAATTCCTTTTTTGCATAATTTGCAAACAACTCTTATTGACGCTTCCATCCGTCCGTTTTTTAAAACAAAATGTCCCATCCACGGGGCCAACCAAAGCGGTCTCATCAGCTTCTTCGTTCATGTTTGACTATTGTTCACTGTGGTTTGTTGTTGTCTGAAGTAATGAACGTTAGTTGGTGCTCCAGTATAATCGGTACCCCTGAAACTCATCCAGTGAGAAACGTTCCGCGGTGCAAAAATAAGTGCGATTAAAATGCCTTAATTTTTTTAACGCGTTAATTTTTGTGTAATTAATTAATCTTAATTAACGCGTTAAAGTCCCGGCCCTAATATATATATATGATTTAAATATCCATACTATGTGAATGCGTATATATATACAGAACAACGGTATAATCAATGTGGTGTATACGCAGTGGCGGTTCTACAGGGTGGCACGGGGTGGCAGCTGCCACCTCAGAAAAATGCCTTGCCACCCAAGCTGCCACCCCAGTTGGCAGCTTTGTTTTGAAAGAAAAGTTGTGGCTCATCGGGCATTTATGAGAGAAAATCTCTAATGTCCGAGTGCAAGTGAATGCAGCACAAGACGCGCCTTGTAACCCCTCCCCCGGCCCTGGCGCGAGCCGGGAAATATGATTGGCGGCGATTTCCTTTGAACGGGGGGACAGCGCAAAACGAGAATAATTTCGGGTCCAAGTAGACGGAAGGAATGAGGTATTTGCGGTCTACAATGACAGAGAAGAGACTGTCAAGTTTGGCTGTAAGGCAAGGCAAGGCAAGTTTATTTATATAGCACTTTTCTGTACGCGACAATTCAAAGTGCTTTACAAAACAAATTAAAAGACGTTTTAGGAAGTAAAAACACATATATAATGGCATTTTACAACAGGCATTACAAAGCAAATATAATAAAAATAATAAAAATAAACACCACAGGTATACAATACATGTTTAAAAGGCATACTGTAGTGTGAATATGAGCAGCTCAATTAAAAGCAGCGGCAAAGAGATATGTTTTTAGTCTCGATTTAAAAATAGTAAGCGTTTCTGCGGACGTGCATCATTTGGGTATTTTGTTCCAGATTGTCGGGGCATAATAGCTAAATGCTGCCTCTCCATGTTTTGTTTTTACTCTCGGAACCGATAGCAGACCAGTCCCAGAAGACCTGAGGCACCTTGATGGCTCGTAATTATGTTGGAGTTCAACAATATACTTTGGTCCTAAACCATGTAATGATTTAAAAAGTTTAAAAAAGTACTATTTAAAAATAGTAGCCTACTTTAAAATCAATTATTTGGCTGACTGGAAGCCAGTGTAAAGATTTCAGAACCGGATTGATGTGATCCACTCTTTTAATGTTAGTGAGGACTCGTGCAGCGGCGTTCTGGATCAGCTGCAGTTTTCTGATGGATTTTTTTGTCAGCCCTGTGAATACACTATTGCAGTGGTCGAGTCTACTAAAGATAAAAGCATGGACAAGCTTTTCTAAGTCCTGCTGTGACATTAGTTTTGTAATCCTCGATATGTTCTTCAGGCTGTACTCAGCATTGAATCAAAATGCACCATAGCTTTAAATCTTAATAAGTTTGTGAGGCGTTTTGCTGAGCAAGATGGTAATCGCCACATTAAGCTGTTATAGGCATGCCAACTTGATGCTCTGCTCACGGATGACTCGATGAGCATAATTAACTGTTAAGATGTTGACCTCACATGTGTAAATATATATTTTTTCTGTTTTAAGTCCTGAGAAAGTCAAATAAGACGGTGTGTAAAACTTCACTGCCTAGCCAAAAAAAAATAACCACTTTGATTTAACTAGGCCAGTAGGTAAGGACTGTCCACTGGAAAATAACTTACTGCAGCGATGTTTATGTTTGAGCTGAATACACGTTTTTTAACCCTAACTGATGCAGTTAGTCACTTCTTTAATGTTTGTTCTTTCTGATGTAAAGTCAAGGTTGTAACTGTTTGCAATGAAGTTGTGGGGCGCTGAACTGTTCTTTTGATTATTTTGATATATGATAGTAATTACTTGTCTTTCAAATTTGAAGGAGGGTGAGCAAGCATCTTGTGGAACATTCATCATTAACTCCTCCAAAAAATATAGTTTTTTTAATAATAACACTGAATATGTGAATCATAACAGTGATTGACAGCTAATATCATATTAATTTAGACAAACATCGACGAGACAGTTAATTAATATACTTATTGCAGCAGTCTGCATAGATTTGTTACCCCTGCTGGTCTAAGAGTGAGACAAACTCATTCAGTTATTGTTCAGTTAAAATTCATTAAAACCCTCTATGGTACGCACTATGATGCCATTTGGGAAAAAAATGTTTGGCGTTTTTTTTTGTCATATAATAGACGAAATAAACATAATCTAAAGACATTTTAAATAAATAATTGTTTGGGGGTACTTTTTGGGGTGTGTTGCCTTGAGGCAACACTGTACCATAATGGTAAGTTATGAAAAAAATAAAATAATAATAATACATGGGACTTTTATAGCACTTTTCATGAAACTCAAAGACGCTTTGACAGAGAATTAAGAAAAGACAACAAAAAAAAACAAAGAAATACTAAAAGAGATAAACAAAACATAAAATAGGGGTGGAGGGGGGTGGTCAGTGGTTGAATGCAGTTTTGAGTGATGTTTTGAATGCTGTGAGGGAGGAAGAATCTCTGATGGATTGGGGTTGAAAATAGAGTTATTGTTTCAAATTTGAACAAAATGTATTTAAAATCACATGGAAAATACTAAATAGCCTCAACAGGTTAAATTGCATGCCAATTAAAATGTAAAAATCGTTATTTCTTATATTTTATCAAGATTACATGTCTGAATGTTGCCTACAGGCAACATTGTACCATTGTGAAACAACCTTTAGGAATAAATACGCAAAGAGCCTAGGCATCTTTCATCAAACTTTATTGAGCCATTTGACAAAATAGACTCACTATTGTGGAAGTTCATGAAGCAGTTATTGTCAGCAGTGAAGCACAGGTACGTGACCAGTGTTGGGCAAGTTACTTCCAAAATGTAGTATATAACATATTACTTATTACTCTCTTTTGAAAGTAATAAGTTACATTACAATATTACTGTCTCTGAAATGTAATGAGTTACACTACTTTAGTTACTTTTTAGTTACTTTCACCAAAATAACCGCAAAAGACTAGCTAGGTATTTTAAATGCTAAAATGTAGTTTAGTGCAGCTCATTAAGCATCCAGTGAAGGGCAGTGTGGTATAGCATACTGTGTAGGCCCTTAAGGGGCCCTACTAACAACTTGTATTACACGGCTTAGTTGAATACTCGATTCTGATTGTAAATTCTTAACATGTGACACGTTGTTAATACAGCAGTACAGACCGCTGTCAAGGACTATAATGAAGGTTAACATATTGTAAATCAAGGCAAATATTATTTAAACCATGCTCATGGTTTGAAATGGCAAACATTGAAAGGCAAAAGTATAATTAAAACCATGTAGCCTACTACATCATCACCTTGGTCCCATCATATACGCTGGGAAGAGAATATTTACTGTGCTTGAAAACTGGTATCACATCATCATGTGAGGTTGACTTTGTGACCTGGAGAACATTTCAGCTGCAACATCAGCTCGTTGATAATAAGCTTGGGATATGAGATATTTTTGTAGCCATTCGTGGTGAAGGCATCTGTCCTATTGTATGCATTATTTTTGACCCAACATTTCTACAGGCATGTCAGAATATGGTACTATTTTCACATGAATATTCTAGCCATTGTCTATTTTTATACCACAAGCTGCAAAATGACCGCCTTACCCCACTGTACAGGCGGGTAGTTGTTTAGATATACCTGGCACCTGCGGGCCGCAGAGGGGCGGCGTAGTTTCGCGCGACGAAGACTGCTGCTCCGGGGCCGGCGAGTCAGGCGGGAGGGAGTAAGCTAGTGTCCACAACGGAGGGTAACGTGATGTCCGCATCTGACCTGTTGCTGCTGTCTGCAGTAGATGCAGTGTTGCTGGCGTTTAGTGATGGTTGCTTTAACCATTTTCGTATAAATGATTATCCACAGATCAGATGTGTATCACTGCTGTGGAAGCACTTTGGAAATGATGCACGCGCAGCGGAGCAGGTCACGCGCACCTGACACAATTTGTTGTTTGTATTTTTCGCTACGTTCTCTTTTGAATGGTTGCATAACGTTCAACTTCCCCGAAGATCTCGACGCGAAGCCTGAAGGGTAAACACCAGGTTTACTAATCTACCCGCACAATTTGTCCGGTGTCGGAATGTCTCGCTATGTTAGTACATTCTTAAAAAAAAAAACACCATTTAATTTCGGGTTAAAATGTGTTGTAACTGCGTTACTGAGCATTGTAACGGGCAATATATTACCCACATTTCATTAGTAATGCGTTACATTACTTCGTTACAGCAAAAAGTTATATATTACTGTAACTCCGTTACTTTTGTAACGCGTTACACCCAACACTGTACGTGACACACTTTGATCACTGCACTTTCACCCTTACAGCCAGGGTATTTGCACCGGCCCTTTTTCTCCACCCACACAGGCCAATTGTCATTGTGGTCTTGGAACACATGTGTTGATGGCACTGATGAGGAAGAACCTCTGTGCTTCTTGTCAGCCAGGTCTCTGTCAACATTATGAGATGGTCTCCCCTTCTTCTTCAAAAATTTCCTCTCGTTGCAAAGGCAACTTGCAACTTCAGCTTTGAATTTAAGCAGGCTGTACACTTCTTTCTTGGGGATGCCGCAGTCCTTGCAGTCCTTGGGGTACAAGAGCCACACATTCACTAGAGTGAAATCCATCATGTGCAACACGATCTTGTGATGCCACTTCCTTGACCTGATCTTTGTTCTGTAGAGAGCAATCAGCGAGTCTAGAAGATCCACTCCTCCCATACTTTTATTGTATGCATGCACGACACTTGGGCAGGTAACCTGCAATGTTTCTTTCTTTTTCTTATCCCATCTTTGCACAGATCGTTGGGTTGGCTTTAACATCAAATGTATTTTGGTTAAATTGTAGAGATATATGATGAATGGTATGCTTTTGAACAGTTTATACCTAAACACAAAATACCACAATATCATGATGAATCCATAATGGTACGGTGTTGCCTCAAGGCAACATTTACAATTGACCATAATGGTACGATGTTGCCTCCAGGCAACATTTGCATTTTAACAAGTTTCCATTACCTAATTAGCAAATTTAGTATATTAAACTATTAGAAATTAAGGTTTACTCACCTATTATTGTGAATACATTTTTTTCCAGACAAGAAATGCGCAGGAAATTACGTTTTTAGACACATTTCTTGGAGAGAAATGGCTGAGCTGATCCTTGTGGGAAAGGCAGCAAACAGGGTCTTCAAATTGGCCGCCAGAGAGTCATGGGACAAATTCAAACACTACTATTGGTTCCTTATGGTCCTGCCTCTTTTTTAAAGTATTGCATCATCATTTGAGATGTATTGTGTGAATGCAAAAGGCAAAAAATGGGTATGTTGCCTGGAGGCAACATCATACCATAGAGGGTTAAATTAATTCTGCCACCTTATATACAGTATTTATATTTAAGGCTTTACTAATGTGCCACAATAATGTCACCAAATGTTATTGAGTTAAAATAAATATTGTGGCTTTCCAAGTTAACATTACAGTAATTGATATGACTGCGATTAAATCAGCATATACTTCTGCCAGGGGATGCCACCCCTGAAATTCTCCTGCCACCCTCTTGCCACCCCATGAATATGTGTCTAGGTCCGCCCTTTAGAAACGGTGGCAGTCTTCAGGTGCTCCTCCAGCACAGTGTGCAGGAAACTAAATCCACCAAGCCCCTGAAAATGCCAGGGTTGACTGAAGAGTCCGTCTCATCATGCCCACGCAAAGCCAGCTCAAAAGTCCCACAAAACGTCATTATTTTGGATAAAATATGGCTGTTTTTATCCACCTCCTCATTGCGTTTCCTCACCACAATCATGTGGCCGTCGTCCAGCCGCGTAGCAGTTGCTTACTTGGGGCGATACAATAATCGTCCCTCCACTAGAAGTTTTGAGGACGCTGATTGGCTACATTTTATGACACACGTTCATATCTTGAATCAGCAATTGGCTAACCTGCTACCATCGCCCCAGCACATTACTTCAGTCATACAGTGTACTAGGAAAAGCGTATATATTGCGCAAATTATTTTTAAATCATAATTTACACATATTTCTGGGTGCATTCCATATTTTAAACACACAAATATTGACAATTTATATAATTAATTAGTATAATTATTATTATTATTAATAATAATAATGTTTTTGTGTGTGGTTTAGGGAGAGTGCCACTTTAACCAAGTTACTCTATAGTAACACTCAATAGTGTGAAGGTTGAACTTAGTAACACTCAATAGTGTGAAGGTTGAACTTCACAAATAAGGCACAACCAGACAATAGTGAATGATGTCCTTACAGCCAGCTGGTGAGGATGCTAGCTAGGCGTGTTTGTCACCTTTTCCATTCCATACTAGTTATCTGGATTACCATTATTCTCTCTTTTACACACACAGCAGCCTGAGTATGGAGAGTAGTAGGAGCTCTAACAAAGATGGAGGTACAGAGCAGGAGAAACATTGGGAGGGAGGCCGATGAGTGAGGAAACACAGAGACATCTCCCTCATACTTTATATGCTCATTGAGGTGATCAGGACCCGCTGTACGCAGCAGTCAGACAGTGACCTGAAGGTGATGTGTGGGGGGGGGGGGGGTGGGGGGGGAACACTCTGCCATCTCATCCTGTGCTCTGTGTGCCCTACAGGATGGACTTCAGCTGTCTTTGTCTATTTATTTGTTTGTCTTCTTTAGTTTGAACTCAAATCACATGTTCACCGATTGACCCATGCCAGCTGGATCAAAAGTAAAAAGTGTAATAAGCAGTAATCGTTTTATAGATGTAACTGCTTAAGATTCATATCCAGCCATCTTCACGATATAAATTAATCTCCAGCAGCATTAATGTATGCGTTATTGGATTTTCCACAGTTGTATGCTTCTTCATAACACTGCTTTACATCAGAATAACTGTTTTCAGAGTGAAAATCAGCCAATAGGGGGGAAATCAGCCAATAGGGGGGAAATCAGCCAATAGGGGGAACCAAACACACAAAAAGAAAAGACTAATGCAGTTTGAATAGTTTTAAAAATAGTGGGAAATGAAAAATCGAGATGTCTTGTCATTAAATCACACTTATTGAATACCACATGTCGTCAGTAAGATTCCTCATATCAAACGTACATGAAATATTAATATATACGTCTATTAAATAATGCAAGAGTGTACAATCCTTCTTTCTGAGGAATGATACACAGATGAACCTCAGCAGATCTGGCAGTAAAAGAAACAAATACGCCTTTAAAAACATACTTAATTCAATTCATCTTTTACAATTGATGTTTCTTGAGGGTATTCAATTGAAACAAACAAAAGAAAGGGAAAAAGAGCTGACAGATTGCTTTAATCCATATCTGAAGAATCTGTTCAGTGTTTTGTTTTTAAAACAAAGCTGCTTCTCAGATGAAGTCAGGAGCAAAGGAGTGTGAAGAATAATCATATGTATAAAACACAGGCAGTTTGACTCTATACGACAGAACGCTTGTGCAGTAAAGCCATGCTCATTTATCTGTATTCCTTTATCTAATATTAGCACACAACTAACACATTGCCATGGATCAGAGGCATCCTGAACTTGATCAAATGCTTCTAATTTTCCCATTAGGGTTTTTAAAATCCCAACTTTAGTAAGTATACGTGATACAAGCAGTTGACATGTGTTATATCAATACTAATAGGTTGTGATTATCATACAGTAAAACATCTTAATCATTTAAGAATCTTCACAGTTGACATTATTGCAATATTGTCTTTTACTGTCTTACATTTTCTTTGTCTTTAACTATGTGCTTGCTTTACCACATCACTTCATTATTATTATTTATTATTTGTATGCATTATTATTACTGTGTTATTACGATCATTTTATTTTAATTTTATTGTATTATTAATGTCTTGTTTTTTTCTGTCTTCTGAGTATGACAAATATAACCATTACTTTTAAACGCAGCCTTTCTTTGTACACAATAACAATAATAGGATTTTACCATTGTAAGACATCCTTTTTTCCTTGTCCCTTTATAGTATTCAAACAATATATGACCACCATACTGCTTTGACATTTTTGTACTATTAATTTCTTAATATATATATTTGTTTTATTTGTTGATGTGCAGCAGCCATTTGAGTTTACTGCTGTTTAATCATCTCTTTCCTCTTTCCGGGCATATGGTCCACCCTCAGTATGATCTAACCCAGCATGTGAAGCAGGATTTTACCCAATTAACATACACTACTTTAAAAAGCGAGGGTCATGGCATTGATTTGTGCGATGGAATCAGCAGTAGTGCAGCGCCCCGACCGCCACTATCCCCTTAATTGCACTTTTGGTTGAATAATACCGGGAAAGCCTTGTGGACACAAACGCTTTAATTAAATTAGCTGGAGGGTTTACAAGTTTGGGAAGCTGCTCCTGTTGATGCCTCTCCAAAACTCTGCTTTTGTAAACAAAACTGGAGGATTCTGGCCAAAAAGCACTGCAATGACCCCTATGTCCTTACTACGTTTTGAATGATCTCCATCCATATGAAACAGTTGTTAACTGCTGGAGTACAATTTGTTTACTTTACTTCCTCTCCGTGCCAGTTTTATTTCCTGTGTAAACAATCACAAGTACGGCGAGAGGGACAAAATGGAGATGGAGAGGCTGAAAATAAAGTGTGAGTCAGCCAGGACGGTGTGTGAGTGGAATCCTTAGCGCCAACGGGCTAATTTATCATCACCCCCGTTGCTATGGGAACCAGAATTCTGGGCAAATCATGGGTTGCCGGAGTGGTATTTTTCCTCTTCGTTTTCTCTTCCAGTCTGCATGAGAGAGGGGAAGAGAAGGAGAGGATGTTCTATCTCACACAGGCTCCACCCTCTACTGGACTCTATGGGTAATACTCTCAACAATGATACGCGAGCATTCAAACACTGAAGTTGTACAAACGTAGCCGGCCAATCAGGGCAAGCCTACCTGAAAGCCTTCTCCGTCCTGCACTGCCTGCCGGGCGCTCCCACGGCTCAGATGCCAGCACCAATGGGAGCATTTCCAGGCACACTATATCTCACCGCGTGGTGATGAGACGGATGACCAGGATGAACTGGTGGAGATGAGGGACCAGGATGTGGCCGGGGAGGTGCCGTTCACGTTCGCCATTCCAGCGCGGATGGCTCCGTTTGTCGAGGAGGAGGATGGCGAGGACTCCTCGTTATCGGGCACTTCCGGGTCCGGCATCCATGGAAGTCCACCGCCCAGGTCTGTCCGCCAGGACTTCCCCCTGGTGATGGCCATGGCGGCGGAGCGTGTAGGGCTACCGCTCCCCCCACCACTGCCGCCGAAACCAGTGAGCCACCTCCGTCAGGGGTTCTACTGCCCGGTCCGCCCGGCGCAGCCAGCCTTCGTTTCGCCCCCATTGCCAGATATCTGGGAGTGTGTGGAGGCGTTGTGGCGACAGCCGCTGAAGACGAAGGCTCCAGTGGCTGGTATGGCGGGAATTGTCAGGGCGCAGGGCCGCACGGACACAGCGTATCCCGGCGTGCCCCCCCTTGATGAGAGCCTGGCAGTCCATCTGCTCCCACAGGCAGCAGGATGGGTGGAGGGTAAAAAGCCTCTGCCCCCGCTGCCTCGTGACCAAGAAACGCTGGAGTATTTTGATAAAATATTCCGGCTCGGAGCTCAGATGGCTGCAACGGCAAATAATCTGGGCGTGTCGCTGATTACTCCTCAGCAGGACCCCCCCGCCTCTCCGTCTCAGGATCGGAATGATTATTTGAACTGCAGCATTGGGCAGATGAATAATCTTATCCATGATGTGGCCGTGTGATGTCCCTGGCCACGGTGGGATCACGCCACATCTGGTTGGGACTCACGGCTCTCTCCAGGAAGGATCGTGATGATCTCCTTGGGGCCCCCGTATCCGCGGAAGGGCTCTTTGGATTGATCACATCGGTCACACAGCGCTTCAGACGCCTCGAGGAAGAAAGGTTGCAGCTCAGCCGCATGCTGCCTCTGGCTCTTCCTCAACGAGGAGAGTGCGGCACCACGGTGAGAAGGAGAGAGAGGCGCCGGTCCAGAGCACCCATGGGCCCCGCTGCTCCCTCTACCTCCTCGGCTGGTCCTGCGGAGCCGGCTCAATACCGGCTGCGCGATCCCGACAGGCTGCGCGATCCCGACAGGCCTCTGCTCCGGCTCCACGTCAACAGAGAGCTTCAGGGTGGGGTGCACCGTCCTCCCGGAGATGACGGGCTGTGGGAGGAAGCGTCACTGCGGCGGGAGATGTGTGTCTCACCACCCAAGATGCGAGGGTGAATCCTTCCGCCTCCTCCCACTGTAAAGTCAAAAGTGATATGTGTGTGAAAAATGCAGTGAATAAAAACCGTTGAATTTATCCCAGAGTAAGAGTCATCTCTCTCCACAATTCCACATTTCCCCATAATGTCTTGTTGAAATCGGCAAGATCCATTTCATACGATGTTAACTGGGCACCCATTATGAGACACGATTCCCCACTCGCCGCCCCAGTTGTAACTCCAGTAAAGGAGGCAGCTCCTGATTTAAGTGTTTTAGGGTGTTTTAGAGCATTTGCACCTGTCGGCCACCGTAGATATTGCGCTATTGCTGAGTGATATAGCAGCAGAATAACTAAAGTAGAACAGCTTATATTGCACGTAGCAGGGTTATCAACCCAGTCTCAGAAAAAAACGTGTAATATCTACGTTGGACCACAACGTAGGACGTAGTATTTCTGCAAAAACGCCTCTGAAATTGTAAGATCCATAAGTTTTTTCACCATTCATTCCAATGGCTGGCGTCTACAGTATGTCACGTGATCTTCAAATTTCTCCCTGCAGAAAAAAAGAACACGGCCGAACTTCGTCTTATTCTCGGTGGAAAATGCCTATTTTAAAGTTAGTTTGGCCATTAAAATGCATTTTGATGTCATTTGAT
The DNA here is from genome assembly GCF_949606895.1 of Notothenia rossii. NCBI lineage: Eukaryota > Metazoa > Chordata > Actinopteri > Perciformes > Nototheniidae > Notothenia > Notothenia rossii. Next base: position 61,271,715 of record NC_136912.1, read on the forward strand.
GCGAGAAATATGAGTTGTTATTTCAGATTATGTGCAGTGGATGTACATGATCTTTAGTTTGCTAATTATTACCAAGATTACTTCAGGAATTTGTGTCCATACAACGTTTTCATTGTTACCAAGGTGGTTGCTAGGGACGCTGCTATCGATATTATTTCTGTTATGTTGTGTAACTGTTTAATGGTGTTATCTTTATTGCTACCCCCTTCCCCGTCAATGTATAGTGTTGGTCCAAAGCGCAAACGTATTAGTTTAAAAAAATCTGCATCTAAAGATACGTTATTTTCCCCTGTGCAATTCCAGTCTCACATCTCACACCCGTTCAAATCCAGTTTTGGACAGTCTGCCGTGGTTCCATCCCATTTCAAAGTGTTGTTCGACGCTCGGCGTAACCCTCGGCGCACACTCAAACATCCAATCACAGAGCTTGAGGACTATCACGGGGTTTGTCAAGCGAAGCGGAAAGAATACTTACTTCCGGGTGTAAAATTCTCTAAAGCAACTACTATGAGCTGCTCTGACCCTCGGTCCCGATAGACTCCAACTCTAAAGGACTAAAGGGAACAATCTATTTGACACAGCTGAAGCTCTGGCCTTCCTTAAACACGAACTAATTTAATAAAAATCACAGTTGTATTACACACAATGCACTGTTTTTTGAGAACAAAAATGTATAACTAACTTATAAAAATAAAAATTATTATGAATACAAATAAAATAAAAGAAGTCTCCCGTGAGTTACTACAAGCTATAAAGTAGATTTTAAAGACGTTTTATAGAATAAAAACTCACTGCGGGATTTTGTAGAAATGCGTGTGTGCACCACGACAAAAGAGCATGGTGCCGACGCGTAAATGTAGCAGAATGCGTGACTCCACGCAATGCGGTGTTAAGGAGTCGTGGTGGAGTCACGCATTCTGGTGAGATCAGGTTGTATTTTGCAGTTTCCCTGTAGTGTGTTGTATAGGTTTTTGTGCATGTAAATGGTCTCCAAAGGCTAACATCCCTGTGTTCCCTCCAATGGACTCCTTAGTTTACTTCTTTGACATCACTTTGTAACACTTGCGTTTATATTGGCTCACGCTCCAAACAAATTGTACGTGATAGGATAAAAGGTGGGACATCTCCGACATTTCTCTAAGCTGTTGTCCATTCACAACAGAGATGGGCAGATAACCAATCAGAGCAGACTGGGCTCTGGTTTCAGACAGAGGGTAAAAAAAGGTGCTGCAGCACAGGCAGTATGAGGAAAATAAAGAGCTTTTTGAACATTAGAGCATGGAGACATCTCCCAGTAGAGACACTACATACTGATATACACCTGAACATCAGCATATACTGAGTGTCTTCTTTAAACATCTTTGATTTTTTTCCTTTGGAATCCTCTAAAGTCAGGGAGATGTCTCACCTCTTCTTTGCATGAGGGTGTTTGCTTGTTTTGATTTTCAATGAGAAGGATTATGGAAAAGCATCCAGCTGCGTTCCCCTCTTTCCACCCTCCTCCCCTCAAATTATGGTCGGGAGGAGAAAAACATGTTTACTATGCTTTCTCATTCTCTCTCCAGCCGCAAGTTGACAGTGCATCATAAATCCATCTCAGCCCGGAGGAAGAGCAGCTCATGGCTGCCGCTTCTCCTACCAAAATTGTCTTATTCCTTAAAGAAAAAAATAAATGAACGACAACCTCAAGAGCTTCTGCAGGGAGGGGAGGGGGGTCAAAGAGAATTATTCATTGCCTGTTTGGAAAGCTAGCTTGTCTAAATGAGGCTTGGCAAACTGCTAAAGCAACATGCATATACTTCATTTGCCTTAAGGATACACACACACACACTTGCATGCTACACACTCCTCCCCTCACATGACATAACCTTTTTTGACTTATTTTGGATGATAGACATTTCTCGGCCGTAGGCAGGGTATGACAGTGGGAGTGAGGCTTCCAATTACAGTAGATGAATATGATATGTATTTCCATGTGTTTGCGTGTGCGTGGTACGTTTTAATATGCGGCTGATTGTATTTGTCCGGTCGTGGTGTGCCGAAACAATGTTTCACTTGCCTTTCGTCGTGCTCATTTAATCTCTAAATTGGCTGATTACCAGCGCCAGGACGTGTTGATGCATTCTAATGACGGTGTACAGAAGTCAGAGGGATGCGCAGTGAGTGTGCCTGGCCCAAGGGCACAGTGATATTGCCACTGGTTACACTTTTAAAGAGATCTCCTTACCTCCTGTTTGGTCACACGTGATTTCCCGGATGAATTAAGGACTTAATTTGTTATTTTATCCTGCACAGCATCTGAGATTTAGATATAATTTGATTAAATATTGTTAATACATCATGTTTTTCTCATATCTACAAACAGAAACTACATGATAATAAAACGTATTGCTAGTTTTCTTCTCAAGCGAAGGCACTTTACTTTTAAGCAGTAGATAATATCATTTAATTTCAGGTTTTCTCATTATATTACAATCATTGTCTCGCTAGTTGTGAAATGTTGTCATTTTAAAGGTAGTACAATTTTATGTTTTAATTTGTATTTTTTTTCTTCTTCTAATTCTTCTTCAAACAGTCAAACAAAACAAGTACCCTACTATTTTAAGCCAATGCATATCTTGTTGAATGGTTAAATGATGGTGTGTAAAGCACCTATACATCTTTTTAAGAAAGATATTCATTGTGTATTTCATTTTTATTAAATAGTTTCCAAAATCTTCACAAATTATTTGGTGATGAACAAACATAAATACAAATTAAAAAAAAGTTTATTTCAAAAAGCTGTAATAAAAAAACGATTACTAATATTATCAAACAATTTATATTGTCTTTCATCAATAAGATACAACAAATGAATTACTTATATTTAGCATGTATTCATTAAAGAAGGGAGAATGGACGTTATCGTCAAAAACAGTGGCGGGCTGTTACTTTTATACCTAGGCCCTCTGATCCCCACCCCTTCCCTCGAAAAAAAACAAAAAACGTCATAGCGTATACTTCAGCGGAATATCAAAACAACGGCCCGGGGTGCAAAACGCATCAATGACAGCGACCCTCTACCACACAAAACAACACCTGTAAATAACCCTATTTGTGTTCTTTGAAATTGAAAAGGATATTGCATTGTGTTTGTTACTTTCGTTGCAGTCGTATGTCTTAAGTGTAATTTGGCATGCTTTTATTTTGAAGGCGAGTTTACGCTGTTGACAGGAAGTTGTTGTTGCTATGGAAACAAGAAATGCTTCACAGCGGGCAGAACTTGTCATAAAGTCCGCGATAATAAAACCCACCCATTAGAGGGAAGATATGATTGGTCAGTTGTACTGTCATTTGATATTACTCTCTCGTTCAGTTACTATAGCTCCTGTCTTCACCTCGCAGAGACGGCTCAAGGAGCTTCTTTCATTTAACCCTTCACATTCAAACAGAAACTGAATAGGCAGATTCGAAGGATTTATTTCTTTGGAAATGTTATTTTAAACACAATTAAATGAAGTTATTTTGGTAAAACTAATGACAAATATAACAAAAAAAAATATTTAAAAAAAAGATATTAATACAAATATATATTTTTTTAATGTTTTTAAGTATTATTTTGTAGAATATCTTAGGCCCTAGAGGGCCCTCCTGACGGCTCGTCACTGGTCAAAACGCAGGAAAAAAATCATTACGGTGTAGCAGTTCACAATTCATCTCGTTTTTGATGGATTGAATCAGGAATGGTTCCAAGTTTGCACAGTAACTCATCTCCTTATCTCCACTTTGTGCAGTCATTGTTACGAGTTAAATTATGCTTGTGGGAGAATGCTTTCCCATTGTACTGACTGTAATGCAGCAGCTCTTCAGTGGTGTTGAGGAGTTGGAGTGTTTTCACTGGAAAGTCTCTGTGGAGGGTTTCTCTGAGTGTTGTGTCTCGTTTCAGTTGGTGGGTGCTTCTCTCTCAAGTGGAAGCTGTGGATGCTTTGTTACGCAGCTCTCACATTTAGCAAAACTGGAATTCAGAAGTGTGGGTTTAAGGCCAAATAAGACAAGTTACTTAAATGTTAACAAACTTATAAGTAATAATATTTAGCTATTGATGCCATCAACCTGCCAAGGACAGCAGATTAAAGCATATACGTGTATGGCTAATGTTGGCATAATACACGATTGACTTAAGTGCTCCTGTTAATGAATGTGCTTATAAATATGTAAGACCTTGTTGTCATGTTTTAGAAAAAATGTACCTCTGGAACCACCCCAAGTACACTTTACACCCTTCATGAGTAGTATAACCCACAGGACATCCTGATTCCACCTCATAAGTATAGGTATTTGAGCTCTGACACAGTCTTTGACCCACCGTTTTCCCTTATAGATCACTGACACGCCTGTCACCCTGCAGCATGGAAAGGACCCCGGCGATGTGTTTTTTTGTATGTCATCAAAAGGTTTGAACCAAAAGTAGGCCAGCTATATCTGACTCATTTTCATTACCGCTAAATCTCAGAAACACTGTTGGAAAGTGGAACACCTATGTAGAGAGGAGCCGGAGTTTTGCAAGTGTGTGTGTTTTAGTTTCAGAGCTATGAGGCACCACCGGTTCAATGAAGGGCCAACTTTTTACACGGAGCAGACAGGAGAGACTACAGGCGTGTACGCTGTCGCCTGTCTGTCTTCCTGAAAGAAAACACACTTTCTGTCCTCCTTCTGATCATTGTGCATCTTTGTCTGAGAGAGGGCGATGTGGAAAAGCAGAGAGAGGGGGAGGCAGAAACGAGGTGCTAACAGCCGTCTGCTTCAGAGTTGTTAAAGTTTTGGTAAAGTGAGATGCTGTAGGCTGATCTGGAGCACAAACCTGAATTAACTTGTGTTTAGACGCATCAAAATGTCATGGAAGAACATTTGAAATCAATTGGAGTTGTGGTTCTGTCAATTTGATAATTGTGGGTCCAAAATCCACTCTCCTTTTAGCTCAATTTTGGTCTCCTCCAACTCCTTGTGATAACTTTCTGGCCATGTTCCCCAGAAAGTGAGTAACACTGTCTTTTGTCCACTTGGTGGTCAGCAGGTAGCGTTCTATGCATTTAAAATTAATAAAACAGTAAAGTTATAGGCAACCAAAACAATATAATACAACGTAAACAATAACTGCATTGTGGTTCTATTGCGTCGCTTTGCCTCCGTTGAAAGTTGAGAAAAGTTCAACTGTTCAAGTGTCGACGGAAGCGCCAGCCAAACAAATCATATTCCAGTACAAGCGCTAGCCAATCATACCGTGTGCTTGTGTGTCCGGGGCGGGAGATTAATGTGATTGGTTGTTGGTCGCGCGCCAGACACGCCCACCGGCAAGCTTCAACGCGACGGAACCGTGTGGACGTGCCGTAAGTCATTTTTCCATGGGTTTGTTGCTATAAGCAACCTCCTCAAAGTCCTTTTATCCATGATCAATACAAATGTTTGTATTGATTAGAGTTGCTTTAAAGTATGTGAACACATTTACAGTATGACTCAATCAAGTCATACTGTTATGAGATTAACACAATCTCATAATTAGCACAAACACAAACCAGATATGGTGTTGAAGTCAAACTGAACGAATCTTCACTGAAAAAATGTTTTCAACTGGAAACTCCATGGCCTGAGTTCATTTTCTGTGAAGAACATGAGGAAGAAAGACAATTTATTTTAGACGCATAGTAAAATGCCCCCACACATTTATCTAGCAGAGTATTTGCAAACATTAATTAGAAATATTTCCTAATTGATATAAAGCCAGTATAGTTCAGAAATGTACTTATCATTTCTGTATTGTTTTTTAGACCCCAATAATGCCCAGGGTCGATTCGACACAGACAGCACCAACGGGTGCAAAATGTGAATATAATACAATGGTTACAAGGCCTGATATACTCAGGCTTTTACAAAATACATGACACATCCACACTGAGGTGCAAAACATAGACACAATGTATGTTAATACAAACATGAAGCCACAATGCACAAACAGGAAGAGGAAAATACAGGATTAACAATTAATGTAGTTCCAATTAATTTAGTTCCTATTTTTGTGTGGCTCATATCGAAGAGACAACTGGTGCTGTCTCCGTGGAGCTGTTGGAAGTCGCTGTGATTGGTCTAAATTGGCTCTGTGACAACTGTCTTTGTGTGTGTGTGTGTGTGTGTGTGTGTGTGTGTGTGTGTGTGTGTGTGTGTGTGTGTGTGTGTGTGTGTGTGTGTGTGTGTGTGTGTGTGTGTGTGTGTGTGTGTGTGTGTGTGTGTGTGTGTGTGTCTGTGCATTGAGGGCTTTATCAGTCTGTGGCAATGGAATGTGTGATGTGATGAGTCCGGGGTCACAGTGGAAGGACTCTCTTGGTTATCAGCATTCAGACTGCAGAAGCAGACAAGCCATACACAATGTGAGATGAAGAGTGGGATAGACTCAGAGTGGGCGGGGCGGGGGGGCTGGAAGAGAGAGAAGGGACAAAGCTCGCACATATTTGAATAACATAATTGCTACACCTAAGCAAATAAAGGACTAGACATCAGCGGCAACATTGTGCTCGATTCGGTGTTGTGCGAGCGCTTCTCAAAAGGGAAGACTGTCAAAACTCATTACTTCCTTTTCCACTCTTTCTGGTGTCCTTGGGTACAGTTGAATGCATTTTCCCTTTGGTGGAAAAACGTAATGGAAAAAAGTACAAAGTAAAAGCATGACAGTGATATTTGAGGTATGCAAACCAGCATGCTTTTCTGACTTCTCAGCACAGGTGGAGAAGGTACTCAGATTGTGTACTTATATACACTTTGAAATACCAGAGTGTAGGAATACTCTGTTACAAGTAAATATCCTGCATGCAAAATGTCCCTTGAGTAATCATTGGCATCAAAATAGACTTAAAGGGGCCCTATAATGCTAATTTTCCGGTTCTGATTGTAATTAGTTTATCTACTGGGACATATTTCCTTGCTTTAATGTTCAAAAAGCTTTTTATTTTTCTCATACAGCCCAGTCTATTTTGATTGGTTAGATGGTCGGCTATGTTGTGAATGGACAACCACTTAGAAATGTCCCGCCCCTAACCTTTCATGTACAATGTGTTGGAGCGTTAGTACTACAAGTGCGAGTGTTAGTGATGTCATTTTGTTGAAAAAGTAAACAAAGGGTCCAATGGAGGCGTTTCAGGTAGTATCAATCAATCAGTCAATGAATGTTTATTTATAGATATATATATATATAGAACGTTCAAAGTGCATTAGTTTGTCCTAATATATGCATACATGCAACAGTACCATTTGTATAGGGAAGCTGCTTATAATAATAATAATAATAATAATAATAATAATAATAATAATAATAATAATAGTAAATTATATTTATATAGCGCTTTTCTCAAACTCAAAGACGCTTTATGAAACAATAAATAAAAATTTTGGAACACAGTTGATCTATTTAGAAAATGATGCTTATTTAAACATGTGCAGTAAACAGTAAAGAAAAAGGAGCTTTGGGTTATAATTTCTAACACAGGGTCTCCCAGGATGCATTGAGAAGTACGCAGCTACTTACCTGACAAAATCCGAACGTGGTTAGAGAAAATATACTGTACTGTAAGTGCAGCAGGAGACTGGTAATATCCTCACTGATGCTTCTCTGCTCACAGTAATGACATTATACAATCTTTATTGTATTCAAATAAAGTTCTACCTTTGCAAAAAAGGTAAGGAAAGGAGTTAATGTAGGAAATGTAACTGATGGTGCCCTGCTGAGAGAGTGAGAATGGGGAAGAGACAGAACACGCTCTCACAGTATGCCGGCGGAAAGCAATAACTCAATGTTCTTATCATAAAAAAATTGTCATTTGCTAATTGGCATTTGGTAGTGTTGAAAGTGGACAGATTCCAAGGAAGTATATCAAATTCTTATTCTCCATATATTATTTTGGCATGTTCATTTTAGCCTTCAGAGCTTATATAATAAGCAACTCTGCTACAGTCAAAATCTCCTCAGCTTGCAACAACATAGAGAAACAACAAAGAGAATAGACCTGTCATAACTGTATATATTTTACATGCAACATTTTCATTATTCAAAGGGAGGTTGCAGTACATGTTAGAAGCAAGGTGTGTGTCAATGTCAGTAGAAAATGAAGATTATTAGCACATTTACATAAAAAAAGTAACACATATGTAGCTCTTAATGATCATTTCCAACAGGAGGGGCTTTAAAAACATATGCAACACCTCTCACGATGCATTGAGACATATTTAGCAAAGCCACATTTTGAGCTGCAAATATAGCCATTAAAAAGAGCCTACTCTGAGTCAGTGTACTGTAGATAAAAGCTTCTGCCACAGTCAGAACCTCCTCCTGTTCTATAGAATTTTTTTGCAAGAACATTGAGAAACATGTAGAGAAAACAAAGCGACAAACTTAGAATCGTACAAAGTTTTAGTTTAAAGGCTGTACCATTATTTTACTCAACCTGGTGAATTGAAGTCACTGTATCACTTATTGGTGAGCAGCAAGCTAAGCTGAATGACACCAAAAATGTAATTCTTGATTTAATTGATTCTTGATTTGAGTGAAGTATATAAAAAGCTCTGAGCAAAAACTGATCAGTCATCAGGAACAAATGGCAAAGGCTTGTTTTTATTTCACCTCACAGCTTCAAGCATAGCTTTTCAGATTGATAATACAATATCTTGTATATATCTCAAAATGGCCAGAAATACAACAATGTAATAACACACGCCTGTAGCAGCACTTATGTAGAACATGCAACACTGTAAAACAAGGGAACTTTACTGTTAACTTGAATCAAATAGAAATACAGAAGAAATATATACTTAGGGTAACTGCTGTTCATCCTGTTGCTATTGCTTCATTTCAACTGCACCAAAATTCACTCACAAAACCTTATTTTGTATCTTTTCTGCACATCTCAATCCATCGTTTCACATCGTGAGGGGACACAGAATCGAGGGGTAGCCTTCATTATCACTCAATTATACGAACTCTCTGAGATAATAACAAGAACAGACATCAAAACATATGGTGCAAGGTAGCTAAAAACGCTAACATGGCTCACCTCTGTCGTAGTCTGGTCAAAAGTGGTCTTCAATGGCATTAAAACGATAAAAACGATGCTGAAGTTAATCCATAGGTTAATCCAATGTGTCTGTGTCCCTTTGAAATGATTTCTGATAATCCATAAACAATAAATAAATATGCTTTTCAGTTTTGAGATGTCAGAGCTAAAGATAGCTTCACTCCGGAGCAAAAATGCGTGTGCGAAGCCCCCACCTTTTTGTTTTACCATGCGTGTGAGTGGGGAGATTTCCCTTCGATTCTATTGGCTCTAACGGTGGGGAAGAGATCGACCAATGGGTTCCAGAGAAACGGTAAAACCCCCATTTCCACCCAAATCACCTCAGAGGTGGAGTTTCTTTTGCTAAACCTCTCTAAAAAGGTCAAATGTCACTTGTTTTGCATCAATCTTGATACAGGGTACCTATTATATGTTGTACTTTGGATTCTTAAAGGTTTTAGTCTACCTTACCATCATTCAAGGGTAGTTTTCACTGTAAGTAAAAAATAAATTTTGGACAGACACTAAAATTTACAGTTTTTGACTATGTTCAATCTGAATTTTCTTTAAAATAAAAAACATCTATATTGATTCTGACTTTTCTACATCCAACTCACACGTGTATCATTACTTTGAGAAAAAAGATTATTAATTGAACCCTTTTAGAAGGGAATATATGGTCATTTGTTCTGGGAATGTCATTTTCGAGCCTGAGACCTGAAAAACAGGCTCAGGGCTAAACTGGTTAACTTTGTCTTTGAGTTCCTGCTCTGTTATCAAAGACTCTGCTGCAGCTGACATTCTGATTAGATCCCAAACACCATGGTTATTATCTAGCCAGAGGCAATGCCGGCACGTGTGTGTGTGTGTGTGTGTGTGTGTGTGTGTGTGTGTGTGTGTGTGTGTGTGTGTGTGTGTGTGTGTGTGTGTGTGTGTGTGTGTGTGTGTGTGTGTGTGTGTGTGTGTGTGTGTGTGTGTGTGTGTGTGTGTGTGTGTGTGTGTGTGTGTGTGTGTCCTGTTGTAAGTGTGAGTGTGTCTCAGGCATCCGGCGCCCCATTGAGCCAATATATTGGCCAGTAGCCTTTTGAAGAGCAGAGAGATTGTTACTGTATATCTTCCAATACCTGAAAGACGGAACCGTCCTTCAGGTTGGTGAAAAGCTCTCTCTGTGACAAAGATCATTCAGAGTGTGTGATTGTACGCAGTGTGCTAGATTGAAAGGCTTTAGCTCATGGCCTTAAGTACTTTTTAACCCAACTATTAAATAACTGTAATTCAACATTTGAATCACACTGGGCTTTTGAATGAAGCTATACAGAATATAAAAAGATAATGAAAGGTCCTTCAGACATGTTTTGAAGCATAATAGTGCTCATACTTCAATTACAATTACCAACTGCTTCCTATTTGTCACATGCAATGCAGGTTTACTGTACACACCAGTTCAGTTTGCTAACTAACCATGATTGGTCTTGAAAATGTCATTGTCTTTAGTATTTTCCAGATAGGAAAGAGACAACAACAAAAAGTATGCGTGACAACAATGCTAGAAAAAGTAATTAAGCACTGATAAATAAGCCACAAAATCAATTGACACTTAGTTAATTCAAGTGAATACAGTTAATATAAATACATGATCATGATAATTACAATATCTTAAAAAATGTAATTTATATATCAATACATCAAAAGGTATTCATGAAAAAAGTAGTACAAATTAAATGCATAAAATAAAAGTAACAATTTCAATTCAAAACATTTCAAAAAATGTTTTAAAGTTAACCAGATATTTAAATACAAACATGAGGTGTCAACTTGTGCCAGAAATCATTTCACACAGTGAAGCTCAAACACTGAGAGGAACAATAAGCAAAACACATGATCTAAGAAAGGCATTATATCAGTGTTAGTTTCAGCCATTTAAAAGGATCATCTGAGTATTTTTATAGATTTAGTGGGTTGATGAGGAGGAGGTGGTAGATTTGGAGAGTCGGATAGAAAATCTATAGAAAAAGCTGCAACAATCTAAAATAGAAATTCAAAGTGGGATGCAGTATCATCAGATGTGAAAAGACATTTTCTAATCATGACCATTCCTTGTTTCTCCTATCCTGAAGTCTCTGCAGATTCAACTGGTTATTTCATCTTACTTATTTAGGACAGAAAACAGTGGCACAGCGGAGGGTTTCGCCTGCCAAAGCAGCTGCAACTGACAGACACAAAATCCTTAGACAGACTTCTAAAACGATTACCACGGGCTAGCGGTTAGTGTTCATTTCAAGCTCTACTTGCGGTATTTTGATATTTAATATCTGTGATGGCTGCCAGGAATTTCCCAAGTCAACAAGCTTCCCCTTACATGACAGACTAACAACCAGCGGAGCAGAGGATCAGCCTGTTGACTCTCTCTGCCGTAATAAAGCCCACTGATGGCAAACAGCAAGACACAATTTGAGCGCAGCAATGGGGAATAAAGCTGTGTAATGAAAGCACAGATGCCATCTGTAACACTGTCTGCAGAGGGAGAGGACGAGAGGCGGCAGGAGGAAGATAGAGGCAGAGGGAGAGTTGCAGATCGATAGAGAGATGAACAAATGTGTTAATAGCGCAGTTCAGTGACAGCAAAGAGTGTTGCTTTGGCTGCTTTCTCTCCCAGTGAATGCATGATTCATCAAAACAGTTTTTCTTTCTTCCTCTTGTGTTTTTCATACTGTTCCTTCTGCTGGGTGGAGTGCATGAAATGGTGCAGACACAGCTTGGCATTTAATCCCATAGCTAACAGAGTTGATGAAAAAGATTGGAAAAATGTATCTGAAACTACATTTTGTGTATTATCAAAGGCATCTACACTAAACATTGTTGTGTGCCATTGCACTGACATAGACCAGGGATACGTTTGAATAGTATTTCTTGCTAAGGAAGCTCTGTAATTGACTAAGAATGACAGGAAGTACCTGCTAAACAATGAGAGCTGTTCAGGATATATGACAATAAAGGAGCTTCAATGCTTCCTTTATAATCTCCTTTAGGATGGGTTACACCAGAACATCATACGTAGTATGCCATATTTTGCAAAACTGCTATTATGTTTTGAAATTTCAACACAATGGTAGATCAAAAGGGGAAGTGTGGACGTTACACTAATTACTGTAAAATCTTCAATCAATTTTCCAGGTGTTTTCTGAGTTGGGTGGGGTTTCTATGTTAAGCGCTATGTTTAATTCAGCATTTTCCAATGGTGATATGCACAGTATAAGATGTGTAGACCTAATAACTAACTCTAATATTGCATAAAGTATTGTTTGTTTTAATATGTTCAGATAACCCACAGTATGCTACTAATTGGGATTAATCTCAAACAATATCAATGGACTCGCCTTTGAGATCTTACTTTAATCATTCTTTTCATATTAATATGATCTGATTTTAAGGAAATGACCTGTCCTCTGCACGTTTGGGTCTGATCTCGGATTGACCTTACATCACGTTGTATTACAATCAGATGACATCATTATTACCCACCTTCCTCCATCCTTCATGTTGTCCTCTCTGTCTCCCCACTCCTTTAGTTACTCCTCTGTTTGTGTGTCCTTCCCCTCTTTTTTCCTTCCTCTCCCGGTGCTTTTAGTAGAAAATATATGGGTCGGTCAGCTATGATGAATTAAAACTGTGTGCGTGTGATATATTACAGCATTGTGTGTATACGTGTGTGTGTGTGGTATGTGTTTGATATATTAAAACAGTGTGTGCGCTGCATCCATCTCAGGCGGCCATTCTGTACCTGCTATAAATCACCATCAGTTTCACCATCACTCTGGTGTGTGTGTGTGTGTGTGTGTGTGTGTGTGTGTGTGTGTGTGTGTGTGTGTGTGTGTGTGTGTGTGTGTGTGTGTGTGTGTGCGTGTGCGTGTGCGTGTGTGCGTGTGTTTTTGCTAAACCTCACTTTTGGATTAAATAGCATATTGGTTAGATCTTTCCTTATTTGCACTATTATAGATGGAAACAAATCAAAATGATGGTAGAAAACCTGACTTCTACAGTATCATGCATTTTGGATATCGTGTTTGAAATGTAGTAGGGACACTTAATGCAAGTTAATGCATTAAAATTCCAGACGTAATAACTGCATTTAATTGACAGAACTAATCCTTTGTAATAGAGGGAGTAGGCGATCTGCATAACACAGATGTATCTATTACATGAAATAGCACTCCATGTGTAATCCCCACTAATTACGGGAATGCTTCTGTGTGATCATTTCTATTTAAGAGAAACATTAAGAAGGACAGAGTAAGATATTGAGATAGATTCAAATTAAAAAGATTCCTTAAGTGTTCTTGAGGAAGTATGTTACTTTCATCGTTAAAGCTTTAGAGGAACTATACTGACTGTATAAAAGAAATAAGGCTTTGACTTATTGGAGCAGAGAAGGAACCTTAATATCATTATAGGAGAGGGGAGGGGCATACAATGTGTGCTTCCTAATTAAAATCAAAGTTATATGTTTCTGTTTCTGTATGGGTTCAGGAGATAGACTTTCTTTAGAACCTAGTAGGGTTGAGCTATATGGATAATCTCTTATTTTATGCAAATCGTCTGATTTTATTTCTTTTTTTAAAACACAAGTGTTTGACATCTTCAAATGTTCACTTTCAAGTGGTGAAAGGATGGAGAAAGTCCGGGCCAGCCACACCACGGGCCGTAGGACCCAGAACTCTACCTCTGTGAACTAAACTGAGAAATACACTTGCCAAAAACTGGACTACCAGATCCTCCATTTATAAAAGAAACAACAAAAACACAAAAGGACATAATAAAGGGTACTTGCTACAGCTATCCATCAACAAGTTAACATCACAAAGATCTAAACAAATAATACACACCCTAAGATTAGCCTGAAAGCAGATGATGAATCTAAAAGAACAAAAATACGTCATACTTAATGTAGGATGCAGAATTCACTTGAGGCCTCTTTAGAGAGTAAATAAAGACTTTATTTCAGCACTACAGGTCGACGCAAAATGTTTTCTGTTTTCTCACACACACACACACACACACACACACACACACACACACACACACACACACACACACACACACACACACACACACACACACACACACACACACACACACACACACACACACACACACACACACACACACACACACACACACACACACACACACACACACACACACACACACACACACACACACACACACACAGTGGATCATTTCAACACCTGGACTGTATGAGATGGCAGTCGGTCACAGATGTGCCCATCTGGCCTCCACTCTTGTTGTTTGGAGCTGTGTGTGTGTGTGTGTGTGTGTGTGTGTGTGTGTGTGTGTGTGTGTGTGTGTGTGTGTGTGTGTGTGTGTGTGTGTGTGTGTGTGTGTGTGTGTGTGTGTGTGTGTGTGTGTGTGTGTGTGTGTGTGTGTGTGAGCTCCCTAAAAGAACAGTTAGTCCTTCAACAGAACGGGTTCACTCCACATTAGTAACCTCCTACAACACCTGGGGGCTGGATTATGGAGTACAATCAATCAATCAATCAATGTTTATTTATATAGCCCAATATCACAAATGTTACATTTGTCTCAGTGGACTTCACAGTTTGTACAGAATATCAGTATGACAATACGACACCCTCTGTCCTTAGACCCTCACATCGTACAAGGAAAAACTTCCAGAGAAAACCCCACAGTTTAAAGGGAAAAATGGGAGAAACCTCAGGGAGAGCAACAGAGGAGGGATCCCTCTCCCAGGACGGACAGACGTGCAATAGATGCCGTGTGTAAATTGAAAAGATAATACATTTGCAACATAGGTAGTCCAAATGTTTTGAAATGCATGTGTGTATAATAAGAAGATGAATCCACGAGGATATCCATCCAGGACTTATGATCCAGGACCGCAGCCACGACTCAAGATCCAGGACTCGCAATCCATGACACAGGACCGCAGGATCATCCATGACTCCGGATCCCGGCGTATATAGACACCAAAAAGAAAGAAATTTGGGGAAGCTGGGTTAATCGGAACATGAGAGTACACAGGTATAGACAGAGAGAAGGAAGAAGTAAGATGTCCCCCGACAAACTAAGCCTATATCAGCAAAACTAGGGGCTGAATCTAATCAGCCCTAACTATAAGCTTTATCAAAAAGGAAGGTCTTAAGCGCACTCTTAAAAACGGATAGGGTGTCTGCCGTCCGAACACAAACTGGAAGCTGATTCCACAAAAGTGGAGCTTGATAAGAAAAGGCTCTGGCTCCCATTGTACTTTTAGAGACTCTAGGAACAACCAACAACCGTGCATTCTTGGAACGCAATGCCCTAGTAGGACAATAGGGTATAATGAGTTCTTTAAGGTAAGATGGCGCCTGCCCATTAAGGGCTTTGTAGGCGAGAAGAAGAATTTTAAATTCTATCCTGTGTTCTATAGGGAGCCAGTGTAAGGCAGCCAGAACAGGAGTAATGTGGTCCCTTTTCCTAACTCTGGTTAGTACACGAGCTGCAGCATTTTGAATCAGCTGAAGCGACTTGACTGACTTCTTGGTACACCCTGATAATAAGGAGTTACAATAATCCAGCCTTGAAGTAACAAATGCATGGACTAGTTTCTCTGCATCGTTTTGAGGCAAGATATGCCTGATTTTTGCAATGTTACGTAGATGGAAGTAGGCGGTCCTTGAAATTGATTTTATGTGGGCGTTAAAGGATAAATCCTGATCAAATATAACACCAAGATTCCTTACAGTCTCACTGGAGGCCAAATTAATGCCATCCATAGTTAATATATCTTTAGATAATTTGTTTCGTAGATTCTTCGGGCCAAGTACAATAACTTCAGTTTTGGTCGTGTTTAACATCAAAAAATTTAAGGTCATCCACGTTTTTAAGTCCTTGAGGCAGTCTTGAATTTTATTTAGATGATTAATTTCATCAGGCTTGATTGATAAATATAGTTGAGTATCATCCGCATAACAATGAAAGTTTACAGAATGATTCCTTATAATATTGCCTAACGGAAGCATATATAGGGTGAACAAAATAGGTCCAAGCACTGAGCCCTGTGGCACTCCATGGCTAACTTTGGTTTGCATGGAAGATTCATCGTTGACACGTACAAACTGAGAGCGTTCAGATAGATAAGACCTAAACCAGCCTAAAGCAGTTCCCTGTATGCCAACTAAGTGCTCTAGTCTTTGCAATAGGATATCATGGTCGATAGTATCAAATGCAGCACTAATATCGAGTAAGACAAGAATAGAGACAAGTCCCTTGTCAGAGGCTATTAGAATGTCATTTGTGACTTTAACCAGAGCTGTCTCTGTGCTATGTTGTGTTCTAAAGCCAGACTGAAAATCTTCAAATAAATCATAGTTTCTTAAGTAATCACACAGCTGTTTTGCGACTGCTTTCTCAAGAATTTTTGAGAGGAACGGAAGATTAGAAATAGGTCTATAGTTGGCTAAAACCTCTGGATCGAGGTTGTGCTTTTTAAGAAGCGGTTTTATCACTGCTACTTTGAATGATTTTGGAACATAGCCTGATAATAAAGACATATTCATAATATTTAATAAAGAAGTGCTAATTAATGGAAAAACTTCTTTTAACAGCTTAGTTGGAATCGGGTCTAAGATACACGTTGATGGTTTAGAAGAGAGAATCATTGAATTTAATTGTTCAAGGTTTATGGCTGAAAAGCATTCTAGTTTACTATCTAGTGTAATATTATTAGAACTTACGTTTCCGGGAGCTGTTGATAACACTATACTGGTCAAAGGCAAGAGGTCATTGATTTTGTTTCTAAGAGTAACAATTTTATCGTTAAAAAAGCACATAAAATCATTACTACTGAGTGCTATGGGAATAGAAGGCTCAGTCGAGCTGTGGCTCTCTGTCAGCCTGGCTACAGTGCTGAAAAGAAATCTTGCATTATTCTTATTCTCATCTATTAATGAAGAGTAGTATGCTGCTCTCGCTTTACGCAGTGCTTTCTTATATTCATTGAGAGTAATATGCCAAATTAAACGAGATTCTTCAAGTTTAGTGGAACGCCATATCCTTTCAAGTTGTCTCGACTTTTGCTTTATTTTGCGGGTTTCGGCATTATGCCATGGAGCTAATCTATGTTGTTTTATTTTCTTCTTTTTCAAAGGAGCAACAGAGTCTAATTTTATTCGCAGCGCATCTGTAGCACTATCAACAACATGATCAATTTGGGGTGGTGTACATTTTGTATAAGTTTCCTCCCCTACATGCAGACATGCTATCGAGTTAAGTATTGGTGGAATCTCTTCCTTAAATTTGGCTATAGCACTAACAGATAGGTTTCTGCTGCAGGAGCTTTTGGCTAATGCTTTGTAGTCTAGTAACAGTACTTCAAAAGTTACTAAGAAATGGTCGGATAAAGCAGGATTATGCGGTTCGACTAATAGTTGCTCAATTTCAATACCATAAGTCAGAACAAGGTCAAGAGTGTGATTATAGCAGTGGGTTGGTTTATTTACACTCTGACAGAAACCAACAGAATCTAATATAGAGTTAAATGCAACAGTAAGGCTATTTTTATCATCGTCAACATGAATATTAAAGTCACCTACGATAATTACTTTATCTGTTTTAAGTACCAAAGCTGATAAAAACTCAGAGAATTCTGATAAGAATTCTGAATAAGGACCTGGTGCACGGTACACTGTAACAAATAAGATTGGCTGCAAAGTTTTCCAGGTCGGATGCGTAAGACTGAAAATGAGGCTTTCAAAGGAGGTATAATTTAATTTTTGTTTAGTATTGATAAGTAAACTTGAGTCAAAGATTGCTGCAACTCCACCTCCTCGGCCCGTGCCTCGGGCAATATGAGTATTGATATGGCTGGGTGGAGTGGCCTCATTTATGCTGACATATTCTTCATGTCTCAACCAAGTTTCAGTGAGACAGCATATATCAATATTATAATCTGATATTAAATCATTTACCAGTATTGCTTTAGATGCTAGAGATCTTATGTTTAAGAGACCACATTTAATCTTCCTGTTTTGTTGCACTGTAGTAGTTGTTACATTTACTTTTATTAGGTTATTATGTATGACACCTCTATTAGGTTTTACCTTAAATTGTCCTTGGGCAGACACACACACCGTTAATATTGGGTATTTTATTGGGGTCGGGATTCCTATGGATGACTGCCTAGGAGAGAGCGCAGAGAAGCGTGTAAGACTGCGACTCTGCCTCCTGGTCTCAACTCCAGTTTGTCATGGATTAAGTCCACAGAGCCCTGAAATGTTTGCCGAAATGAGATTTGCACCTTCCAAAGTAGGATGAATGCCGTCTCTCTTAATCAGACCAGGTTTTCCCCAGAAGGCTGTCCAATTATTCACGAAGCCCACATTGTTTGCTGGGCACCACCAAGACAACCAGCGCTGAAATGATGACATGCGGCTATACATGTCATCATTGATCAGATTGGGGAGGGGACCAGAGAAGATTACGGTGTCCGACATTGTTTTAGCATAACTACACACCGACGCCACATTAAGTTTGGTGCATTCTGATTGGCGTAAACGAACATCATTACCACCGACGTGAATAACAATCCTACTGTATTTACGTTTATTTTTAGCCAGCAGTCTAAGATGCGCCTCAACGTCGCCCGCTCTGGCCCCCGGAATGCATGTGACTGTGGACGCTTCGGTCTCTAAATTCACGTGTCTCATAATAGAGCTACCAATAACCAGAGTTGGCTTCTCAGCGGGTGTCTCGCTGAGTGGGGAATATCTGTTAGATACGTGAACGGGTTGGTGGGGACCTGCGGGTTTCGCGTACAAGCACTTTAGCACAAAAAAAGAGGAAATCTGTGTTGGGATTGTGTTGTTGGGCGTGTTAGTGGTGTTAGTAAAAGAGATACAGAATGCTTGGATAGAAATACAAAAACAGTGCAGAGAGACAGGCTTTTTTAAGGATTATCGAGGCTAACATGTAGCCGGTGAACCTTACTACACAGAAGAACTAAAGATGCGGTGAACAGGGTGAGTATTTGGTGCATTATTTTTGCCATTATTATACACTTAAATAGAAATATGTTAACGGAATTAATTGGATCTAGCCTTATAGCATTCTTGACACATTATATTTCTCAGTGGTGAGGATTCCATATCGGCATTTATGGAAATTCTGCAATGTCTTGAAAACTTCTTAGGACCCTATACATTTTCCAATGATTCTGCCAAAGAAGGAAGATTAAGAAATCTACACCCCTATGTTGTTCGATGCATTTCCATAATAATGGCTCAGATAAATGGCTAAATATATAGTTTGGAATGAGATTTGTTATTCATCTTTATTCCTAATCCTGTTCGATGGTACTGACTTGACAGAAATATGTTAGATTGAAAGGTTGCTCTGTTGAATAATTATTGCAATTATTATTATTGACGTGGAGCTCCGCAGTGTGCAGATATCTACTTTCCATTGTGCTCTATTGTTACATTTTTCTGAAACTAATGAAAGGCCAGTTCAGCCGATTGCTTGGCCTGTGGTATTACTGCTGGCAGCGTTCTGGAGAACTGTAGAAACAAACCACTTCCCACTTCCCGCCCTTACCAGTTGTTAAGTAACTGGAAGGTTTCAATACGAGAGAAGCGTATTGCTTGCTGCTTTTATCTTTTATGTTACTTGTAAAGATGTTCTGCTCTATGGAGTTTTTTTCTCAGAACCCCCTTGAACATCTTGAGTTCCAAAAAATGAAAGAAAGAAAATTGCTGATCGTTACAAGCGTTTTTGCCTTGAGTGGTTCCATTTAAAGGCGGGCTCCTGCTAAGAATTGTCGCTGCTATGACTTTACCAACAGTAGGCATGACCTGAACAAAAATCTGCATTGATGTCAATGATTGCAGTACTTTAATTCATTCAATTCAAAGGTTTTAATGTAATCTGAGATAAGTGTAGAAATGGCAATGAAAATCTTATGACCCAATCTCCTCCAACGATGCAACATATCATAAAATACAAAAATACAACACTTGAAATTAAGGGTAAATGGTTCAATTAAATCCAACCTGGGAACCATTTACACATTTCTTCTGTCTCCTACTTTGAAATCCGTAAGGAAAGCATTGATGAGCCAAATAGAATCTTTCTCAGTTTAATCATGGCATGTTCAACTAAATAAAATCAACCTGCTAAAAAGCGCTCTGTCTGATTGTGGCACTCCTATGTGTAGAGAATTTGATCTCACTAATAGCTGTTGCTGCAACCTGCTTACAGTCACATCTTAACGTGAGCTTGGCCCCTTTTGTTTCTGTTCATGTGTGTCTGGCAAACAGCCTCGGATCCGTGTTGCCGCTCCTGTCTGGTGCAAATCAGGGGTCAGAATCATAACCCCCTTCTGTGCAGCTTTATTAACTGTATTAGCCTCCTGTTTGCGTGCAGCCTCCTCTCTGGTTCTGTCATCCTGCTGCCTTTCCCCTCCTCTGCCCTTCATCTCCTTTTAACTAGGTCAGAAGCACTTTTTCGCCTCCATCTTTTCTTCTATCATCCTGTCCTTTTCTATATTCATCTTCTCCGTCTATAACCTCCATCTTTCTCACTACTCTGGTCTCGTTCAGTTTGATGTCAACCCCTCCGTCTGGCTCTGTGGAGGAGGAGGAGGAGGAGGAGGAGGAAGAGGAGGAGGAGGAGGGTGGCACCGGGTCACCCTGCTCTTCTCGTTATCTTATTAGTATGGCTGTCAGAGCACACTACAATTACCAAAGTCATCACGCCACTCCCCCTCTCTCCTCTGCGTGGGTTTGCATGTCCTCACGCGTACAATACGGCTGCGTGGCATGGATCTTTTTGAGTGTGCATGGCATGAGCGTGTTAATTGTGCTGGGCTTGATACATCTCATTTCAGACATCCCACAGAGAGCCACCATGACCTGTCTGTCACTTATAACACTGTCCCCAGAACACTAATGGCAGTTGCTGCTGGAATCCGTTTCTCTTAGTTTGCACCAGATGTTCACTGATCACTGTTTCATGAATTCAGGTGATTATATTTCTAAATATCCCAACGTGTGACTAACACATTCAGATTCTCTGTGTAGGGTAATGTTGGTGGTTTCAGAATTTGAAGCTCAAAATTTCATTTCATTCATTTGTGAAAAAACATATTTACGGGTAATCATTTTGATGCATAGTCTAGAATTACATAATAATGGCAATATAATGACAATTAGACATGAGGAAGGTTTTTTATGATCAAATGTTCTGCCGTCCTGCCTAACTTGATACATTTGGATGATGCCCATTAAACATGGAAATTGGGCAAAGCCACATTATTGCTGAAAAAAATGTGCTAGTATAAAGCAACTAAATAGTAAATTGAAGACCTTTTGATGTGAAATATGTAAAAAAAAAGTCTGTTAAATCTCAGACATTATAAAAACATGCCATTAACAGCATATCGAAGCCAAATGTAATGTTTTAACTACTTATTTCCAAGAAACATGAAAATAATAAGATCAAAATCCTCTCATTTTGAGAACTGGGAACAGGAACATTATGATTAATTGGTGCTGATTATTTTTTGGGCAACTGTCTAATTAATGAATTACCTCATCATTCAGCTCTAAACAAATCATCATTACATTGAATGAAGACTATAAAACATCTGCAAGCTAAATGAGACTTTAAAGTGATCCCTTAGCAATCTTCTCATTGTCACTTATGTGTATTTTCACAAACAATTTATCCCCGGTTATTACAACAGATCATATATATATATATATATATAAAGATTATACAACTCATACTCAATGCAGAATATTCCAATTGTACTTAAGATTGCAACATAATGAGCTCTTTAACTTCTGTTTGCAGTTCATAGGAAGTGATCATTCTGAGCGTCTGGGTTTGGAGCCAGACCTTGACTGAGTCAGCGGTTCACTGCAGGTTTGATCTGGTTATACAGAGTATACAGGCAGCTCAGAGAAAAGCTTCAGAGACGGAATGAGATGGAGAGCTTGATGAAAGAGATTTATTTTGGGTTCAGATTTGATAACCTGTATTCAGTCTTCCCCTGCAGTGTCCTCAGCCAAGGCTCTGCAGATGCTGTGTGCTCCCTTTTCTCTCTCCTCTATCATAATTTATTTTCAATCAGTTCCACCTGCCTTCTGTGATGTGCTGAGATAAAACATTGGGCCGCAAAGCTTCTAAAGTGGATTATTGCCATAGAGACATGGTACAATTCTGCACCAAGGTCTAAGAGAAAAACACCTCTCGCTGCAAAATAATCCTAACCAGAACCCTAACCCTATAATGATGAAGTAGCTCCTTAAGGTGGACATAGTTGTAGTTCTCATCGTCATTAACTATCTTTCCAATCTCCCTGAGCCTTCTCCACCCGAGCAATTTTCCCCAGCCAAAACATCTACAGTCACTCCCATCTCCAAGTACTACCAAGAAGAACACATCCAGCAACTGGCGATTCACGGGAAACAAGACTTTCCCAACATAGCCAACGATATTCCCATCCCCCATCGACATGGTTATCCAGGAGCCAGATTTAAACACATCCTTACAATCTGCCGGGACTCCCCACCCTACCACCTTGCTAATCTTTCCATTGGCCTCAGCAATATAAACCAGAACCCCAAACTCATCTTCCAGGAAAGGATATTTATCCCTCCTGAACTTCTCCGCACATTTCACATCAACTTAACACCACAACAATCAACAACACCAGTCAAACACTTTCCGACACTCTCAGCTCTCCCAAGGCAAGGCAAGTTTATTTATATAGCACCTTTCAACACAAGGTAATTCAAAGTGCTTTACAGAAAATGAAAGACATTAAGAAAATGGAATTTAAAATCATTCATTAAAAAGAAAAGATAATAAAATAAACATTAAAAGAAAAAATACATGGATAAAAGTTACAGTGCAGTTTAAGATGTGAATAGTTCAATTACAAGCAGCGGCAAACCCAGAAACCTCAATCCCACAAGACACATCCCAAGTAGAAGGGAGTCGCCTCACTTGGACCAGAGCTACAACCCAACATATATTCATGAACTAGTGCAATCATTGAAATTGGTAGGCCAGTGCAATCTAATCTTAACCCAGAAACCTCAATCCCCAAACCAAGCCCAACCCTAACCCCACTTAATGAAGGAGTTGCTCATTAAGGTGGACGTAGACCTCTCATGATCATTGACCCTTGTGTGGTGTTCATATTTTTGTTACTCAGCCAGTGTTCGTGGGTCTGGTGGACCCGCTGCCTTTTTGGGCTTCAATTCAAAACAATCAAACTATTTTATGTTAAAATACTCAACAGATGTTTACTTTATCTCAATTACAAGCAATACAAACAGCATATATGCTTAATATTTGCCCTTTTACATTTCTTAGATCACATTAATGAATTAAAGTTGACCGTCTGGTCCTGTGGTGGCCAGACGGTCGCCTTCGTTTTGTAACGAGCTGATGCTCAATCTCATCCTCTTCTTCAAAGTCACTGTCAGACTCAGAATTCTCAGAAATGTGATCCTCACATTCTGAAGCCTCTTCCTCTTCCTCTACATCATCATCAAATGGTTCTCTCTCTTCCATAATCATTTGCAAGGCCCTCTGAGCAGAGAATCTTTTGGCCATCTTGATCAGCTGTGATAAGGACCCAAACTGGCAAAGCTTTATTTATTGTGTCTCGCCCCAAATTTGCAGCTGGGCTAGAGTGTGAAAAAAATTAAGATTGGTTCCCGCAAAACATAATGCAGGAATGTGAGAGCAGACAGCTGTCCGTGCTCGACCTTACCAACAATGTTGCAACCTTGTGCGGGAATGACAGGGGCAGAAACACAACAGTGTCTCTCTCACACACACTCACACACACACACACACACACACACACACACACACACACACACACACACACACACACACACACACACACACACACACACACACACACACACACACACACACACACACACACACACACACACACACACACACACACACACACACACACACACACACACACACACACACACACACACACACACACACACACACACACACACACACACACACACACACACACACACACACACACACACACACACACACACACACACACACACACACCCTACAATTTCCACACTTTTGTTAGCCCCGGGTCCAGTTGACCCGAACATCCTGTATGTAATGTAAATGTGTAGGGGGGGGGTACAGTGGGTGGTCATTGAAAATGTGTTCTGACATAGTTCTTCACAGAAAATGAGCCAAGGCCATTGAGTGTGAGTTTGAAAAAATAATTTATCATATAATTTTTCTTTAGATAAATAATGAAAACGGGTCCCACAGACCGTACAAGGGTTAACCATCGTTCAAATGGGGATTCATCTTCTAACTAACCCTAACCCTAATGTACCTATCCTTTTCCAAATTTGCAAGACATTGACTATATTTATTTGCAACAGTAAAATAGATCCTTGGAGACGACACATGGTAAAGTGATGCATCAATCATTGTTAATGTTGGACTGTCATCATTAGAGTCGTCTACATGACTTGCTGTAAACTCATCAACATGATGAAGTGTTTTAAAGGCAATAACATAGAGATAAAAAAGGTAGATGATTTGATTATTTTTCTGGAGGTTTATGATACCATCTGAAAGCTGAAATGAATAATAGTTTTTTAAGTAACGAGTAATGGGGCACTAGTTTTGATATAAAATAGAATTGAAGTGCCTTGAAACATATTTGTACATCAATGCTGTTGTTGTTGGCTTATTTGTTTCCTGTTTTGCATGGATTACACAGGTACTAGCAACACAGCTCGTAGCAATGTAACAACAGGTGCATGTGTCTCCTCCTGATAGACAACCAGCTGTGCTCGTTGCTCTCTTCTAAATCTGCCTGATCGAGAGAGCAAGGTGTCAACTTGAGCAGTTATTTTCCGTCTTAAATCACCAGATGTATCAACACAGAATAACATCCACTCATAGGTAACTGGGTCTTAAACCACATTTAAATTCATTTCAGGTGTTTATTTACTGGCCTTTAAAGAGGACATATTATGCTGATTTTCAGGTTCACATGATATTTTGGGCTCCTACTCCTTTTTTCTCGTACTGCCTTCGCTGCTGCACCTCTTGTTACTCTCAGTTTGAAACTGAGCCAAAGATTGGTTATCTGGCCGGCTATGTTGTGATTAGAGATGTCTCAGAAATGTCCCGCTCCTTAGCATTTCATGTACAATGTGTTGGAGTGCTGATGGAAGCGCATGTGTTATAGTGATGTCATTATTTAACAGATGTAAACAAAGGAGTCCAAAGGAGGCGTTTGGAGAGAGAAACTCCCTCTTGTCGGAACTTCAGCCTTTGCAGACCATTTACGTAAAACAAACCGATATAACACACTACAGGAAAGGGAAAACCCCATAAGGTATGATAGGGCCTCTTAAAAATAAATGATCGATAAATTGATGGCTAAATGTCCTCCATACATTAAAAAGAGCATGTTCATGTCAATGTACTGAATAACCTTTTAACACAGACATTGATACTCATGTGCCCTTGTGTAGGTGGTAATGTACAGCTCTAAACTGCTAAACATCATTTATAGTGTCTGTTAATCCAGAATAAAAGAAAAGACAATTCTAAAATTGACCTTGTAACCTATTCTTCCATGCCCTATATATTTTCTATTTGCTATATCAGTCTTTTTTTTCACTACTTGCCTTTCTCTTCCTATTTTTCTCTTCCCTCATTACCTTTCTTAACCTTTAATCCACTGTTTTCCAGTCATTTTGTAGTGATTTGGGTCATTCCAGATATGCTAATGCTAATACCATTAGCAAGATACATATGATGAAAGCCATTAATTATGATGAAGATGAGTTTATTCCTCCTATATTTCTGCATTTTAAATTGAATAACCCATAATAGTTTACCATAGCTATTTGACAGATTTCCTTTGTAACATCAATGTATAATATCAGTTGAATATCGTTTATACTCTACTAAACTATACTACATCGTCCCAGGAAAAATACATTTGTTTCCGTTTTAGAATGTTCTTCAATTGGCCTATATCACCACTGGAATACATAACATCCACTTTTAGTTTGATCTAATCTAATGTAATAGACTCAATAATCAGTTGGTGGCTCTTTCTCTTCGGTGCCCTTAACCTCTTAAGCCCTGAGCCTGTTTTTCAGGTTTCAGGCTCCAAAATGCCACTAACATAGCAAAGACTATATCTTCACTTCTAAAAGGGGTAAATTCATAATATTTTCTCTCAAAGCAAGGTTACATCTGTGAGTTGGATGTAGAAGTGTCAGAATCAATCTAGATGTTTTTATTTTAAAGTAAATTCAGATGGAACATAGTGAAAACATGTAAATTATAATGTCCGCCTAAAAAAAACCCATTACTTATAGTGAAAACCACTCTTGAATGATGGGTTAGTAGAATAAAAGCTTTAGGAATCCAAACTATAACATATAATAAGTACCCTGTATCAAGATTGATGCAAAACAAGTTAAATTTGACCTTTTTAGAGAGGTTTAGAAAAATAAAGTCCAGGCGGACTCACCTCTGGATAATTTGGGAACCATCGGTTCCATTTGACCTTTTTCACTGTAAAAATAATTGTATTACTTTGAATTATCACTATAGGTATTCATTCCATCAAAATACAACTGTTGTGAAAAAATTTAAAATTAAAAAATTTAAAAAACATACTCTGTTATCCTCTTAGGCCCCACAATGCTAACAGTGAGCCTCTGGATTAGCCCCGAGCGAAAAATGCTAACCTATTACTTCACCGGAAATCACTCCTAGCTCCCTTATTACATATCCCAGCTGCACATCCAACACATCGTTTATGATCGTAAAGACACAGAATCTAACGGTGCCCACCTCAACACTGAAAGATACACACTTGCAACGTTATCAACAAAAACGTAAATCAAAACAAGTGGCGTTAGGTAGCTACACAATGCTAACGTGACTTACCTTTGTCTTTGTCTGGTCTAAACTGGTCTTCAATGACATTAAAACGATAAAAACGATGCTGTAGTTAATCCATAGGTTAATATCCAATGTGGCTGTGTTCCCTTTGAAATGTTCTGATAATCTATAAGCAATAAAACTGCAATTCCGTTATCTGCTGTCCGCTCTGTGCTCCGTGCACTCTGGGTCCTGCAATTCCTGCTTCCTTACGGTAGTAAACAATAAATGAAGTCGGCTACGTAATGTTCTTACGCCTGCTGGCATTCTTCATACTTTACGCAGGACCATATCTCTGGAACCCATTGGTTGATTTGTGTGATTTACACCTTTTTCTTCACCAACATATCCAATAGAATCGAGGGGCAGTTCCCAAATCCACGTAAACATTACCGTAGAACCATATAATAGAGAAGCAAACAAAGTACATCTGAAAGTACAAGCCTGGACGGCAACATTTTATACCCAGTAGGATATATTGCCATAAATATGATGGTGGATTATCAGTAAAAAATTCTACGTGACACAAAGACATTGGATTAACCTTGAGCGGCGTTTTTATTCCGGTGAACACAACTTTTGATCACAAATCAAAAAAGGTAAGAAGTAATTATTGTAATATTTTTGAAACCGGATGTTGTTTACTTTCTCTTTTCTGGCTGATAGCTCCGCAATTCGGGGTCTAACAGTGATGACATTACATGTGTGGAATCTGTGGAGTCTCAGCTTTAATCGGATATCTTGTTTGTGCACTGACGATAAGTAATAAGCGCATTGCTACCGTGAGTGCTGTGCAAAAGTTCGTTAGCATTAGTTAGCATTTTTTCCCTCCATGCTAATTCAAAGGCTTGGTATTACTCTTGTGTTTCTTTTAGCTAAAAATGGTTCATATTGTTAGTTAGCTGATTTTCTTATCGTTAAAGGGGTATGGAACATTAATAGTGTAGTAAATGTTAAGAAGCCCTGAGACATAGTCTCGTAAAAAAACGGTGGGGGGGGGGGTCCACTGGGGGGACCCTAGGGCTTAAGAGGTTAACAACGAGAACACAGAAGCAGCTTGGTGCCTCTGATGCGTTGGTAGCTAACTAGAGAACAAATAGGAAGCACACAGAGTGGAGAGGCCAAGTGGCGTCCTGCTGTCTCTATGGAGACCAGTTAAGAGCACTCCTCGCCAGAAACTGTTTCCCAGATGATTTGCATTGCAAGCAGTGGATCTCAGGGTGCCTGCATGTGTTTGTGTGTTTGTTTGTATGCTGGGATGAGTGACATCTCAAAGTGTATACTAGAACTTCATGGTTAGTCTGCTGAAAAAAACCACTCCTGTCATTCCTGACATCTTCAGTTTGATTGGGTTTTTGTAACCGTCGTTTTTCCTCCGGATTCACTTTGCTCCCTTAAATTGCTCCAGTGTGCGAACTGCATGCATGAGCGGCTTTGCTTTTACTTGCTGCACATTTGATATGAATTTCTCATTATCATTGGCTCGTGCTTGGGAACACAAGGGGAATTGTAATGATAACAAAAACCACTACCCTCATTCTGCAGACTGACAGGTTGACAGACGTGCAGGTTAACACGCTCTCCTTTCACTTCAGTCGGTGTGATTTACGTCATCATATTTGCCACTGTCTTAAACTCAAACAAACAACATATTGCGGAAGTCTTCCCTTAAGGTTTCACATTGATTGAACTTACAGTACAAGCCCAATCAGCTTTAAAATCAATGCAGAAGCAGGGATCTATTATTACAGATTTGATTGTAAGCAAAGACTATATTCACACTTCATGTATTCTTCAAAATCTGACAGCCATTCGATTTTGAGTTTCACAAAATAATGTTACCCTATCCCATAATCTCAAATGAAAGCCACCAATCAAACAATGGCAGCGTGTCAAATTATTTTTAGCTAATAAAGGCTTTTTATGTGAAATGTCTGCTGGAAGTACATGTTGATTTGAGCTGACATTAGAACTGACAAACGGCAAAGTGAGTGTGTTTTCATTAGTATTAACAACTAAACCTGTCATTCTCTAAAGTTTCACTGAGAGCAGCTAAAGGGTGATTTAAAAAATCCACTTGACTTGATTTGAAACGTTTTAACCTAGTAGTTCTGCTTACAAAGAGAATCTCAATAAATGTTCAGCAAAAAAGGTATGCAAGACATTAAGTAAGCACAGGTAAACAGAGCTTCAACAGCAAACATGAGTCGATCATAACCTTGGGAGACATCTCATTTGAGTATATTTTAAAACAGAAAATAAATAACAACAAAAAAAAGAAATATAAAGTCCTGTCTCTAATAGAGTGGTCCTTAATCCGGGAAATGACTTAGCATTTTACAAAATGTTGTTCCCTTGTTATAAAGCAAGTGACTTCTTGAACGAGTTTTCTGCTACAAAGTCTGTGGTTAACAAAAGCTGAACTTATTTTCACGTTTTATCCTTCAACATCAATAAATACCCAAATCTTACTCCAACAGTATGTGTCGTAAAAACAGCGGTTGATAGCCTAACATTAGCTTTTCACTGCTTGCATTTATGCTTCAAAAATCACAAAGTGGTGGTCATACAGTATGTGGAGATTATTCTGTTCAGCAAAACGTGTAGGTAAATGTGCGTTTGCAACAGATCAGATTATCTGTAATATTGCAAAATACAATTGAACAATCCCAGTGCTTTGTGTAGAGGGAGCCCTTATGATGCTAACTTTTGTAGGTCGGCTACAAAATACATCATCACTGCACAAATGCAGCAGTCCCAATGCCACATGTCCTCATGAAAAGCACCCCATTACGTGAAATAAATGGCGAGTGTCATGGTAACACTGAGAATGACATAAGGGGGAAAAAAACGATCTGTATTCGGGAAGAGATTGAGGAAGTGAGAACACACGATGACATCTAAAATAAGACAGAGAGGTAGAGCGAGGGGTGAGGAAGATCTGAACAAGGCAGGAATGACAGAGCAGGAGAGAATCATCGCTTATTTATAATCTTTGTTATTCTCTGCCTTGATTCGGGCTCAGATCATACATTAGATCTCTCTGAAACAAGTCATGTTCCCATTCCTCGCCTCTCAAACTCGGCTTCTATCTTTAGCTGCCATCACTGTCCCAAATAGACTGTCTCTCTATTTCTCTATCTGACACAAAGCTGAAGAAGAAGAAAAAAAAACGAGGCAAAGATATTTTGTACATCCCTGCTGCAGCTTTTATCTAAAAAGCATCAACTTTCTTCAGTCGCAAATAAATCCAGTCTGCTCACTTTTTGTTTTCAGGGATAGGCAGCTGGTCAGAGGGCAGCGTGGAGGATCAAACACGATTGGCCTCTGCCGGTTTACCTTGACCTTGTGATTGGTTTACAAAGAAAAGCTTAGTTTATCTGAAAACAGCTTTCTCCCAGATATAACAAGTCCAAACCAGAGTGGATGGACCTGAAAGAAAGACCTCTGAGAAGCAACAGAAACATGGTGCGCCCAAACACATTTATTTTATTGACTTCATCGGGTGGACACCTTTTCGGCCGAATGGCTAAGGCATTTAAACTACCTTCAAACAATGTGTTATGGTGCGTTTACACGGGACATTACTCCCGCTAAGTTCTACCACCTTATTCATTTGTGTTTACTCTCGTCATTCAAACTAGAAGCGCAGACGAGGAGGCGTGACTAATCTCCATGTAGATACAAACATCAACAACAAAATGTATATATTATACATAGACATATTTTGCCCTAATTTAATCGTAATTCCCTTATTAAAATGATTAGTAGACTCCACAATTTAATGCTTTGGCAAGTGTGTCCACAAGAAGGCAGGCCACACACTTTTTGAATGCGTGTTTTTTTTTATGAAGATGATATTGACAAGGCTAGGCTAAGCTACTGTTGTAGCTTCTCCGTCCACACTCAAAATAAAGACAAATAAAGTTTTAACATTTTTGCCTTTTGCAACACATTATCACGCAAATTCTTACTCGGGTTGAACAAATGTAACACTCGCCATTAGCATCAATTGCACCATTCTGTCCATTTCTTGGCATTGACTTCAATTTAATAGTGTCAGGCAAAAAAATGGTTTCATGTACGGTGTGATCTAACCATCACAATATGGAGATGAGTAAACTCAAGGAAGGAGAAGAGTGATTGTTTCAGAATTGTCCAATTATACATTATCCAATTATACCATTCCAAAGAATCTTTCAAATACAAAGAGATAATCATCATACACACTTTATTTGTATTAGCACCACCCAGGACGTGTACTCATGTTCTTGTGTGTTTTAACAAGAAACTTGAATGTAATTTCAACAGGTCTTCTTTGCATTGTTTGCTCTTCAAAGTGTTTTCTAAGGACAATCTGCATCCGGCTGTTTGGAGCCTAGAAGCTCCCCAATGATAAAACAAACAGACTTCAAACAACAGCTCCCCCCAAATCTATTCCTGGTTGTATTCTGTCTGCAAAGCCTGTGTGTGTGTGTGTGTGTGCATGTGCGTGTGTGTGTGTGTGTGTGTGTGTGTGTGTGTGTGTGTGTGTGTGTGTGTGTGTGTGTGTGTGTGTGTGTGTGTGTGTGTGTGTGTGTGTGTGTGTGTGTGTGTGTGTGTGTGTGTGTGTGTGTGTGTGTGTGTGTGTGTGTGTGTGTGTGTGTGTGTGTGTGTGTGTGTACAGTGTTTGCACAGTGTTTGCATCCTGTATGAAGCAGCTGTACTCGATGGGTCACTGGCCATCTGGTGGCTACAGTTGTCTGTCTGCCATGCTGGCATCAAGGTCAAACACTCGCTTTCTGCTGAGGACCACACAAACACACACACTCAGGCACACACACATTCTCTCCAGGCAGGAACACAGCACTATGCTCATCACTGTGTACACCGCAAATAATGGCTCTTTTTATTTTCTCGATTCCATTAGCTCATTAGGCATATTTCATGTTTTATAGGTCATATCATTTCATTTATGTCATTTTGCTTCTGTCATGAAAAGTTATTTCTTGGAGGTATATTTAATTTATGTAGCTTGGACACTTACGTTGTTAATCAAGTAGGTTTCTCCAAGGGATTAGACATCCAAGGTGAAACTGTTGGCTTATAATTACTGGAGTGTAGGAGCTCTTGAGACCTTTCATATGGCCTGAGAATCCATAAGTAGAATATCTTATTACATGATTAAAAGAAAACGGAGTGTGTGGGAGAGAAACTCCCTCTGGGAACTTTGAGATTTTAACTTTTGATGACCATGTATATGCACAAAGAACGTATATACTAGAGGAAAGGGAAAAACCTAAAATGCATAATAGGGCCCCTGTAAGTCAGTATAATGTTTTTTTTGTACCACTAGGGGCAGTAGATGAAGCCATAGACACTGCATTGACATATCAGTTCTGAATGCTAATATGCTAGCTGTGTCTGGGAGCTCATGAAAATAGAACCAATTTCATTTTCTTGTTTAAGTTGGGTGATAATTCTCTTCGCAAGTAGATGTCCTCATAAAATCTATTTCCAGACAGAAGTGGATAGGTTCAACTAAAATACCCAGAAGGATTAAACTATGATATAATCTCGAATCAATGATTAGCCAAGGCTCAACTTTGTAGGATGCACACTCCAATATATCTGTCTCTTTCTTGGTCTCTCTCTTGTTCTGCATCTCTCTCACTCTATCACTCCATCTCCACAGCTCGTCTTCTCGCCTCGGGTGCAGGCTGTTGCTAAGAAACGGATAGGGATAGGGTAGGTGGTGTGCGTATTAGATATGCTTTCTTTCTTTTTTTCCCCCAACTCTCTGTGACAAGTTCAGAACTTTTTTAGTCGGAAATGTCAAAGAAAATCAATCCTTTCCACCTTCCTCAACTTCATTTGACTCTCTGGAGATCTGTACCTCTTTCTTTTTTCTTTCTCTCTCTCACTCCCTGTCTCTGTGCGGGCTTCAGTCTAAATATACACTGAGCCTGTCTACTTGGTTTCCCTCACTATTCAACAACAACATGTTGGTTTCTAGACTTTTCTATGCATTGAGATCATCTCGGCTGGACTTTCTAGAGTTTATTGAAAAGATCTCAGCTTTCCTTGGAAGGATTTATTTGATTTTTTAAAGAAGGGGAAAGAAAATAAGGTCTGTTTTGTTTGTTCAACTTTCTAATAACACCTGGTTGTTTCAGGATCTTGCAAATACCAACTTAATCGAGATTTCTCAATTTCAAGGTCTGGCTTTGGTGCCCTTTTATTTGTTTTCCTTATCAAAGTAGCCTGTTTCCTGACCTCTTGAATGTTGATGTTTGGCAATGTTTCAAAACATATATTGTGTTTTATTGTTTACTCTGTTTGAAAAAATACAAGCCAATTATATTTCTAGCATTAAAAATGTGTAATTTGCCAAATGCTGAAGTAAATTGCACTACAAACTGTGGCAAGTGTGGATAAGATCAATATATCAATGATGTTTTTGTGAGTCATAATTGGCTTTTATGAAAGGAAAAGATGGATGGAAAGGAAAGAGTCAACTGCTAGCACCAATAGCACCAATGCTAGCACTACGGCTTCAGTGTCGGCTGAAAATATAATAGATCAAGACTAATACCCCTCAGGGACTGAAAGGCATTGGTTAATAATTCAGGTTTTAAGTTTAAAACCAAATAAGTGGCTATATTTGAATTTCTACATAATATGAGTGCGATAAGCATTTTGACTAATCTGAAATAGAATCTATTATGCTTTTTTGGGTTTTCACTTTCTATTGGCTAACACATTCTACATAATAGACTAAGGGGCAGGACATCTCAAAGCCGTTGACCAATCACAACAGAGCCGGCCAGCTAACCAATCAGAGCAGACTGGGCTCTGGTTTCAGACAGAGGGTGAAAAGAGGTGCTGCAGCACAGGCAGTATGAGAAAGATAAAGAGCTTTATGAACATTAAAGCATGGAGACATGTCACAGTAGAGACACTACGTACTGATATACACCTGAGAATGAGCAGAATATGTTCTCTTGGATTAAAATGATCCAGAACACATTCTTGATAATAGTGTGCCTCTTCCCATGATTAGGATGTTGGATTCGCACGAATTTTCAAAGTAAAAGAGTTAGAACCTGCATGGCTGCAGCATTAACCCACACCTCCCCTGTGAGGACCTTGACTTGGTTCAGCCCACCATTAGCCCAAGGTGAAGGGCAAGTCCACCTTGGGTGAAATGAGGGGTGAAGGAACACATTGACTCTGTCTGCAGAGGGCAGCGCTAATGAAGAATAGATGATGTCAATTAACACTCACAGCAGGGAGACATTAATCAGCTAATGATGCTTCAGTGACATCCACAAAGACCGTGGGTGGACACGGTTCACGAAGAGAGGAGTGGTTTTCCCCCATCATTTTATTTGCTTGCTGCTCTAGTTCTTCTTGTGTGTCTATATACTCTATAGGAAAGATGTGTGTTTGTACATTGTCATTTAAGTGACAGACATACGTTCAAACAAGTCATTTTGAGAACACATATTCATACAAAAAACTGTTTAACAATATTTTAAATTCCAAAATCATTTTATTTGTAATATTAAAGGTGGGGTAGGTAATTTTGGAGAAACCAGCTCGAGTGCGCTAGAATTTGAAAATACACAACCGGATTTTTTGTCAAAGCACTTAAGATATTCATCGCTATCGGGATGTTAAGAGAATTCCATGGAATATAACAACAAGTGTATCTCGAGCCAGTTTCTCAAACTTACCCACCCCACCTTTAAGGTAGTTAAATAAATGTGTATCTGTAATTTTGAAATATAATTTTTCCACATTTTATATTTGGGTATTTTTCTATAACAAGCCCACTTCTGATTTCTGATTGTTGCTCCTCACAACTTTTCTTTATTCATGCATGTACATGTGTTAGCTCTCGGGGATTGGCCTGGAGAAACACACTCATGTTCTCTGTCTGTACGTTTTATGCAGCTAGCCTTCTTATAGCTAATGAGCTGTAAAGTGTAGGTCAGAGCTGTTTCTCTGTAGAAATGGAGGATATAAGGACCACTGCTTCTCCAAGTGAGGGTTGGGAATCCTCAGGGACCCGTGAGTCCAGGAAGCCTCAGGGGGGAAAGAAGAAGAGATACTTTATTTTGTGGTAAAATTGATTAAGAAAGTAATGTTTTATTCTCACCACCTTTTTCTTTGCATATATATACGGTCCATCCTGCAGTGCAGTATGAAATGAACACCCTGTTTGACATTTCCAAAGTTGTGAAAAAAAGGATTCATACATAATTGATGGAAAAAGGCCAACAGCAAAATGCCAGCTTCACACTGAACCGAAAATGTAAATTAACTGTTTTCCTGAGGATTGGTTAGTCTTCATGCAGCCGATTACATTTGGGTGCGCTTGATTTGTGCCAGCAGGCAGCTTTGCACTGGTTGAGAGATGAGTGCGGTCTGTATGTGAAGCTCAGACATCAGAGGAATGTTCTTCAGCCTCAGCCTTCTGCCGGACACCATCGCAGCACAAATATGTGCAATCATGTCGTTTTGATCGAAAATGAAAATTACAGCAACAGCTCCCATCTGTTTTCACACGTGACAACTTTATCTGCTGACGTATTCCTGCTCATTTACATTGATTTATGAATGGAATAAAGCCAATCTAGGGCCAAAAATGTGATTTGGCACAGGAATGGTCGCAGAATCGGTTTTATTCTTTGTTTGAGGAGGCATATTGGATTGCTTTTGTTGCTGAGTGCATTACTCAACTAAATGCATGCACACAGAGACAGTGATGTGACAGGGCATGTCATTATGCAAACGAATAGTCAAACACATATGCACTAAGCAGACGTCAGCTGAAGTTCGCACTTAGCCTGATGTTTTTAATAAAAGAGACGGATCAGAGGGGCAGCTGGGTCTGGGAGATAAAGGCAGTGGTGAAAAGTAACTAAGTACATTTACTCAGGTATTGAGATTGATGTGAAGTGCAAATCTGGAGTAGTTTACTTCAAATTTGTATTTTCTTAGGCAACACTTTAACTTCACTATTTCAAAGGGAAATAATTTACTTTTTACTTTACTAGATTTCATTTACATCTTTAGTTAATATACAAGTTACATTTGTTGCATAAAAAAACATAAGACTAAAGTAAATAAAGCATTTGTTTTGCATTCACTTGTTTACATATTTAAACATCTTATTCTTCATTCTTCACATAGTTGTGTGTTTCAGTGGCATATTTATAATGATAGGGATTAATCCATAAACATAGACCTATAGGTTAATAATGTTTTGCTTGTGTGTGTGTGTGTGTGTGTGTGTGTGTGTGTGTGTGTGTGTGTGTGTGTGTGTGTGTGTGTGTGTGTGTGTGTGTGTGTGTGTGTGTGTGTGTGTGTGTGTGTGTGTGTGTGTGTGTGTGTGTGTGTGTGTGTGTGTGTGTGTGTGCGCAGTCAAAAGGATCAAACGGAGGTCAGCTAACTCATATTAGTCATCAGAGAGAGAGGCGGGGGAAGATGAGGGAACATAAAGACAGAAATGTTAGAAAATTATGTGGTGGAAGAAGGGAGTGGAGACTGAGGAAAGAAACAGAGGATGGGGGGGGTGTTGTGATCAGCTTTTAAAGCAGGCTACCGGTTTGTCAAAGTTTGTCTGATCGTCACTTCTGATTTGTCGAAACGTTTTGAACTTAGTCTAGGAATAAATGGCTGACCTCACCTCACCAGTGAACAGGAAGGAAATGAAAAATAAATAAAACATATGGTTTATGGATTTCTGCTGGAAAAACCTCAGGCCTATCAACTCCCTCTGCGGTAGGGAAGGAGAGAGGAAGAGGAAAGGAAGGAAAGGAAGTCAGAGCAGAATAAAACAACCCGATGCTAAAAGAAACACATGATTGGCTGTTTTTTTTATCATCTTTATGAATTATATTTTTTACTTAAATAGCCAAGAACAAAATTGCAGATTTGACGACTTAATTCTAAAGCCCCTTAAAAAAACGCATATTAATAAATAAATTACAAGCATCATTGTTCAAATCCACATTACTGGATATTACTTGGGTTTTGAAAGTAAAAACTATACGGCAGAAAAATAAGTAGTTGAGTAAAGAACTGTTACCAGAGAAATGTACTTAAGGCCAACGTTGGGTGAAGACAAAGGGTAGGGTGAGGGCGTTTGATCGAACAAGTATGTGTTTATCATGATGCCACAATCGCTGAATTTAAGAGGGGTCCACCCAAAATGTTTTGCTGCATTCGGCTAAATTGTTGAATTTACAAATAAACCCTTGGACTTTTTGAGCGAAAAACCCCTACCCGGTGCACATTGATACACAGTCATAGATAAAGGCTGCTGACAGGAAGACAGGAAACATGTCTGCTTCTTTCAATAGAACAAATGAATGTAATAAAGTGCTTCTTACATGAGCTGTAAGGTGCTTTACGTCTGGAGCATCACAGGTATACCGTCTGAAGGATAAAAAACAGGGACTAAGCAGAGGACTTTGAATCAAATTGAAGATGATCACTGTCGAGGTAGCTGTTAAACAGCTGACTTCAAGGCTGCAACAATAGTCCGACTGAGATTCAGCTTTTTCAGTTTGTATTCACTTTGATTTACTGGTGGACACATGAACTGAGATTTATCTTCAATCCAGCGAGGTGACAGTTTCTGTCCCCGCTTTGATCCTCGTCGAGTTGACATACAACTTTAGTTTCCTCTCTATTTCTTCACTTCATGTGTAGAGAATAATCTGCCTCAATTTGATGATCCAAACTCAGTCTCCCTGCGGAGTTGGACTCATAGGGTTTCATTTTTCCGTGCTTGCCCCAAGAGAGCAGTTGTCACGTTTTTCAAAGAAAAACACAGCGGGAAAAAACACAGCAGGAGGCGAGGGTTGAATAGAATAAGTATTCAGTAACCGAGGACATGAAATAAGCACAGTATTTAAGTAAAAACATTATATTTCCTCTCAGTCTTCAATGAATTCCCATTCCTTTTTCTCTTAAGTGCAGGTTATTTTATGTTATTAGTTTGTAAATGCATGTACAGATGGTTTGAAATGTTAATTTCACATACTTACTTATCTATTACCCATGCTTAGAAACAAAAAAACTGTAGGTAATTCGGATAGTGAAGAGATAAAGTGGGTAATACAGCTGCTTATTCCTCACTTTGCCTCAGTGTGTTCAGAATGAAGTTGAAAATTGAGCCTTTAAACAAGCTTACAGTCAATCTACTCCCACTGCGAGTGCATAACATGAAATAAATAAGGATTTAAGAGTGGATCAGCACATTTTGAACAAAGATGCAGTCAGCTCCTTAATTCTCACAGGTTAGAGTGAACATCTGTTTAAATGCGCTTTATAAAAGAAATACCCAGCCTCGTTCCTTGGTGATTATTCTTCATCAGCTAAAGCAGAAAAAAGTACCAACAAAGGGATTTAGAGGAAGAATGGAAACTAAAATGCACTTAAGAATAGCTGTTTTGCACAAACACTATAGTCCCCGCAGGCAGCATAAACACATTTAATATTGTGCAGCTAGTCATTTACAAAAGCCCAGGAAAGTTTATTATCCACTTCTTCACATGTACACTTTTGAATGTTCAATCTACTTCTCCAAACTGGCTCCCCCCTGTCTCTTTATTATATAATGTAAATATAAAAACTATATATAAATAATCCAATATGTCTGAAGGCAGGGTGTAATAATAAAAATATTCTTATTTAAAGGTGGGGTAGGTAAGCTTGAGAAACCGGCTCGAGATTCACTTGTTGTTATATTCTATGGAATGCTCTTAACATCCCGATAGCAATGAATATCTTAAGTGCTTTGACAAAAAATCCACCAAAAAATGTCATCTGTGGAAGCCGTAGTCCTGTAAAAAGCACGACCAATCATCTGAGCCGGCCCGGCTAAAATAACTGGATGGCCTACCTGCCTGTCAGCCTTCCATCTGTGCACAAACTTATCTCGTGCCCTCATTGGTCATGTGCGCGTTCGTGTGTGTTGGAGGAGGGGCTCTGTAAGGAAGTGGCAGATTTTTTCCGGCTGTGTATTTTCAAATTCTAGCGCACTCGAGCTGCTTTCTCCAAAATTACCTACCCCACCTTTAAGCATAAACATAAACTGATATTATACTTCCCTTAAATGCATTTTTGTTGTTGCCCCTATCCATAACAGTGTATTGCTTAACTCCGGCGACAATGCTCTGTTTATTCCATTGGGAGCGCACCAACGGACATACTGTAAGTACATGCTTTAGTTGGATACTCGATTGTTATTGGTCGATTTGGACATTCAGCAGCCTGCTCTTTTTTGATAGCCGACAAGCACCATTTAAGCATTACATCATGGAGTACTTTGTTAATACTTGTTTTTATATTTATGGAGAGCACAAACCTTTGTATTAATGATTGGGCTAAACTGTCCCAAGAGTAAAATAAAAAACAAACAAGAGAAGGAAATACGTTAAGACCGACAGAGAAATCAACATGGAGTGGAGTGGACTCCGGCAGTCTTTGAGGACTGGTTGATTGAAAAATAAATGTCAACAGATTTGGATCAGTGCTGCCGTCATTTTACGCTACGTTGTTGCTGTTGCGTTCAAACGGCCATTCCTTCTTAGCGGAATCAATACGATAATCTTTCAACTCATAAAATACTAAATACTTAAAACCCATATGTTGTGTCAAATGAATCCTTTATTTAGTAGCTTTGTAGAGGACATTGTTCTCCCTTACCTAAGACACTGAGTAGAGATGAGGACCTCATACAACCTCACTTCAAAGCATTTCTATTTTAGAGCAGATCTAAGTTTTTGCCTTGTTCTCATGCATTGAGATCCTTTTGATTGACGCATAACGGACTGTGTCCTGAAATGTCCTGGCTCAGATTGTAAGGCTACATCTGGCCCGCTGTATTCATCTGTCAAAACGTTGAACTTGTGTCAGAATTAATGTGAGTATTTAAGAATTCAATTGGTCTAGTGAGACATTTCTTGATTGAGACTCCTCAAATGGAACAAGAACACCATTTAAGGCCACACAGCTTGAACGTTTCAGCATATGTATCAGGTTGACACTGCTAGGTAAAATGATTATAATAAGCCTTGTATTTTCCTTGCCTCTAATATTGAAGACGTTTCTTGAATATTTGGCAAGACTTCGGACTAGATTTGACAATTGCAATTTGGGAAAAAAGACAATAAAGGTTTTAACAGTGGCCTATGTAGTATACTGTATGTAATGTACAAGTAATCGAAAAATGGTAACAGTAGTTCTGGAACCTTCAAATATAGACACCACACAACAGCTCAATTGATAAAAGGGGAAAAAAGACCAAGACAACATCTGCTAACGATGACGCTTAACATCCTGCTCGCTTCAAATATCAAAAATGTAATCACACAAGTTGCATTTGTAGGCAGCGAAACAATGTGGAGTATCCCATAATAAAGTAATTAGTTTAATTTGGATTTACTACAAAGCCTTACTAAATAAAACAATCCTGCAGCCCTCTGTTTCCACCTGTTCATGTTCCATTCCCCTCCCAGGCTCATCCAGCAGCTGATTAGCCTAACGGAGGAGGATTCCAAGCTTTTAATGGTGCTCATTGGGTCTGGGCAGTGTGCTGCTGGATGGTTCACAGTGAATGGACACGGCTTTAATGAGGCACAAAGAGAATGGAGGGGGTTTGTCTGGACTAATTTCATTACCGTCCTCCTGTCCCGGTCAATGTGGTTGGAGATAAAGAGATGGGGCATAATAGTTCGGAGGACATCATAGCGCTCAGATAACGGCTGATATATTGTTTATAGACTGGTGTGAGAGGTGTGCGTCTGGGGATGAATGCATGTGTTAGAAAGGCAGTCTAAATGACCAGTTCCAATAGCTTCTTATGTGCTAATGATCACATACCGTAACCAATAGCAGCGGGGAGGGATGGTTTGAACCCTGTGGTTGTTCATGCTAACAAGCAGGCACCTAGCTTAAACATGCAAACTTGTTTTAGGGCAATTTTGGCCCAAGACAATAAAGCTTTTGTCCAAATTTCTATATGTGTGAATGCTGATTTGTAAATGTAAAAGTGCTTGGAGGGGTCGCAAAGATTTGAAAAGTGCTATAAAGTGCATTTATTCTACTAAAGTTGGCAAAGCTTATCTTAGTCCCTCAAAGTGTAACAAAAACCCTGACATG
The DNA here is from genome assembly GCF_949606895.1 of Notothenia rossii. Taxonomy (NCBI): domain Eukaryota; kingdom Metazoa; phylum Chordata; class Actinopteri; order Perciformes; family Nototheniidae; genus Notothenia; species Notothenia rossii. Next base: position 61,312,955 of record NC_136912.1, read on the forward strand.
TTATCATAAGAGGGGAAGTGAATGTTCCACAGTAACTACTTTACTCAAAAAGAAAAATACGTGAATATGTTGGTGGACACAAAAACAATCCATCCCAGGAAACTAGATTAAGAGTAGATCACAGCTCAATGCTATTACATCGCTTAAATACTCAAACAAGTAAGAACAAGCTAAGTTAGCCATATTTAAACATTATACACATTTACTACATAAAGCATGTTTATGGTTTTACTTAATCCATATATATAATGCAATATGTGATATGTAAACCTTATTATACATTTCAACATCATGCCAGACCATGAATGTAATATTCATTTCAAGGAATAGCAGGCCTTTAGTTTATCATAATGTAACCTGTCTCAACAGCACGTGCAATATAGCCCAAATATCCCGGTTCAATCCCTCCACGTGTCCTTTGCTGACTGTGTATGGAGTATATTTATATTTATTTATTTTTATTTTTGACTACAATGTACCATCATAGAACAATTCAACAATAATTCTATATTACTATCTTCATTATTATACAAAAAGTTAAGTAACCAAATGTAAAATGCAGTGTGGGCCCAGCAGCAGCTGCCAGCTGACTTATTGATGACTAATTGAAGCCAGAATTATGCGGAGAACACTTAGCTGATAGTTGAGGATTAAGCTGAATCAAATTGAGTTCTCCTGCTGTTTTATTGCCTAGATGTTTGTCAAAATGTTAATTTGAACATTTAAGGACGAGCTACAAGAAAATGTCTCTCTCTGTCAGTGTCTTTCCCCCTCTCTTCCTCTCTCACCCTGTCCCTCCTACTCTCAAGGTGCCATTAAAGAAATCCCCAATTACTCCTAATAATGATGTAATCAAGCACGGCTGACGTGCCAGCGAGCTTTAATTAAGTTATTAATTAGCTGAATAATGGGGTTTTTGTTCACCGGCACAGAAGCCAGCCAGAGTCTCCCACGGCAAGAAGGTGTGTGTGTGTGTGTGTGTGTGTGTGTGTGTGTGTGTGTGTGTGTGTGTGTGTGTGTGTGTGTGTGTGTGTGTGTGTGTGTGTGTGTGTGTGTGTGTGTGTGTGTGTGTGTGTGTGTGTGTGTGTGTGTGTGTGTGTGTGTGTGTGTGTGTGTGTGTGTGTGTGTGTGTGTGTGTGTGTGTGTGTGTGTGTGTGTGTGTGTGTGAGAGCAAGACAGAGAGACGGAGTGAAACAGAGATAGGAAGGATTGAGTGGGCAGATGATGTAACTGTCAGTGAAAGAAATACAAAAGAGAGAACATTTCTCTCATCTTTTCTGGAAAAATGTTAGATTCTGCAGATAACACGTGTTGTTTCAATGAAGGACAGACACAGAGTAAGGTATTTACCAGATTGTTCCTCCAATTACAGTGCAGCATTATGAGCGTGATGATAATATCTCACCTTACTGGCTCCCTGAACCCCGCCGCCGGAGGCCAGCTCGACATTCTCACATGTTGTGCCGAGTTCAGGCCGTGGATGTCAGGCTGTCAGAAACGTCCACGCAATGCATAATTACCTGAATATGAATAATCCAAAGTGACCTGGTGCACTGCCGGTTGATCCAATTAACTTTAAACGAAGGGCTTTAATTTATCTGCAAATGGCTTTGCTTCACCAGGGAGAATGATAATGTCAAGCCTTTCCTTCACAAAACAGCTCACCTTTCTTTATTCTGTTCAGTCCGGGAAGTAGTTCATTATTATTGTCTCTATTTAATCAAACTAACCCAACTCTAAAATCTTTTAGCGTCCTCCAAATCAAGTGGTGCAGTGATGAGTCCTAAAACACAGAAATGAGTTAGCATTGGACCAGTTCCCGTTACCTTGTCTCGAAATCAGTGTTTTTTTTGTACTGAAACAAGGTCTGTGGTTAACACACGCTTACAGGGTTTTCATGTTTTATTCTACAACATAAAATACATCATTAAATACTGTACGTGGTGAATGTACAAAGCTTATATCCGTCTTAAAATCATCAGTTGTTAACAATTGGCTAAATTAAACCACTAACGGCCACCTTTAGCTTAGCTAACGTTGACAATCACTTCTGGGGATTGCATTTACACATCAAAAACCATAAAGAGGTGTTAATATGTGGGGATTATCCGATCGAACAAAGCGTGTTAAGTATCATAAAACGTGTTTGCCACAGATCTTATTTTCTGCAATTAATCCAAAATCCAACGGAACAATTCCTTTTCTTTTTGTGGATAGAGTCCTTGTGATGCTAACTTCAGGGTCGGCTTACAAAAATCCATCATCACGGCACCACTCCATAAGAGCCAACTTTCTAAAATCACATGCACTTTAATGTCATAAACGTCCATGCCATCTTTTTAGTTGTTGGTCCTTCCATTGTTTATTAGTTGCATTACTGTTGGAATATGCAAACCTCATTGAGAGACAAACCATCGAACCTTCGGACATTTTTGACATATTTGAAGTGCAAGTTAAAAGAAAAAAATAAATACTATTCATGTGTTGCTTGTAGAAAAGCATACTCACGCAATACAGTAAACAGGTGAAAAAACCTTGACAGGGATTTGACAGAAAATTCATCCACATATTTATTTGCGCATTCTTTTTTGACAAATGTTTTTGACCTTGTGTTATATGTGTTCCATGTCACAACATTATATTAAACATTTGATTCCATCTAGGTATTTGTTTTATTACAGATTTTGGGAAAAATAAGCTGCGTTACATTTTAATAGCAGGTGTAAAAAGGCGTTTTATCCACAAGCTGTCACAAGCAGCTGGAAGCACTTGGAATCATGCTGCTTATTCTTAGCCTTGGTGTCAGATTGTATTTAGCCATTTTCATTTTTATTTGACTTCCATATTGAGGCATCCCTGATAACATTTTGACATCATGCATTTAAATGAGGTCTGAGCATATTGGGTCCTTGAGGGTAAAGAAGGCGTTGGGGCTGCAGATGCTTACAATAGGCTCCTCAAAGCGTTAGCTCTCAATGGAAATGCTAATAGGAGCCAGAGTGGCTGGCTTTAATAGAGATGTAGAGATCTCTTCCTCTTGTTTCCATCTGCACATGGCCCCGGCTCTTTGACCTTGGTGTTTGATGCAAGGTCGCAGCACTGCAGCTAGTTAAGTGAGTAAAATATGCAGGGCTTTCTAAACGCTGGTATGAATGCTCATCTTCACTTTCACTCCTCTACATCTCTGTCATCCTCGTTCTTCCTTCCCCCTTCCCTTTGCCCTCCCATATATTGTCTTTGCTATCAGCCATCCACCAATGGCTCTTATTCTTCAATAAGTGCAGGCGATCCGGGGCCCACTGGGGGAAAGAGGATGGAAGCCGGGCGAATGCAGAAAGGCCTTTTATCTTTCTCTCTTATTTCTCTATACCGTCTCCCTCATGTTTCCATTCTCCCCTCGCTCCCCTCTCTTTATCTCCCCCCCCCCCAACACACCCACACTCTTTCTGTGGCTCAGGAGATTGCTCCTAGAGCTGGGGTGCATGCACAAAGGACCTGCGCTGCTTCACTTTGCTTATAGCGGCCTATGCTAACAGAATTATCAACTTGGCTCCAGACATCGTCGCCAGTTGCACTCACCTTCACCTTGCTGTATTCTTTTTATTTGTTTTGCTTGCTCTCCAGCCTCCGCCAGGCGATACAGCAGCGGCCTTGGTGGGACAGATACACAGATCTGAGAGGCCTGAGGCTGTGGGAATAAAGATGTATCAGCTGCTCGTGTCCATAGCACTCACTCAGCCTTGAGGGTATAATTCAAATTGACTGCAAGAAAAAGAAAGAAAAGCAGAGCTGAAGGAGGATAATACAGTGACAAGCTGATCAGATAACCACAGGGAGACGGGGGGAATTGATAAGCTCATAATTATCATGTGGATATTATGGATGTAAGTGATTTCATCAAATTAAGAAAAGTCAATCAGCTGATTAGAAAATAAGTGGTTACTGTGAACAGCTTTAAGTTGCCACATATTTCACATCGAATTACAGATCTGGTTATCGACAGTTAACTACACTAGTTATCAATAAATATGTGTTCAGAAACATCTTCCAAGCCAAAACACAGACATCAAAATACTTCAATATATTTATTTAATTTAAACAAATACATGTTAGTTTTAGAGTTCTCAATGCAAATGAAAATTCTTTCTTTTTGTAGTTTTTTGTTAAGGTCTTATTTCCTTATTTGCCAAGCTAACTGATACGCACATCTTAATGTTTTCAATGTTTACAAATACATTTCTATGTTTTTCAGGAGGATATTTGTGTGGGCGTTAGGGTAGGGTGACTCAGTAGGTTGTATGCTACCTCATCATGAGAGACACAATGATCATGTTGTTGTTGTTTTGTTGTTGTTGTTGTTGTTGTTTACTCAGTGATTGATGTGGTTCCAGAGGGAAAAGTACTGTAGAAAGCAACATGGAAAATAAAATTGTAAGTGGCACAAATTAACTTTTTTCTTCCATTATGAAATCTAAGACAATTTCATTGTCTGGATTTTTGTTAAATTATTAAGTTTACCCATTTCAAATGTTAGCTTCATGCATTTGACAGTAACTGCTCATAACAAATGTAATACAGTCACACACATTGAGATTCCTGCATTCAAATGGCATTTTGGTATTTGTTCTGTTGCTGTCACAAATCATTTCAAAAATGTTCAAAGTACTTTATTTTGAAAATCACCAACCTATCCCCAGCCACTGGCTTAAAAAGAGGGATTAACTAAAGCCATATACATTTATAAAATACTGATTGTGACCTGAGATACACACATAGCAACATCATTTACTTTTGGTATGCAACTATTAAAACCATTTCACAATAAGTATATACATTTCAGTCTTTGTTAATAATGCTAATTTAACAGTGTTGAAAAATGAACCTCGCTCCTGTGGCAGTTTACTCCCGCCTCTCACGAACCATCTGAACCTCGGCCTCATGGGTATTTAACAGCAGTGACCGACATCAATGCAGCTTTCATCCCATCATTTAACTCAATGGCAGCACATGGGCACGTATTACATAAGAGACTAACTTAATGCTCCATGTTTGATTCGACCCAAGGGACATTCCAACATTTCCCTCGATGAAACGATATCTGATGGTGGGTGGGCGCTTTTAACAAACTCTATTTTAAGAGGTGTAGGATTCAGCTTTTGTAGAAACTGAAGCAATAAACTCAATGTATAATTAAAATAATTTCTGTTGCACTTCTTGTTGGGTTTTCAAATGGCATATTTCGATTACATTTACATTTTAAATGTGTACATTAGCATGTATTAGTTACTGTCACTTTGGGTAACTAACATGTTTTACCAGAGGAATTTACCATTGATCCTACAGTATACGAGAGCAGCTGATTACTGCTTCCTGTTTGTGTTAGCTTCAAGGCTAGTTATATCCCATTGTTGTCGGAAAGCTACATTAATCTCATTATAGATACTGGTTTTACACACACACACACGCGCACACACACACACACACACACACACACACACACACACACACACACACACACACACACACACACACACACACACACACACACACACACACACACACACACACACACACACACACACACACACACACACACACACACACACACACACTTGCACTGTGTCGGGGAGATATGTATCTGTCAATATAAACCCGCCTCATTATGTGTCAGCTATAGATTCAAGCTGCCGGCATCATCAGAGGGGTTTAAGCCTTAAACCAGCCTCATTACACAAACTCCTATCAGTCCTAATTGCCAATACAGGAGCTTATGGATTCTGCAAACACTTCATAATACTGTAAATGTCTGAGGAACAAATCAGCCTCTAAAGAGTGTCCTGTGTAGTTCAGTGCTTTTTCATTATGCTCATAAAGGTGGAGTTTTTGATATCTGGTATAAGAAAGACAATGACACTTTTAAGGAGACAATAGGGTATCGTGTTGTCATGTTTAAACTCTGGCCAGGCAAGTTTATTTCTTAGCACATGTAGCTCATTAGCACATTAAGCTATTTCAGCACGAGGCAACTCGTAGTGCTTTACAAAAGAAATATGAAAATAAACGAGATATAGTGCATCAGAAAGAAATGATAGATTACATTGAAACAGTCAAATAAGGCTATCTGTATTATCTGTTCTAATCAGAACAATGAAAACATTCAGTTGGACAGTCAATTATCTTTCATTAATATCCAAACTTAGGAAAGGCAAGATTATGTACATGGCATATTTCAACACAAGGCAACTTAAAGTACGTTTGGAGAATATATGCATTAAGATAAAGTGCAACAGAAACATATTATAAAATGACATTTGATTCAATTTAAAAACAGCTCTAAACAATTTTCTATTTAGAAACTCCCTCTGGAGGGAACTTTGAGATTGTAGCCTTTGCAGACCATTTACATGCACAGAAACCTATAGAACACACTACAGGAAAGCACTTGTATATTGCACTTTTACAAAGAGGCAACTCGATGTGCTTTACATCAAATATATCAAAACATTAAGATATAGTGCAACAGAAGCACATTAAATAATGACTTTTAAGTACAATCAAAACACATGAAAACCAGAGAGAATGCATAACTCTATATATATAAATAAACATTCATCATAGCTAAAAGAGACAAGATAGTTATAAAAAGCATGAATAACAGCGACAGTGCAGTGTGAGATACAATTAGTCATTTTATTTAATAAAAGGCTGCGGCAAAAGTTTTCCTGCAAAGCCCTGAAGGGTGTTTCATATTACAGATGAACCATAAATACATGAGGACTGTAAATTAGACCTATGTCAAGGACATTTTCATATTTTAAAATACAGTATTAAATAATCTGACCATTGAAAAAAAGTCTCTCGTCTCTCCAACTTTTATATTTAATGCACAAATATAAGGTGGCCAGAGCATCAATATGAACAGTATTAAATACTATTACAACTAGAAAATATTGAATATGATGTGCAAACACGGCAGGTCTGGCATTTCTTCATTAGGAATTGAAGTGATGCGTGCTTGATGTGCGTCGGGTGTGTGCTTCAAAGTCATGAATAAGCACTTCTCAATCCAGTCTGATCAGATTAGCTCTGAAACGCTTTGAAACTCCCTTCTGGTGTCCTATGTTTAGAGATTGAAATAATTAATATGTTACTCAGAAATGATTCACGAAGCCACCGCCTGAACCATATTTATTTGTTGAACTATTCATCGTGCACTGGATGTTCTGTAGGCGCAATACTGCAAGAGAGATCTCAAGCACATTCTGTGATGGCATAACAAAGCCTGCAAAAAAATGGTTTATGTTTTATCTTCTGAAACAACTTGAGGTGTTGATATCCGACAAACATTTAGCCAACAGCACGCACAGAGATTCAGCAAAAATAAAGGATTTAAAAAACAATACAACCCGGTTGATTTTCCATAAAATAAAATAAAAATATTCCAACAGAAAACGGTGTCAAATAAATCCACGATTTATCCCGAAACCAAACAATTCTCTTCTCTTTTTGCAGAATCAGATCAGCCTAACTGCACAAAAACAAGTGTCCATAAATGCATAATAATCGTATTCAGTTCTAAATAAAATACAGGACGCTGGGTAGAGCCTCCTCCCACACTTTATAGTTGTTTCTTGAAAAGCATTTCTGACAACGTATCACCGCTGTTGATGACAGACTGACATCCCCCCTTGGCTTTTACTCTCTGTCAACACCCACTAGAAGTAGCACTGTAGTTATATAGGCTTTTCTGCATTTAAATGGTATGCGAAGGCTAAAATCCCAAAGTTCCCTTTGGAACGCCTTTCTCGAGGGAATCAGACGCTGGCACTCAGAGAAAGAGGCAAAGTTGACACAGGCCATAGATAGTAGTCTCCTCAAAAATGGCTCGAACAAGCATGTACAGTATGTCTGGATTTGCAAAGGCTTAACGTCTATATTTTATTTATGTATTGCCTATAGGTGGTGCATTTTACAACATTCATTGGATAATATTACTAGCAGTTGGTGTGGCTGGTCTGGCTCGCTGTGTTGTTGACAATAGATTAGTCAGAGCTGCCAGTGTGTTTGTGTGTGTGAGTACGTTTGGGAGAACATTGATCCGCCAGGCTCTGATAGTCTGTTCACACACACACACACACACACACACACACACACACACACACACACACACACACACACACACACACACACACACACACACACACACACACACACACACACACACACACAATGTCCCATGCCGCGGGGCAACGGCTGTTCTTGCATTGCCCGCAGGGTATGTGTGTTTTCCATGTGTTTGCCATGTGTGTGTGTGTGTGTTTGTTTCTGTGTGTGTGTTCAGACGTGATGGGCTGGCCTGCTGGCTTGGCGTTTTGTCTCTCGTACACACGGAGCCCGATGGGAGTTGGATGTTGGAGTTGTTCTTTTCAATAGCTAGCCCCCCCTGTTCCTTAGTGTCACACACACACACACACACACACACACGCACACTTGCTGAGAAAAACATTTGTACACAAAACAACAACTGTGAAATACTATACAGCTAAATGAATGCACATCCACAAAGATTCCTGCATTGACAAACTGCTCTTGACCCGCGCACACACACATACACACACTCCTTATCCATTAGCTCCAATAGTAGCAGCTTGTTCTGCACACGCCTCAGAGGGAAAGAAAAAGACTGTTGGAAATAGACAAAGACAGAAATAGAGGATGCATTTCTGATACCAAACTCCAACCTGTCATCATATTAGCAGCTGCAGCCAAGTCTCACTGCATTCAGAGAACATTTTCTACACGTTTACAACCTTATGCTCTGGCAATGAGTACAAAACCACAGGAGCTACTAATGCTAAATGAAAAAAGGATAGGCATCACAGGTATATAATGGATCGGAGCTATTGACTCTGCAGTGTTAACAGTCTTGTTTAAATAGTGCTGAAGGAATTATCAGGGGATTGGTTTGTTCAGTTGTCATGGAGATGGGGAGTTGTGTCAAAACCTAGGGTAGGATTACAGTGATGCGACAAGTGGTTGTGAGAAATATTGGAAAAATAATGAAAGGGCCTATTCTGCTCATTCTCAGGTTCCCATCAGTATGTAGTGTCTCTACTGGGACATGTCTCCATGCTCTAATGTTCAAATAGCTCTTTATTTTCCTCATACTGCCTGTGCTGCAGCACCTCTTTTCACCCTTTGTCTGAAACCAGAGCCCAGTCTGCTCTGATTGGTTAGCTGGCCGGCTCTGTTGTGATTGGTCAACCACTGTGTCGGCCCTTAGTCTATCACATACATTGGGTCAAACTTGGAGATTAATATGCCTTTTTTTTTGTATTTATGTTTTTTTTACCAGAAACCCTACCTTGCGTTCCCCCTGCTTTCCAGTTTGTATTATTCTAGTCTACTTGTTGGTTGCGCATTTTTGGTTTACAATTTTCCAATATCAAAACCTTCTTTTGAGTAGAAAATAGAATTCATGTGGTTTTTGTTCTAATATTTGACTGATTATAAGGATCTAGCAAAGGCTAATGAAAGCTTTTATTGAGAGCGTGTCTGCAAGTATCTCCAGTATTGAATCACTTTGAACACGAGTGTATAGTCATGATTAAAAAAACAAAGGCGCTGCAATGCTCAAAGGCAACTTTTGCACACTTGCTGTGTATATGTGCTTTTGAATTATTAAGATTCCCACAAAGAGCAAAGAAGGGATTTCACTTCTCTTCCTGCGTGTTCCAAGATGGAGACTCTGTGAGACAGCTGCAGAGATGAGAGACTGACACGAAGAGATGGATCTTTTATTTTTTAATGTTTAACAATCTGTTTGACTGCCGGGCTCTTAGGCTGAATTGCATTGTGTGTTTTTACTCGGTCAGTTTCATATTTGTTGTTCTCGGGGCCTGCCGTCCTTTAAAGCAGAGATGTTGATCTCTCTCTTTGAGCTGATTAGGCAAAGGCTATAGGAACCCTCGGCACAAAGGAAGAGACGGAGCGAGGTGCTCGTTTTATTCCCTCCAGCTGCATTACAGAGAGGCGTAGTATGAAGCAATCAGAGAAAGACTGATAGAAAGGGGAATGTGCTGCCTTTAAAGCCAGATAATGAAAAGGAAAAATGAAAGGGCAGGAGGAACAGAATCAAGAATCTTAACGAGGGAAGATGTATCTGCTAGATGTCGCTGGATGGTGCAGATTTTGTACGCATTTGTCGCTGTGCAATTACACAGTGTGACTGTCCATTGGGACTTGTCGTGTAACACTGTTGATAACCTGGAAAGTAACAATTTCTCCGATGTTATGCCTCTTTTTGTCACCAAGTCGTTGCCACACACAGACACATCCGTCCCTCTTTGTGTATTCGTCACCTAATTTATGGTAAAGGACAGATTGCCATTTGTCTGAAAGCTGTTTATGACTGTGCAAGACCTTGTTATGCTACCGCACCATCTATTCTCCGCTGGAGGTGTGTGTGTGTGTGTGTGTGTGTGTGTGTGTGTGTGTGTGTGTGTGTGTGTGTGTGTGTGTGTGTGTGTGTGTGTGTGTGTGTGTGTGTGTGTGTGTGTGTGTGTGTGTGTGTGTGTGTGTGTGTGTGTGTGTGTGTGTGTGTGTGTGTGTGTGTGTGAGAGAGAAACATGGATTCATGCAGCAAGACTATAATAGCGCCTCTATCCTGCAGGCGTTATTTATGCATTGGCCACTCTCGGAGAACCCCGCGCTCTCTATGCCTGATTCATTATCCCGGGAGAGAGACAGAAGAGGTGAGAAGGGAGAAAGAGTAGCCCAGCCCCCTCCTCCTCCTGCTCCTCCTCCTCCCCCCATCACATGGATCTCCCCCGAGCAGGCGCTGTGAGCTCGTGGTGCCAGTGCAGCAGGCTTTTATTGTGATTGAGTTTGCCGCTTAGAAGGAATGATGCAGGAGAGGCTGTCGCGCAGACAAATAGCTCAATCCTCAGCTGTGATACCTCCATGCAGGCATCACAGTGCAGGAACATGGAGAAACCACAGTATTGTTTGAAATACAACATTCAAAAAAGTCTATCCTTGTATCTCAGGTTGAATTATTATTAAGAGTAGAAGACGTGGTAACAGTAGAAAAAAGGAGACTGGCAGTTGTAGCAATAGTTGTGTTGATACCAGGTTGATACCCATTCAAGTGGCATTCCCAGTGCAAATAATAAATAACAACACCCTGTTTGTTTTTTCAGGCACCATAGGTGTTATTCATTCTGCAGATACTGGGAGCATGTCCAAGCATCTTTTAAAAAATATAATTTGATGAATAATAAAAGAATAGCTTGCACAAAGAACGAAATAAATGAGAACACTTTAAGAACAACTGTTTAAGTTTTAACAGTTGGTCGGTTCACACTGTGATGTATTTCTGGCCACCCATGTGGTACAATTTGGACATGTGACATGTAATATTAGTAAAGCTCAGACACTGCACTAATTGTCACAAAATGTTAAAGATAATGTTCCCTTTAGCCTACTGATTCTAAAATGACCCACAAAAGCCCTGATGAGAAACTTTAACAAGTTATTGGCATTGTTTACTCTTGTTTTCCATTCTCTCTGTGATCATGACAAACAGCCTGCTGTTGAGTCGGATTTGCAACATTTAGGAGCAAAGCTAGATCTTCAGGTTTCTTAAGGCTTCTCTCTGCCAAGATGAGGAAGGAAAAGAGTCAATTGGTTATGATTAGTCTGTAGCCTGACATTGTAAATCCTGTGTCAACAGGTGTTGCTAACAAAAAGTAAGCCTACTTTACTAGAATCATGTTTGCAGGGGTGCAGCACACTAGTGGTCTTTATCAGAACATCCAGAAATTAAGTGTCACTCATGAAAGTCAGTTAGTTAGCTTTCTCTTGTGTAAATCCATCCAATGCAATATTTGCCTCTTAGAGAAAATGCACTGGTAGTATGGTGACTAAATAGAGCAGCGATTCTCAAATGGGGGTACGCGGACCCCTATGGGTATGTCGGGGTACTGCAGGGGGTACGTGAGATAAAAAAAAAGGTTAATTAAAAAAAAGACCATGCATGCTTACAAAGATAATCTTAGTACAATAAGTGAAATAGAAAACACAATATATATTACCTCAATTCAAAAACTCCTTGGAAAAATCGTTATGTATATGTTCTTTTTTTTCATGCACAAAGATGAAAAAATCCTTAGTTTGTTGTAATTCATGCAAGAAGGAGTTAATAAACCACACACTGATGGAAAATCACTATATTGTAATTATGTATATAGGTTTTTCTATCAAACATGTTCGGGGTCAGTCAGGGGGTACTCGGCTGAGAAAATGTTTCAAAGGGGGTACATTGCTGAAAAAAGTTTGAGAAGCACTTATATAGAGCTATCAAATGCCTTAAAGGTAGATTGCTTGGTATCATGTATTGGTCAAAAAAACACATTCTTCAAACCACGAGACCACTGCTGGTGTCCCGTGTTAGGCCAATGTGAATGTAGCGTTATTGACTTTAGCGATACTTAACTAAATTTAACTCACTTATCTTTACACAAAACACAATGTTCTCCTGAATGTTAGTAAGACATGCAACTGCCCCTGTTGACATAAGGGCATAGCAGTTATAATGTCACTAATGATACATAATACTCACTCTAGCCATACACACACACACACACACACACACACACACACACACACACACACACACACACACACACACACACACACACACACACACACACACACACACACACACACACACACACACACACACACACACACACACACACACACACACACACACACACACAGTTTTGTTACCATTCTGTGTTGCCCGCTCAGGGCCATCCGCCCACGGTCAGGAGTGTTAAACACCAAGACGTCCTTGCTGTGTGTAATTTCTCTCCATCACTGACTCACCTACACACCCCATTCTTCCTTCTTCTTCTTCTTCTTCTTCTTCTTCTTCTTCTTCTTCTTCTTCTTCTTCTTCTTCTCTCTGCATTCATCTCTGCTTCTCCTTTTACCCATTCCATGAATTGCTTTGGATTTCATTTTCTCCTGCCTTTCTATATCCTGCCTGCCCCTCTTTCTTTACTTCTCTCTATTCCTTCTCTGCTCATTTGGCCATAGGCAGATAGAGCCAGATAGAAAAAGTGATTGAACATTTACAGCTATCCTGGAAATCTCATTGCTGAGGCCTCGTCACTGCCCCCATTTGTATTGCCTTCCACCATGGAATCCTCATAGATTGGAGGGCTGACCTCTTCTCGTTGGAAACAAGCACACATGCCTAGACAACCCTGTAAATGCACCGCTCAATGTCCACATGCAATACATAGTGGCATACATTAATGATGAGAGCATTATGCACACTGGCGAGAGTGCATTTCCACTCAGAAACACACATTTTCACACAAAAGATCCCCAAAAGATCTGTTGTGGAATTGGATTTCGTGATTCGAGTGATTGACAGAAAGGTGTGACCCATTAGAAAAATGTGTGTGTGTGTGTGTGTGTCTACCGTATGTGTGTGTGTCACACCAGCAACCTTCCGGAAGAAGGAGGAGGAAATAGAGGGGAAGTTAGGTGACGAGAAAGAGCACGGGAAACACGGGAAGGGAGGGGAAGCAAACTGAAAATGTTATGACAACAGAATCCATCATAACTATAATTCTTCTCTGTATCCGCTTTGTGTGTATGTGCATGATCATGTGATTGTGTGTTTACTCCTACCTGAGTGGCAGGGATGTGTTTTATGGTCCCCAGTCATCAGATAGCAGTGAAGGAGGAATCCATTGGGATTGTGCATCCGTCTTGAAATGAGCTCCCGTAGCTGTTAGAGTGAGATTAAGATAGACTTAAAGTGGTTTACATACAGAAGCCTTCCGCTCCCACCAACATTATCAAAGACATATTTTAATCTTAAAATGAAATAGAGCAGCACTCCTACCGCTCTGCTATCAGCATCCGGCATCGAGCCACATGGAGAAACATAAGTAAGCAGAGAGTAAACAGTACTACGATTTTATCAACTACAAAGAATGTGATCTGAAAAGAGACAGAATCTAGTCAAATGCCTCCGGCAAAATGAAAGGAAACATTAAAATTGGCAGCAGTGTACTAACTAAGGCACTAACCCTCAATACGGTGCAAAACAAGTTCTAAAAACCAGAATCACAGTTCTCCCAGCACTGATGGTTCTAGACTAATTTTACTGGGGGGCAGGCTTGGGACAGTTATTTCATGAGAGGGACACAATAACAGCAGGTTAAAAAGACAAAGACAGTATAATGTAATTATACATAAAATACAGACAAATTGGAATCATTTTTGTAAAGGTATTTGTTTTACAAAATGTAAGTTACAGTCCTTTGTTTCAGTGTTTTTTTTTTCATTTAGACTATTTGTTTTCGGTAACTTTAAGGGACAATTTAAGATAAAAACATAAGTATTTGCTTGTATAAGGTAATGCACAGTTTCATCTCCACTGTACTTCCAGGTCTCTGATTTGATTTAGTTCCAATAAATTGTAATATTGTAACTTTTTTTTGGAGGGGGGTCACAGGGGGATCCCTGGTCAGTGTCTTCCGGCGCAGACTAAAAACTCATCTCTTTTGACTCCACTTTGAGCGATAGAATTACTAACAAAGAAATGCTAACAAAGCACTTATATACTAACAAAGGACTGGCTTATCTAAAGCCAGTTGAGTAGCACTTGAAATGTTTTAGCTTTATGAAACCTGATGTACTTATATGATTCTGTTTTCTTCAAGTTTGTATTTTGTTGGTCGAACGCACTTATTGTAAGTCGCTTTGGATAAAAGCATCAGCTAAATGCAATGTAATGTAATGTAATGTTACAGGGGCACTGGCCCCTGTTGGCCCCCCTTAGAACCGCCCCTGTCTCACAGATCGGTCTTGCCTCAATCATCACTTCTTAGTTGGGATTATTATGACACAGCATCATCAGAAATAATCAAGAGTAGGCTCAGATCCACTGAACTCAACATTATGACGCAATGAGCAGAGAACCGTCTTCATCAGCCTGATATTCAGAGGAAATGTATCCATATAGGACAATTCTGCATTTTGCTGTTTTAATGCAACCTTTAGTGCAAATGAAGGTTGAAAGGTGGGAAGAAAGGGTGTTATTAAGTTTGGGCTCATACATGGGTGTGTAGCACATTTGATACAATTAGGGTTACCCTTATGCCCCAGAAATGCTGTCTTGATTGAGTCATCTAATATAAAAACAGTTGGCACGTAGAATTGACGCAACCCCAATTATTAAACCTTAAAAGGATTGGGCCTGTAACAAGTAAAATTGGTAGTGCAGCAATCAAACCCATAGTCAGTGTACCAGTCAAAAAAGGTGTTATTCATCCAAATTCAAAATCATATAAGAAAAGCTCTACTTTAGCCCGGCGGCTAACCAATTTACTGGTATAGGATCCAACAAAAAGCCTCATTAAAGTTAAACTGGAAGATTCCTGATCACTGAACTGAAGTGCTTAGTTTGCTGTTGTCTCCCTGGTTGTGTAGATCTGCACCAGGTGTGTCTCACCCCCACCTACTCCGTATACTGCCAATTGGGAGGTGGTGGAGCCACCTGGCAGGAATGTATACGCCTCTGATCTCCCAGATTATCAGCCCCCTTACAAAACTGAATTTAGACCACAGGTGTTTAAGTAAACCATTTACTTATCCAATTTTTTGTTGTTGTCTTTAGTCAATGAAAGTCGACAATTCTACTGAGTGGCCTTGTGTGAAAACTCATCATCCCTATCTCTGTTTCCCCCATGTGGATTAAGTCTCCTCAGGTTGGTATCAGGGAAGAATTATTGGTATGTAAATTGCTGCAGAACCCCAGAGCTTGCACAAAGGAAGTTTGATCTCATACACTAGGCACTACAGTAGAAATCATCTAACCATCAAACCAGCCTTGGGAAGGTGTTCCGCTCAGGATCTATACGCAGGAAGTACCATAGCTCAGTGATTTTCTGAGTGCAGTGACTCAGTCGGCGCGTGCATTAAACAATTTGTTTACCGATTCTATTACTGCCAACAGCATTATGCTTGCGCAGCACTTCAGTTATAACAGGTGAAGTTTTGTGAATTCATGGTACTATTACTTATGAACAGCCCCCACCTCAAGGAACCAGAAGTGCATACACTTAATATGAACGCCGTGTGTTGAGCTCTCTGTCATAATGTTCTGCAGCACAGAGCAATAGCACTGTACATATTTTGCATTTGAGCACCCTGGCCTATTTATTTGACTAGCAGGAGGCAATATTAGATCTGCACAGAAGCCAAAATCATTCCGTGATTACGTTTGACCCTGTGGAGCTCGAGGTACTTCTCAGCTCGATGCAGATTGCATTACTTAAAACAGCGCCTCTGGCCTCTCTTCATTGTACAGTACTTGACACGAAAAAGCATTCCCCTTTGGCAGGCACTTCTGTTCAGATCTAGACATGCTGTGTGGAATAATCAAGTGCCTGCTGCTTAGCATGTACACTCACAATTATAGACAGAAAGTGGGAGGCGGCATTGCTCGAAAGAAAAGTTTTTGTTGTTAATAAAAGTAGTTTGTAGAGCAATATGCCAATTTCAGTCTACTTTCAGGTTACATTTTAATCATTTTTAGGGTACATAAACTGAGTACATTTAATCCATGGGACGGGAATCTAGGGTCAGAATAAAAGCATAATTAGTGGTTATCTAATTACATGTTTGGTTGTATAACATCTAATACAAATCAAGTTAATGTAAACATTCCTACCAAATATGAATAACCCTGCTATCTGAATTCATTTACCTTTAGAAAAACCCCTGGAACCCCTAGATCAATGGCAATATTAAAGAGTGTTAAACTTTGTTCCTAGTCCCCTTTCATTGGGCCATATACATAACAGTTGACTTGACTTGCCAGAAGAAAGAGACATTAGAGAAACAACATTAAGCATGCATAGTCGTAGACAAGTAGAAGAAAGGACCATCTCTAAATCACATATTACTAAATGCTATGGAATCTGACATGGTGGTGTGGAACATAAAAAGAAAGGATGGAAAGATAGAGAAAGGAAGGATGAGGCACTGCAGGAGGAGAGACAGGAAGATTACTGCGGATGGGAACATGATTTTGATTGACAGGGAGAGGAGAGGTAATGAAAGACAAAGATTGAGAGGGTTAAAGGGGTAGAAAACAAGAGAAGGGCAAGGATGAAAAGCGATTGGAAAAGGTTGGGAAGATAAGGGGAAAGAATAAGGAATCAGTAAAAAGAATGGGGAGCAGTTGTCTGAGCAACACATTCTCACTCCATAAACGTCCAGGTCAGGAGTGAAGCTTGGTCAGGGTCCCGTGCCGTGCAGTTGTGACGCTCCTAGGCTCCTTCAGCTTCATAAAAGGACGCAAATAGCTTTCAACTGATTGCAATGTATTCCCATCTGCGGCGGGATTTGACGCTCATGGAAGCACGGCATTCGTTTGTGTCGGCTGCTCTTAAAGGCAATGTGAGCGTCCATTCCCATTGGATAACGGAGAATTGTAAGCCTGGAAGTAAGTATTCCCCTTACTGTCGATTGATTTGACAGTAATATCTGCACTACTCATCAACTAAAAAACACCAGATTACCCTTGTTAATTACACAACATTGATTGGTTTAAATTGTGTGCAATGCTTTTGTATTTTCCCTCTTCGATTCGGAGAAACAAATATTTTTTCGGAGTAAAGGATGGCAGACTACACTACCCAGAATCCCCAGCTATCGTTTAGGACTACACCATGTGCTCTGTTTGACAAACCCCGTGATTAGTTCTCAAGCTCTGTGATTGGTTGACCTCCAACTGCATTCCATATGATAAAAAACGTTTCGTAAAAGATAAAATCATACTTTATTCAGCAGTGCTTGCTTTACTCTTTGAAAGTAATCACATGAATGCATTGTAATAAATGGTTCGGCTGCATTAAATATATTACACATCTGTCGAAGTTCTTTATTTTTATTTATCTACAGAGATCGGGCTCACAATAGACCGGAAACTATTCTTTTACCGTTCAGTTTGAATTTCACAATAAAGTTAGTAGTAATATTTTGTTTTGATATTATTGTTTTTTATTAACTACTAGACCGCTGGGTCATGTTAAGACCATCTTTTCTGTGTTGCTGTGGGTTTTTTCCATCGCTTTTGTGTTACAAATATCAAAACAGTAACTAAATATATCCGTCCTAAACTAAACCAGAAACAGCAGTATATTGTATTTTGTACAGTGTAAACTTGACAGCTTTTTAACCCAAACCACCTACTGGTTAAAGCACGTTATTACACGTTTAGAGTAATGCAATGCAGGTAGATTGTGTTGCTTTTTAATGACTGTTTAAAATGCCTTTTTCTTAATGTCTTTTATTATTATTAACTACTTGTTACTTGTTGCTAGGGACGCTGCTATCGATATTATTTCTGTTATGTTGTGTAACTGTTTAATGGTGTTATCTTTATTGCTACCCCCTTCCCCGTCAATGTATAGTGTTGGTCCACAGCGCAAACGTATTAGTTTAACAAAATCCGCATCTAAAATTGTGGCATAGATAGCCTACGTTATTTTCCCTTGTGCAATTCTCCATTTACTCAACAATAAAACATAATTATCCTTGTGTTTATTTATTTGTTTGATTAATAAACACAAGTTGGAGTCCGTCAGGACCGAGGGTCGGAGCAGCTCATTTGCTTTAGAGAATATAACACCCGGAAGTAAGTATTCTCTCCGCTTCGCTTGACAAACCCTGTTATAGTCCTCAAGCTCTGTGATTGGAGAGTGTGGTCCGAGGGTTACGCCGAGCGTCGAACAGCACTTGAAATGGGATGGAACCACGGCAGACTGTCCAAAACTGGATTTGAACGGGTCCACCGCGTCCCCCCCTCCCCAACCCCGTCCCCAGAACTACAGATGCTGGCTATTGTGTTTCGCAACATGTTCTATATCTATGGCACGTCTCTACTGGGAGTTGTAGTTTTAAAAGAGGTTTTCGTATTTCCCATAATAAGAAGTTGCCAGTATTAAACTGTGTACATCCCTGGAGGTTTAGGGGATAGGAAAAACTCAAATCTAAAACATATAATTAATAAATGGGTGAAAATTGCTTGTGCCCATAATGGGCAGCATTAATATATACCCACATGCCAGCTAAGGTCAGAAGTGCTTTATTTAACAGCTTGTCTTATGTCTGTGACCCCTCCTGTTTTCAATTGATAAGCCTGAAACATGCACTTGTCAAGGTTCAGAGGCACATTTTGCAAATATGGCAGTAGCCATCGATCATCTTAAGATAAGATATACTTTATTGATCCCAAGTTGGAAACATTTGCGTTACATCAGCATGTGTAACAGTTGTAAATATGCAGTGGTGTTTATTTGTAAATCATTTAGTATAATCACACAAATTCTGTGTTTTATATTGAATAATTTTGTGTTCTTTATTTATTGATTGTTCAATACCTGGAGATGAAATAATGATAATAAATGAAATATCTATACATCTTGTAAGAGTATAATACATATGTATAATATCAGTTAAAATAAGTGCTTCAACATAGTTAACATTGCTGGAGGTATGCACAAATATTGATAGATGTCTTGTAATGCACTATTGAGGAACCTGCGACCCAAGTTTTTCATTCATTGCATAACTACACCGTTTGTGAATATGATATGTCAATAAACCTTAGAAAATCTTGAAATCTTGAAAGGGATGTTTTCGGTCTGTTTCCGGTATTTGTTAATGACGATGAGATGTGAGATGTGAGACTGGAATTGCACAGGGGAAAATAACGTATCTATATACCACAATTTTAGATGCGGATTTTGTTAAACTAATACGTTTGCGCTGTGGACCGACACTATACATTGACGAGGGAAGGGGGTAGCAATAAAGATAACACCATTAAACAGTTACACAACATAACAGAAATAATATTTATAGCAGCGTCCCTAGCAACCACCTTGGTAACAATGAAAACGTTCTATGGACGCAATTTCCTGAAGTAATCTTCGTAATAACTAGCAAACTAAAGATCATGTACATCCACTGCACACATAATCTGAAATAACAACTCAAATGTCTTGCATCAAATGACATCAAAACGCTCAGGGCTGAAGTCGAATAGTCCATTTAACTTAGGAACCTTCCTAACGGAGTGAAATGACCCGGAATTCCCTCAGTGGCAGCCATGATAAGTGCCATTCGAATTCTCTAGATGATAGGAAAGGAGGTTTCAAACTTCCTTTATAACCTCCTTTAGCTTAGGAACCACTGGACCTCCCGAACCGAAAGGAGAGGAGAAAATGCTGCCCCACAATGCCTTGCAGCCGCAGCATTTGCCGTCACACAACAATCGGCCGTTCACGGAAACAACCGATTATGACCGAGAAATGATATCATGAAAGTTACGTGCTTATTAAGCTTTTTAAAACGTGTGTGGTAACTTGCCAAAGTGGTTTGTTTTGAACGTTCATCAGTATTATAATCAAAAAGAGAAATATGAACGTTAGTTTTTACTGAAATGATCAAATAAAGTCAACATTTCACAGTCTTTACTGAGCTGTGTGGGGTTTGTTCAACTTTTAAAAGATGTTTGAATGGTGATATACACAGTGATAGATGTTAAGGACTAACGTTTATAATAAATACATTTGTATTGATTTTAAGATATTTTCATAGTTCATAAAATCATACGTATTGGGGTCATTTGTATTAATGTGGACCGGAGGGAGAGGGTGACGAGCATAAGTTTCACTTTCCTTTTTTATTTCAATTCCAACTTTGGTCATGAAGAATATGTTTCTCTGTTGTCCACGTTCATAAAGCATAAACCAACAGCATCAGAGCAGGGTGCAGATCTCTAGATGAGTTTACAGTAGTCCCTCCTTCTTATTATACATCCATGTTGTAGTCCGCTATAGAAAACTGTAGTTTCCATAGTTTCCCCACAGCAGTAGACACACATTCATGACGTCCGCTGGCGCATCATAAACACGTCGGATAGTGAAAGTGCAGTCGGATTCTCTAAAGTACCGCAGTCTCTTCTCCTAAGTCCTTTTGAATTCTCCTATCCACTATCCCTTAACCCTGTGACGTTTCACTCAGAGGTCAAGGAATAGACGATAGGGTTAGACCTTAGGAGCAGATTTTTGGACTATTCGACTGCAACCTCAGAGTCTCCTGTTGAAAGACAGGAAAATATGATCGTGTGTATGTGTCTTTAACCCTTATCATAACCCCAAGTAAAAACAATGTTTTTGTCTTAAAGGTTATTGAAGGGATTATAATGATGTTTTCGCTTCTGTAATAATTATTATTAACATAAGAAGAGCTGTTTTATTTGTTGTGGTTATAGTGTGATATGTGTGTTACTTGTGAGTGACCCCAGGAAGAATAGCCAATGCTCATGCTAATGGAGATCCAAATAAAGACAAGATGAATAAAGACATACTGTAGCTTAAGAAAAATATCTCATATTTGTCTGACTGTTCTGCCTGTATATCGTCTAAAAGTAGTTTGTTCTGCAGAGTCTCTGGATTACAGTTAGATGCAGTGAAGTAGCCCTTTAAACCGGATCACTGTGTGTCTGAGTGTGGGTGCCTCAATACACCTACACTGAGGCATGTGTGAGAGCACACACAGGTACCTTTTGGACAGATTAGGGTTTTGTTCTGTCATTCTTCTCCAGAGAGTAATTTTCCCTCCATCCAGTCAGAGAGGAGGGAGGTTCCTCCCTTCTGCAGCCTCAGAGTTAAAGGTAATTAGGCCTGGCATGAGATCTGGGTTGCAGTCGAATAGTCCAAAAATCAGCTCCTAACGTCTATTCCTTGACCTCTGAGTGAAACGTCACGGGGAAACAAAACATTTCATAAGCATTGACCTGGTGCCTTCCTTGCCTAGTTTGGGTTGAGGCAGACCTTTGTTATTCCTCCATTGAAATATTAACACATAGATTGACAGCATTTCCTTGTAATGCTAATTAACTAAAGCAGAGTTACTGTTTTATCCACATTTGTCTTTATGGCCACATCAATAGAGAGCAACATTTAGATTTTTCAAAAACGTATCTGAATCCCAAAGCCCGGAGACACATCCAGCCCCTCCATCCTTTTCCCTTGTGTTCTCCTCTTTGGCCATCTGTAAAGGATTCTGAGTCAATTAAGGATCAAAGTTGTAAGTGTTTCACAGCAAAGCAGTGTCTGAACCACTGCCCAACAACAGGTCCACTGGAGCATAAAATGGATGCCAGACACTCTGTTCAGATAACAGACATTCAGCTGGATATCTGGACGATGAAGAGTCCTGATCCCCGGCCAACTCAACTGCAGTGTTCACTTCAGACATTCACCGTAGGCCCCTCACAGAGGACATTTCTGGGAGATAATGAGGCCAAGCATCGCCAATTGCAGTGTTCAGTTGAGGGAAATACTTAGGAATTCCGGGTAGAGGTGTATGAAGAGTGTAAATTGAGGACATACTGCTTCTAGGCCACATCCACAGAGCTACTGTGTACTTTGAGACACTTACTAGCTAAAGCCTGGTGTTACCATTGTCTTGTGTGCTTTCCATCAGGTTCTTTTCCCAGTCCCTTTGCCTTCTTCTAGTTCCAAGCATTTCAGACATTAACGAGGTCCAACGACCCTAAACGAGCCTCTTGAGGTGGTGAGGACTAGCCAAACTATTCTCCTTCAGCAAAAAAACATGCATCCCCCTGAAGGTGTAAACATTAAACTGAGTCTCACGAGGAAAAAAGTCTCAGAACACACTTCCACTAACACAGAGGAGTACTGTCTGTCAGTTGACACTATTTGAACAAATCCTGAGGTAAACATTGGCAACCTTTATACTGCACTTTAACTTGGTGTTTACCTGTTGGGTCTTTTTTGGAAAATGTCCTGCTAGAAAGTGGCCAGAACACTTCTCAGATTCTTGCATACTGTAGTTTTGGTGGTGGGTGCTAGTAGACAGTTGCCATTGTCATAGTTGTTATTCTTTGTAAGTATTTTCTTGACCACAATATACTCCTTTTATAACGTCTACAACAATAATTATATTTTGTATTAACTTCTTACATATACCTCTAAATGTATTGGAATGAAAAAAGTTATCATGAAAACCTTAGTAACGTATCTGAATGATTCCAGTCTTGATTCCCATCTCTTGAAACTATGGAGACATTTTTGAATTAAGATAGAATATAGAATGACAACGGACTGACATAACTATGCAGACAGGCATATGTAGAGACAGGACAAGTTACATTAACAAGACACAGCTGGAGAGGGCAGCTAAAAACACAATGGTAACAGCTGAAAATAATGAGACAATCAAAAAGGCGGGAAAATTGTATGTTATTGAATACTTTTCTAAATAAAACCTGAAACATGAAAAACCAAGATAACGACAATGACGACTGTTACAGTCTCAAGAGTTTGCAGTCTGTTGAAAGACGAAAGACTACACAATTATTTATTAGTTAATTAAAGTAATGTCCCAGAAATAGATGCAACAAAAAAAACGTGAATCATCCTGAGGTTAGTTTGGTTATATACATTTATTATAGTCTAATTTCATGAATGTTTCGGAAGATTTAAAGGAAGTACCTATCTAAAGATCTATAAGAGCGTTAAAGCAGACAAGGAGAGGCTTTGAATTTGAACCCTGGGGAGGATGCTACAGAACGTTATCCACTCAACTAGACATGGCCAACTCACCTTTATCCCCTAACATCCTAAAATCCTCCAGAAGTAATGAGGTACTTTGAAGAGAGCGAAATGAAATGCATGCGAGTGGGAGCATGGTGTAATTCTATGCATGAGTTATCTTTGCCTTCCCGTATATGATATGTGTTTGGGTGTGAAAGTGAGGCATCTGATTTGACTCCTGATATATCTTTCCGTGCTGCAGCATCAGAATGTATTACAGAGCCAAAAGCCAGGGCCAAATCCTTTTTTTATCTGAGTGCAATTCCTGTCACTCCAACATCTCACAAAAGTGCCTCTGCAGAGCTTTTTTTTGTCTCCGTGCACAAGGATCCGTGCGATTGTGTACGTGTCAAACTGTGCTTTTAGGAGGCAAAAGGTGAATTGATTTCCACAAGATAGCTTCAGGGAGAAATAGGTCTCACAACTGCCCAGAGCTGTCTGTAGAGAAATAACCCTGTTATATGGCAGCACGCACACACACTGATCCTGTTTTGACAGTGGTTTTTGGCACAGCTTAACCTTAATCTCATGTCTGTACAGAAAGCGACAGCCACCGTGTTTTTGACAAGGTGGTTGTTCTTGCTAGAATGCATCGCACGCCTCTGCCTTCAGGCAAAATGAGCGGTCACCTCTGAGGGTATCATCTCAACGGCCTCCATGGTGAAATGCCCGTCCACCATTGCCTCATGTAATACCACTTATCGCTAAAAGACGAAGGAAATTCATCAATCCAAATGTCTTCATGCTCCATACTTTGTGTCATACGCGCAGGATTGATAATATAAGAGCTATAGGCACTCTTTTTATGGGTTTATCCACTTGTTGCTTATCTTTTTCCTGGAGTCTCTTATAGCTATCTCTTTGTATTACATCGTCTAATGGATACACGGTTTACTATACCCATCTTACCATTGGGTTTGTAGGGCTGTATCTTGGGTTTTATGACTCTTGGATCCTACTTACGTTTTGATGTAATCGTCTGGCTGTCTAATGCATTAATTTGCCCTCTTATTGTCTGTTTGGTCCTGGCTCCTTTTGCCGATTGATCTCCAATCGGAATAAATTCGTAAGGAGGTTATAGTAAACAATTGCGGTGATAATAAAAGAGTGCAGTTGGATATCTCAATAATGGGCAACGGGCAGAACAAAGATGAAGAAGATTGCAGTTATTGTCTTGATAGCTTGACAAAAAGATTAAGGACAAATCCATGGTCATTAGCAGTAGAAAGCTAATATCAGTTCCTTTGTCTGTGTGAATGTCTGGGGTCTGCAGGCTGATTAAAATAACATATTTCTATTTAAATCTAAGAAAAATGTTGTGTGCAAATCTCATTTTAACAATAGTTAGCTGATGTGATTAGTTTAGTTTAGATCTGTTGTAGTGTTCATAGTGTAGTTGCAAAAAGGAAATAAAGAAGGTTATATATAGTGGTATACAGGGCCGTCCCTCCCTACAGGCAGATCACGCAGACTGCCTGAGGCCTCACCTTGTGGAGAGGGCCTCATCTTGCGGAGGGTGCCTCATCTCGCAAGCGCAATTGGTATAATAATAATAAACCTGAGCCAGAAGACAGTACAGGACTTTTTATTCCACATGCAGAAAGTGTTATGGCTAAACCTGGTTGGTTTTCTTGGTTAGTGTGTTTCATTTTGATTTGTACAAAAGCTATCAATCAACCCCTGGGGCAAACTTAATAATCAAACAAAGACCTCTGAGGCCTAACAACTAATACATCGGTCCAATGATCTTGAACTTTTCAGGACCTCATCTTATAATCAATCCCCATAACCATTGTATATTGACCAAATGAACTAAACGGCAATTGTGAAAATACCCTCACTCACACACATTGCCCTTGTACTGGATCCAAGATACAGTGTGTTCTTTATTGTGACTGATAATTGAGAGCGATGTCACAGAAATATTAACAAAACATAAGAAATATACCTGCTGATATGTCTCTCCGACCATTTTGGGTTCAACAACATCGTTTTTTGGGTGACACCGACATATCAGATTAAGCATTAAGCGTCAATTATATTTTGGTGGTCAAAAGTCCAACAATAAAGGGCCTACAATAAAAATGTCTGACCACCATTGAATAATGAATATGCTAATTATGGATAGGATAAGAGATGAGATGTTACACAAATATGGATGTCAAACCACAACTTGAGTAGTTTGGCGGAGCCATGCAACCACATTGGCTAATATCCACTTTTACTTACTCCCCTATTATGTCAGTAATTTCCTGCTCAACAGTAGAGGATATTAGAGTATGTGTGTCTGTGTTTGCGGTAACAAATTGAATGTGTTTGTGGCGATGCTCACTGAGTTGAAAATTAATATACGGTTCTCATTACGCCAGAAGTGGTTGTTATGCAAAATACCCCATGGTTCTTACAAGCCCACTTACACACAGATAAATCAGTAAAATGTCAATATGGTACAACTGGTGATTGGTATTCAGCACAACAGAAGGACACACACTGTTAAAAAATTAAATAACATCTTATCTGTAGATTTGGATTCACTGACAGATAACGCTACCCTTGTAAGCACTTGCTGTGTGGATCCAGCCAGCCGAGTACTGTGAGTGGAGTGCATCAACATGCACAGCTTTTAGCCTCAGACAGCCATCTGAGTGGCTTTCCAGTCCAGACGTGGGTGGGCTGTCCATCTAATAGCTCCTTTTACCCTCCCTACATGCCAGCAAAGTACTGAAGTAACATCAGAGAGCAAAAAAGCAATAACGTCCTCCAGCCTTGCCCAAATGAACTCCAATACTGGCTCCACTGCACAGAGAAAAAAAGCACATCCCTGTTTTGCAAAGCCTTTTTAAAAAAACACTCTTCTCTGTGAGGTAAAACTAATCCAACTGATAAATGTATTTGAAAGTCAATATCCATTTGAACAGTTCCATATAAAACATCCTAACCCTAACCCCAATACTGTGTTAATTGGTGGGTAGAATGGAGACTGGGACTTTAAAGTGCCATGAATTAAAACATGAATTATAAAAAGTATAATAATCATGCTTTATAATATGGCAGATGATCACAATAGCCGCTTTGCTGTACTTAGTTCCCAGTACTTAGTCCCGCCGAACTCTTTAGTCCCGGAACTGTCATAGCAGATTGCGTTCACACCCGGAATAAGGTCCCTGAGGGAGGATTATGCAAATGAAGCCGCTGACGTCACTTCTTCTTCTTCTTCCGGAGTCCCCCGGAGTTGGGGACTGGGCCAGACCGGCTGGCTTCAGTACGCCCAGCAGCTTCTACGTAAGCCTTCCGAGTAAATCGCCAGAACGCCGACACCTCCTCATCTCCACCGCTCCCATGTTTTCTTTTGTGTTGCCATAAGTTAGTCTCTCTGCGTTGGTGCGCTGGGCTAATGCTAATAATGCTAATGCGAGCAAATACAAATGGCGGCTTCACAAAACATTTAGGAGTTTTGCGGGGCGTGGTTTGCAATTCGCCCAGCCAATCAGAAATTGGATTGATTGGATTGATCCATTTAAACAGTCTACTTTCCTGTCAGCCTCTTTCTTTCTACTTTTTGTTGGTGCACTGCAGCATAGCCTGGCATGTATTGCTAAATGTTGATCAGCTGAATAGTGTTATATCACTGCCAGGACTCTGTGCTATAGTGCATGTGTGACCTCGAATTAGATGAACAAATCACACATCAACTCATAGAAAAACTGCTCAATATGAATCCAAGGGGTCAAAACCTCTACTAAATAACTGTATGCTGCTACTGAATACACTTTACACGTTCTACTCATTTTTCACAATAAATGCCTACCAGGAAAAACCTGGAGGCTTTCAGTGAGAAGCAACTTTAAGATTTGTTGACATTAAAGGGCCCGTGTCATGCTTTTCTGTTTATTACCCGTCCCCTTGTATGTTATGAAGGTTTTTAAGCAGAACACAGAAAATACCTGTCTATGCTGCCCCAGAACGCCTCGTTGGACATTTCTCATTTTCCATTGTTTGCTTCCTGGGTTCTGTGACGTGTGAACACCCAAATCAACAACAAATGACCGGATGGCCCAAATGGACCAATCCGCGGAGCACCTCACACACCAGGATCCCTTGGCTAACTAACAGGGAGTCCCCATTGACTTGCATAGAGCTCCCTGAACGCTGGTAATAGACGAGTTGGGATGGCGGAGAAATGCTCTCCGCAGACCCATTCTCACAGCGTTATAAACCTTTTTCTTACTCAATATCAAGCCACACTTATTGTATTTACTTCGGCTGTGAGTGTTTGTGTGTGCTCAGGATGAGTTTCGCTTGTTCTCCTGTATCGCCGACCCGGAAACCTGTCCGCTCCAGCAGCGAGCAGCAACGAGCCTCGCAACGTCCGACCAATCAGAGCATACTGGGCTCACAGGGAGGGGGGGGGGGCGGAGCTCCAACAAGCCGTTTAGGACAGAGAGTGAATACACATACTATACAGAGATGCTGTATGAGAAACCAATGTGAGTTTGGAAGATTGCACAATTTAAATCTATTCTATTAGACCTCAACAATGGAAATATGATCAGTAGAACCATGACATGGGACCTTTAACTTAGAAGCTATACAAAATTGGAAGTTTAGAAAGAACCCAGGTGAATTGAGAAATAAAGAGTTGTATTGGTGGTAATCTTACTCTTAACAAAATGACTATGCTAACTGGAAATATTAAAGGTCAGATAAGATCAGATAAGATGAACCTTTATAATTATTAATAATATTATTTCAATTTCCCTTTACTAATGTGTGAGAACATTAATTCTGTTGAAAAAATTGGATTAGTGCTGTTGATTTGTGAAATAAGAGCAGGATAAATAACACATAAAAATGTAGAAAAATCCAATCCAAATAATGAATACAATTCAATTCATAATAATAAATACAAATAAACAAATAAGGTTTCTATGTGAAATAATACATAATAAAGTCCTGTCTCAAATATAAGGCTGTTTAAGTAAAGACCATTTTCTCTCTGGAAGCTGAGGCATCTAATACATGTGAATTTACAATAAGTAATGTTAAGGCAGTGAGGTGCGAGGAGCTGTTATGCCCCTTTCACACCAATGCGATTCGCGTTCTAGCTCCATGCTAGAGCTTTTCCGGTTTTTCTTTTCAGCCCCCGTTTTGTTCCAACCCAGTCTCACGGCATTTCGTGTTATAGTCACGACATTTAATCTATTGATTCGTGTTCACCAACACAATTTTCCAATTTTGTTCGTGTCACACAGAACGATTTTAAAAGCAATGTATTTCTATCGGTAGTATGTTTCGTGCCTGCAGCACGTCTTTTTGTCCGTTCGGCTCTTGGAAGACCGGAAGTTGTGGGGTTCATAAAAACATGTTCTTACTCAATATCAAGCCACGATTATTGTTTTTATTTTAAATCGTATAATGTTGGACTTTTTTTGCCGTCTGTTAGGAAAAGAAATGGCGCTCAGAGCCTCAGAATACTGAAATCTGTATTTTTTTAATCTTTTTTTCCTTCTAATTTGTTATTATTTACATTGCTTTTAAAAAGGTTCTGTGTGGCACGAAAAAAATGGGGAAATCGTGTTGGTGAACACGAATCATTAGATTCATTTGGTGACTATAACACGAAGTGCCGTGAGACCGGGTTGTTTGTTCACACCGCCCAGAGCCCGACTGATGCTGCGAACCGGCCCTGGAACCGCGTTGGCATGAAAGGAGCATTACAGACAGACAGAGAAACGAGAATGGCACACATGGGTACTGTAAAAAAACAGACACGGAAAGGGAGAGAGGAAGGCTGTTAAAATGGAGCGTAAACAAGCTCTGCAGACGGAGAGAGCGAGGGCAGAGTGAGCGGTGTGAATGAGTGGGATTAGCCTGAAAGTGAAGGATTAGCTGAAAGGAGTCCCGTTAAAGAGAGCACAGAAGCCAGTATCAACAAGACAGCGAGCAGATAGCTGGAGGGGTTAAGCCAACACCACTGGATCCTGCTAGCAGATAGTCGAGAGCCGGCACCGGGAGGGAGAGGCGGCCTGCTGGGAAATGTAGATGCACTGCTGCCATGAGTAACTGACTCCAGTCGTCTACATAGAGCCGTGTTGTCTGGGAACAGGAAGGCGCAGGAGGAGTGTGTGTCGCGTGAAATAGACTCAAGAGCTGAGATTATTTGTATTTTAATTAGAATTTGAGCTTCAATCTCTCACAAGGCGAATCCTCAGCTGATGACTTAGCATCATAATACAACACAAAGTGAACATGGATGTAATATTGTTTTGAAAGAAAGGAAGCCACAGCACGAGTTCTTGCTAGAAATATATCATCAATTTCACATTTGCATAAAACTCATAGCTCTAGCATGCTTCTCAAAAAACACATTGTTTTCATGGTTCTACAAAGTCAGAGAGCACAACTGTGTCAACTTATATAAATGGGTGGAAGTCTTTCTGAACCTTATAATGATGGAAGAAAATTCCTCCTTACTGTGATAGTAGGGGGCATAATAGCTTATGGGATAAAATAAGGTTATTCCTGGACTACAATTATTTGGTCACTCCCCTTTTTAATACAGAAAGAATAATTGGACCACTCTTCACTCTGGGCGTCAATGGTGACGTGGGGTGAGTATTGTGAGGCTAATAGAGAATACATCAGTTAGGAAGTAGGTAAGGGAAAATTATAATATATCATGATAAAAGTATAATTATGTATAATTATACTTATCCAAGACCACATGCACT
Organism: Notothenia rossii; assembly: GCF_949606895.1. Lineage (NCBI taxonomy): Eukaryota > Metazoa > Chordata > Actinopteri > Perciformes > Nototheniidae > Notothenia > Notothenia rossii. The sequence continues at coordinate 61,343,409 of NC_136912.1, forward strand.
GAGGCAAGACCCTGAGTATTCATGTGTTCCTATGGCTACACTGTGTATGGCTAACACTGCAACCCCCCCTCCCAACTCCTATTATATTGTTCTTTCTTGTTTTTTATTTCTGTGAGCCTTACTCACGTACTGTATCATTGTCTTTCTTGTAATGTCGGTTTTTGAAAATGCACAAAATGGTTACAAGTATATATATATATTGCCAAAACAACTTTGAACGTATACATGGTTCAGAACATTATTAACATTGAGAAATGACTGTAAACATTACAAATGTAAAGTTTAAATGGACAGTTTTCTGACGAAACTGCGGTAGACATTTGCAAATCTTTGACATTATTTAACTTTTAGCCAGTTTGAGTTAAAACATAGATAAAATTGACCAATATATCTTAATATAGAATTCCGCTCTTGTGGGCAGCAATGCGGATACAAAGCTGCAGTGAAAACAATAAGGTGGAGACAGCGTTATGTTCTGCATTTACATTGCATATCATATTTTAATTTTGACTCGCAGAGGGGGGAAGGCGTGCATGGTATCTCAGTGATATGAATAGTCTTTTTTGTGCTCCCTGTGGTGAGGAATGTGATGAATAATTCTGAAGTTCATGTTGCAGTCATCGCACCAACTAACAGGCCCACATATGCTCACCCACCCTTCCAACACACCAGCAGCCAAAGTTCCAGGAATATGCACATACATAAATACAAAGTTACACACATGTTGACACGTTCTGAATACATCTTTACGTAAATAGGCATTAAATGCTGCATATTAGAGCTGGAGCTGCACGCTGTAATGGCCACCCACTGAAGTCTAGGGCTGTGAAATTTCACAAGTTGCTCCTCTGAATGGAAGCTCTCGGAAGTTATTTGAGAGAACTTTTCTTCAAAGACATATTTGATGGTGTTTAAGTCTGCAGATGGAAGAGGAAGGAAGTGAAAGAGAGGAAGAAGGAGCAGGGGAGTGGAGAGGAACAGATACAAAAACATGGTTATTTGGTTGTGAAGCAAACGCTCAATTGTCAAAATGTCCGCCGGCTGACGTGGATATCAAACATTAAATGCACATGACCAAACTATCGTTTAATAAATGATGTTCTGTTCCAAAATCATTGACAAAAATCCCAACGCACCCATGCCTTAAGTTTGATTCCCAAGTTAAAGAGGAGATATTCTGTTCATTTTAAGGATCATATTTGTATTTTGTGCCTCTTCTGTGCTCCGCCCTCTGTCTGAAACCAGAGTCCAGTCTGCTCTGATTGGTTAGCTGGCCGGCTCTGCTGTGATTAGTCAACCGCTTTAGGATGTGTTAAACGTTTCACTCCTTAGAACCATTGTGTCCCATTATGTCACAACCAACAGAAGCGCAAGTGTTACATAGTGATGTCACTATGTTATGGAAGTAAACAAAGGAGTCCAATAGAGGCGATATGTGTTACATGTTACATTTACATGTTATTGAATGATCAACTAAAACATCACTTGCTCAGCAAACGCAAATGATCCAAAAACCACCATAGTAACCGCACCACTTATAAACAAGCCAAAGGCAGTTAAAGCACTTCCTAAAACAATCATAGCTCAGTCATGCTGAACTAGTGCTGCATAGTCATCGTAGCAACTAACAGTCTACAAATTACTATGAATCAAAAAAGCTAATTAACAGCAATTTGTGTTTGCTAATGGTGTGTAGCCAGTCAGAATGATGAAAATGGAGCTGCCTTTCACTCTTTTTCACTGCTGTCCTGAATATTATTCTTCCACATAATTTGTCCTGCCCACCATCTGAGCTTTTATTTCAAGTTTTCCTTCAGTGTGCACCTTAAAGCTGCATACACGGTGCATTTCAAACCAAATGCACTAGAGGTGAGAAAGGTGTTCTACATCTGAGTGTAGCTCTCAAGATGGAGAAATTGTGCAGTGATGTTCAATATTTCAACACACACACACACACACACACACACACACACACACACACACACACACACACACACACACACACACACACACACACACACACACACACACACACACACACACACACACACACACACACACACACACACACACCTCTGCGGGGCTCAGGTGATGTGGGGGCAGCTTTCAGCCCAGTGCGTGCACAAGAGGTTGGCCAGATATAGACACAGCTCACACACTTTTTCACCCACACATATCTGTGTTCCGATTTCAGCTCAAGCCGAGAAATATTCATATAAAAGAGTTCATATGTATGTAGTCCCTCTACTGGGACATGTCTCTGCTTTATTGTTCAGAAAGCTCTTTATTTTTCTCATACTGCCTGTGCTGCAGCACCTCTTTTCACCCTCTTTCTGAAACCAGAGCCTAGTCTGCTCTGATTGGTTAGCTGGCCGGGTGGCTTTTGGTCAACCGCTTAGAGATGTCCTGCCCCTTTGCCTATCATGTTCCATGTGTTGGAGCGCTAGCCAGTAGAAGCGTGAGTGTTACAATGACATTTCATTATGTCACGGAAGAAAAAAAGGACTCCAGTTTACTTTTTATTTTTGTCTTCGCAGACCATTTACAAAAACCCATATAACACACTATAGGAAAGGGAAAACCCCCAAAAAGCAGAATTTAGTGTCATTTCTTTGTATTTTCTGTTTATGTGGGCTTAAGAGAGGAAATCAACATCTGTCTCCTTACATTTCCTTCCTCGCCGGGCAGCCTGCACTTTTTTGTGGTCTCCCAATGTTCTCTGTTTGTGTGCCACATTTCCCCTCGCTCCAACTCTCCAAATTAAAGAGGCTTTTAGCTCTCAAAACAGAGAGCTGTCGGCCCAGCTCTCCACTTTAGTATTAAACAAATGTTAAACACACACACACACACACACACACACACACACACACACACACACACACACACACACACACACACACGTGTGTGTACATCTCTCCTTCTCTCACTGCCTTCCTCTTTATGTGGCCCGTTATTTGAGAAGGTCAAGTATGTGTTCCTGCAGGCTGCAGCCTCACATATGCCGGGGGAGCCGTGGATTACAGCCGTCCAGGAGGGAGCCCAGCCGTCCAATCAGACAATGAACTCACTTCATAATGGACGGCGCAATTTCATCCTGCACACATATTCACACACACTTATAGAGAAGCTAGTTGCACACTATTTACAAATACCTTGCATTGATTGGATCCATTCCTAAGCAAACAGTTCTAAACTTTACCTCCTGTGTTTCTACACAATGGGAACCAAAGAAAAGCGCTTGAGGTCTTAAAAATGCTGAAGGGTGTACATTGATAACAGAGTCAATGAGAAAATTGCTAATGGTGCATTCAGGTGCTGAACAGCTTCCAAAGTTAAATATTTAAAAGGTTTATGGCCCTTCAACAGCTGACTAATTGTGCCTTCATGTAAGAGACAAGTGTGATGTAATGTTTCCCTTTCACACATGATTTACCTCATCTGGCAAGTTATGTTAATAATCAATACAATACAGCCTTAAGCTTAAGTGGCCAACTAGAACAAATAAATTGGTTTGTTAATTTACACTCTATTTTATATTTTCAATACATTTTTACGCTGTGATTTCTTTAGAACCTGTCAACACCTTTTCTTAGCTCCAGTCCCTTTGAGATGTGTTTTCCATGTGGCGATGTCAACATGACACTTCGGCAGGTAAATGGAGGTAGAGTTTGTATGGATTTTGTTATGAATGTCACAAGGCTCAGGACCCAAACACACAACACGAGAAACAGGTCAGGATTAATAAAGTATTTAATAAAAGGCAAAAACACAAAACGCTCACTAGGAGGATCAAAACTGAGAAACTATAAGATCAAAAAACGCTAAACAAAACATCTACTTGATTTAACAAAAACGCAACAGAAAGAGTCTATCAAAAATATACTTAGTAAGGTCAAGGAATGACTGGCAGACTTGGTGAGACAAGACAAACTGGCACAGGACAAGGGGAGAAGCATATATACACACAAGGTAAGGGGACACAGGTGGCAACAATTAAGGGAGGGGCTGACAATCACACTGGAGGTAAAACACACAAGGGCAGGAAGGGCTCTGAAACGAGAGGGAAAGGTTACCACAAAATAAAACAGGAAGTCACAAGACAAGGCAAAAGACAAAGGATTGGACTAAATGAATTAAGTTAACACCACAGATTGTAAGGAAGCTTATACATCCGGTGTATGTTTGAAGGGCAACTTTAGTGCATTTTAGTAAACTTAAGTTAGACAGAGCAAAACGTTTTTTCCATTTGAATTCAGATATGACAAGCATAATTAAAACATTTATATTTGTTTTTAAATGTGCTAATGTAAGTGTATTGTAATGGGACAGGGTTAGGGTTTCATGATATTCTGTGGGAAAATCTGAATTTTGGGGATCAAGCTACACTGAAACCAAGCTGGTGTGAGTTTGTATTACTCTATAAAGCATGGTTTTGTTTCCCCAGAACATATCCAATATGTCCATAATGAAAGTCAGGCTGTAGGTGCTATGCGGTCACTGAACTGCCATGATGTCCTCCCTTCTCACACATTTGAGACATTGCTGTAATATCTGTAGTACAATGGATTCGAGATGTACAAATATTTGTTCCAAAGTATTTTATGTTCTTTTTTTTCTTGTTATGTTCTTCTAATATCCTTTTTAGTGAGCTAATTGCTTCATGGTAGTGGGAAAATGTGACTAAATCAAGCTGTTTTGGAATATTATCCTTAATACTAAGGCGGTAGATAATCAAGAAAACATAATTGAAGCTTAAATTCTCTACGACATCATTTGAAAAGACATTTCTCTTCTCAATTGGCTTTCTCTGGCTGCATAAAGACATCTCTCTTTCTAAGCTCCATTTGGAAATCTATTGAAAGTAAATATATATGTTTTCTTTGGAGTCTCTGGTAAAAAGCCTATAAAGCGTGGGATCTATAAATGAGCTGCTTTTGTCCGAATTGAAAAACAGAAAATATTTTGTAATTATAATAGTCACTAGAGAGATCAGATGTGCCAAGCAGGTAATGCTGAAACAGAACAAAGGGAAATGAGACGGCAGGGATAAAGACAGAAGAGACAATGTTCCCGAGTGACATGGCAGGAAATTGGACAAATCCCCTATTTTTGGAGCATCTGATTACAGTGATCATATTCAATAAGAAAGCAACTGTTCACTTGCACGGGCTGACAACGGGGCAAATGAGACGCAGATGCACCGAGAGCTGTGCATCAAAAGAAATTAGAGGGAGTGAAAGGGAGACAAGACAAGACAAGAGACATAACTACAACATACTGTCACAGACAACAAAGGGTTCAGTCAATGAAACATCTTACCCAATTCTGCTGCAGAGAAAATGTGTTCCATTGATATTTCCCTCTGATATTTCAACTTATATTGGAGAAATGTTGTCACTTGTTCTGCAGTTATTGTGGGCTAGAAATGCCACGTCATTGATTGACCTTAAACGGCCTCCAATCAAGATTGATATTTAGTCTAAACATTTGTATGTTGCACATTCCTAAGGGAACTGGGGTGATATATTAACTCAGAAAGTACACAAAACGAATTCAGGCGACCTTTCACCTCCACTTAATTAAATGGATGGCTGCAAGAAAAAAATGTGAGTTAATTGATTTAGATAAACATTTTAAGTTGCAAACATTAATTTATAAGTTGTGTTGACGTAATAATGTTGGTAATTACATCAACTTAATATTGTGCGTAATTTGAACTCTGATTTCTGCGTTAATTGACTTAAAACAAAATTCAAGTTGTATTAAGTAATGCAATTGGCTCGATAACTTCCTTGTTCTACACCTTGAGTTAAAGAGTTCAAGTCCACTTCCACTTAACATGCCTGGACAGGTTCCGACAGTTAAGACAAATATAAATACTATACAAACGACATTTTAAGGTCAGTGTCATCTTTTGTCATTCAAATACAGTAGATAGCCTTGTAGTTGCACTGTAGGCAAATTGCTGTTTGACCAAAATTAGAAGCCCTTGAAGCTTGAACTATGAATAGTTCTGTGAGAGGGTACAAAGTAGTAGAGGCTACTGTGAGAGTAAAAATACTTTGGTTACTATTGTGATATTGCTTTTTATTAAAAATGAATCTCGGTGAAGCAGATCAAGGACATGCTTCTTGAGGTAGGATCGTTATTTAGAGTTGTCATTGAAATGCAAGTTGTTGGCAGTCACCCATTCAGAATATATTCATTTAGGTAATTTCTCTTTTTTTCCTTTTTCAAAAATAGCACAATACAATTGAATTACGCAGAGACCTATAGCCATCCGCTGCCTTGTCGTGTACCTACTGAAAAGGAAGAGGACCTTTATAAGGAGTTTAGCGACGTCATTAAAAATCTTGAAATCAAATAAAATCCATGGGCACAGTTTAAAAACACAGGACAAAAGCACTGCTCTCTGTCAGTTACATTTTGAAGCATATTGCACTTTTGGCCACACCCCAATCAATAATATCTTAGCAACGTTCAGCATGGATAGGTGTTGACAGCAATGGCATGGGAAAAGGATTGTATAAAATTTGAAAAGTGGCTTCTGCTCTTCACTTAACCAGTTCACATATTGTATGGAACCTGCAAAAAAGATGAGAAGATACACTAAAACTTGCACGGTTGTGATTGACAAAATCTGTCCACATACATTTAAACACGAGGCAAAGTACTCAAAACCACCTCTGTGTGTCTTCAGGACCACATTGCCATGATGACACACACATGCAGACTCAATAGGCGAAAACAATAGCAGCGTTGCTTTAGCAGCTAATAATGGCTCTGAATTAGCCAAGAGTGACAGTTTAAAAAGTATGTTACCTAATTCATTATCTCTTATGCGCTAACCGATTATTTAAAGGTGACCTATCATGCAAAATGCACTTTTGTACGTCTTTTATACATGAATATTGTCCCCGGTGTTCCAGGGAACTCACCAAGTGTCAGAAAATACAACCCTCTCTATTTTCCTCCATACCCAAATCTCTTAAAAAGGGGCTGCAACGGATCTCATACAGACTGATCCAGATTTGAACACTTCTATGACGTCACAGAAGTGGCGCTACGGCTATTGGGCCAACTCCACCAATCAGGAGGAGACAGCCACGGACATTGCCGTTCGAAAGCGCTGGAGACGCTGTAGTACATATGCCAGGCCTGTAGATGGTGCTGTTCTCACAGAATCAGCCCATGAAAAGACAGTGTTAAATTGAGCGAAATGAGGAATGGCTAAAATGCATGATCTGTTTGGTATTTTGAAAAATAAAAAGTATAAATGTATGGTCCTACACTATATTATACAAATATAGCATGATAGGTCCACTTTAAGCAATATATACTTTAAATCCAAGGAAATCGACCACCTGATGTTCAGCTGATCATCTGATGGTCATTGTGACATGCAGCTACTCAACATATATACTGTACCTGACCTGTTGTGATGGTCCCTTCTCCTACTGGCCTCATTAACAAGGCCCTGGACTCTAACCCCCCGTAGACACTGCATTACATTATTGCACTTCATGAGAGCAAATCTTGATCATTTTAAATACATTGGCAAACTTATGAAACTTATATCTGTACAGATATTAAGCAGATGTTTGCAGCTGAATCCTAGGCTAACTATGTAACACTTGTAACAGCGTGTTGAGTGATGGGAAAGTTGTATTACAGATTAAACATTAAGTGAAATTGTGGCCTGCAATCCATCATAATCACAGCCAAAAAAAAGGGAAATTATGTCGTGGAGGATAGAAATAACGTAATTGTTCAAGGAAAATGATTGAGTAATGAAAGAAAAGTCATTGCATTTGTGTTAATATGTGTGTGGGTGTGTGTCAAAGGTGTGTGCCGGGGATTGTTGAGCCGAGGTGCTGACGTGCTGCTGTTAATGACAGCCAATATCATGAGTGAACGGTAAAAGTAGAGGCTGCTTCGTGAGCAGATGGAAAATCAATAGCCTATTAGAGTGTACAGGGCAGGAGGGACTTGGAGAGTGGGGGGGGGGGGGGGGATAGAGTTAGGAGGAGGAGAAGAGACTGACAGCAGGAATAGTCAGAGACTTGTTTTTGCCTTTTGAAATCATAGTGCCTGGTTTATTTGTGTTTCTCTGTCAACCTTTGCGTTGTCTTCTCATCAACTGTTCAACTCTTTCCTCTGGTCCGACCTGTTTCTAAATCATATATTATAAATGTTAACTCAAATTAGTTTTACACTTTGTTAGCTAACTAAAGTCCAACTCATTGCCTCAAGTGTTACTCTTTCTTTTTGTAATTTATGGTAACAATATAAAATGTATTGACCCATGTCCATACAGCCTCAAAATGTACACTGTATGACACATACAAATCAATGAAAGGAGCAATCATTCACTTTCCTTGTTAAAAAACGTCATATTTTTTATTATGAATGATTAAGTCCTGATAACAGCAGCTACACACCCTATGTAAGACAACCACACACACACACACACACACACACACACACACACACACACACACACACACACACACACACACACACACACACACACACACACACAATTATACTCGTAGATGTTCCTGTGCTAATTTATTTATTTGGCATTTTTATTTATATGCATTTTAAAGATTAGGCAAAAACATCCCTTAATCTAAAATGCTTTCCAGTAGAGCACAGTGAATTTAACTGAAAATGTTGCGCACAAAAACTGAAAAATAAGGCCCATAGTACTGATGCAAGACAGCATTTTCTACAAAGCAACCCCGAATCCCTTGCAGCATGCATGCTTACATGTACAAGCTTGCAGAATAACCAGAACTGCTTACTGCTGTGCGCTACTTATTTTTAATGTTTCTATTCATTAAAAGATGACGATGAGATTCATCTAACATTCGTGCCAACAGAGCACATGGAGTTGAACCAAATACACGGGAATGGAGCTGAAAAGCAGACAGTGTGCGAGAGGGGAACGAGCGAAAGCTTGAGGGTAGCCGCTATAATGAGAGCAGAGTCCGGTCCTCTGTGTGTCCGCGGTAGCCTCTAGCTGGCTATTAGTAGCTGCAGCACAACCACAAGGCCCTGTGACAGTCGATTAAACCTCTTTATCTGGGATGCCTGAATCGTGTTCTCTTCCTCCTCCTCCTCCTCCTCCTCCCTCTCCCTGCACTGTATAGCCCTTTTCCTTCTGGTGTCTTTATTCTCCCCTTTTATTCCATTCTGCTTTCCAGTTCACTCTCCCTTTACTGCCTCATCCTTGAACTACAAATAAGCCGTGTTCGGAAAAAACAAATACCTCCCAAAGGCGGTAGCTTGCCAGGCAAAATGATGTTTACACAAATAGCCTGAACAAGACTTCTCTGTGTTTGTGTGTATGATGCGCCTTTGGTCTAACTGCTATCTACAACCCGTGTATTTGTTGTGAAGTCAAACTGAGGCCAAATGGCCTGCCTTTGTTGACCGATGGAGTTGCTTACAATTCATAGAAGATCAAGGAAGTGCCCTAAACTTGCATTGCCTCTAATAGCCATCAAGGGGAGACTGGTTGCGAAGAAGTTCTCTTGTATAAAAGTCTATGAGAAAGTGACCCTACTTCTCATTCATCATCACAATAAACATTTTCGCAATGAGTTAAAGTCTTCTTTAATGTAGATTGATTCAATTTTGTTGTAGTCCCCTTTAGAGTTTAATACAAATATTAAGCAGGGTATGCTATTGGGTGTGCTACCTTAAACAGTTTGTAGGCTACCTATAGATTTGTCCGGTTTGGGTGCTCTACGTGTTTTCGTCTTATCATTTAAAGCAGGTGTGCCCAATACGTCGATCGCAATTGTAGTAAGCGCGCCACAGTTTACTCCACTAGCACCCCCCCCCCAGCCCCCCCCCCCCCCCCCCCGCGACACAGATTGGGCAGGGGCGGGTCTCTAGGTAGATCATTTGGTTTTGGTCTTTTTAAAAGTGTCTCCCAAGCTGAAAAAGTGTGGGCACCCCTGATTTAAACCATTTCAGTGTGTTTTCAATTCATACACATTAATTGTAACATGTTAGTCGCCCCAAAATGAAAGTATAGTTGCTGACTTGGCGGCTACTTCTGTTATACAGTCTATTGCAAAATCGTTTTGTAAAATTACAAAAAAGAAACATACAGTAACTCCATACAGAATACTTTGGCAAGTTTATGGACTCTATATTATTAGAAATGTCCCCTGCAGAAGGACAGCCTGCATAGCAAAGGTCTGTTGTTCATAGTGACGATCTGCTCTTCGAAAAATAACAGACCGTAGACTGCCGCAATTGTCCAATCCCAAACCAGCATTCAACAAAGACGTGTAACAAATGTAATTTGACTTCTGCTGTGCTTTCTGTTGTGTAAAATATTATATTCACTTTGCAAAGGGTTGTCTTTTCAATATAAGTTGATTACAAACTAAGGTGAAGTAAAAAAGAGGATAATGTTTGATAGTCTCAACCCATACAGCATTGTTGATTACAGTGACTGAAATAAAACATCATACTGGACAAAAATGAGTGAGTGTGTGTGTGTGTGTGTGTGTGTGTGTGTGTGTGTGTGTGTGTGTGTGTGTGTGTGTGTGTGTGTGTGTGTGTGTGTGTGTGTGTGTGTGTGTGTGTGTGTGTGTGTGTGTGTGTGTGTGTGTGTGTGTGTGTGTGTGTGTGTGTGTGTGTGTGTGTGTGTGTGTGTGTGTTGCATACATCTTTATTTTTCATGGTGCCACACATTAATTTGACTCCACATGGAATTATTATTATTGCTATCATCATTATTATTGGTTTGAAGTAGTTTGGGAGGTTTCATGCCAGATGGTGTGATATTACTAAGAGGCTTGTAAACCACGGACAGAAAGGACAATGACTTTAAGACTACATTTTAAATATCTTTTAAAGCATGAAAAGAATAAAGATTTAACTCCCACTGAGCATCTTAAGAGAGATGTAGACATCCAACCAAAATGACTTCCATTCAGCATTGCCATTTGCATTTTTCTTAAAAGAGTGTTAAAAGCCTGACATCAACAACCCAGACAGTGATGGAGGAATAAAGCGGGGAATCGTTTTTGCAAAATACGACAGATTACATGTGAAACTCAATGACGCACGTGGAAGTGAGCTGACGTTCGCCTGCGTTTCCATTGCTTTCTGGAGCCTTCCTTTCTCCCGTCTCCTGGCCTCCTTCAGAGGGAGGCTGGCCGATGTGACGCTTGGTTGTCAAAATGGTTAGAGTGTGGCGAGGTGATCCGTGCCTTCAGCTCCCTCGAATCATAGAGCACAGGGAGAGAAATACAGCCATGGAGATGAAGGGTTGAAACAGAGGTAACATCCTCTCAAAGGAACATCTACGCTCAGAAATAGGGTTTGTATCCTGCTTTAATACATCTGCATTACCAGGAAAAGGTGGTAGCATCAAATACATTTGCATTTTATGAACTAGTGATTTGTTGTAAAGAGGCCCTATTATGCTTTTTGGGGGTTTCCCTTTCCTATAGTGTGTTATATAGGTTCCTGAGGGAGTTTCTTTCCCACACACTCCCCCCCTGCCTGAAATGCCTACATAGGACTCCTTTGTTTACTTCTGTAACACAATGACATCACTATCTAGCAATCGCGCTTCTATTGGCTAGCGCTGCAAGACATTGTACGTGAAATGCTAGGGGGTGGCACATTTCAGACACATCTCTTAGCATGGTTGATCAATCACCAATCACAGAGCTGGCCAGCTAACCAATCAGAGCAGACTGGGCTCTGGTTTCAGACAGAGGGTGAAAAAAGGTGCTGGAATGTCATTTTAGGAGACCATTCTGAGGTGTGGAATTAGCAGGTAGTAGAAAAGAGAAGCGGAAGGCAGGGAGTGGAGTTGAAAGAAAAAGGCAATAACATGGAGGGAAGATAAAGGTGGAAGGAGGACAATAAAAGTGTGAGTGTATTTCAGCGGAATTGAAGTTACTGACCTGGAAGGACTTCCACATGGCAACTCTCACCCAGAGGCCTGGCTATGTGTATGTGTGTGTGATTTTGTGCGTATGAGTGTCTTCTCGATCATCGCGTGATCAACCCTCAACCTGCAGCGCCCTTCCCTGCCGGATGCACATGCACATTTGAAAGCTTTAACCACAGCTGTCTCCCACACTCTCCCTGCAACAGGTTCACACTTCTCCAGGAAAATCCATAATACCGATCATAAATAATAGATACAATAAACAGACACGTCCTGTATCGAGTATAACCACATTGCAGTATTTGCAATCAAACAACCTGCATTTCTTGACTTCATTTTCCATTTCTTTGGTGTTGTTTTTCAATGCTTTTTATTGTTTGTTTAACAACATGTCCTGATCGGCTTGAAGTGGTTATTGCCATGCTTTTACAACCTTTCGTTTTTATTATGCAGTTGTTAAGCATTTCATATAAGTTCAAATGCTGTCTATTAGCAAGGGAATTTAGATGTTAATTCTTGCAAATAGTATATGAAAAACATCCCAAATCAAGTTACCACACATTGCAGTCTGCTGGACTTATTACCTTTCTGCTCAGCTCCAACAGAATGGGAATGAGGACAAAGAGCAGATCAAATGTACGATTGATGTATTATATTTCTCTCAGAATAATGTTACATTCGTGCAATAATGCGTTCGCACCTGCCGGCCACCGTAGGACACAACATGGTCTCTAATCACAACAACAATCATAGCAACAAAGGACTTTTTCCAGAAGGCTGACCATGGGACATGTTTACTTATTAAAATGTATGTCAATAGTTGAATTAATAAAATAACATACTTATTTTTAAAAAGGGACCATCATATTTCACTTAACCCAGCAGAGCAGTTATGTTGCCATGACATAAGCACGTTTATGTTTGCTTCAATTCACAATGTTAAATACCAGCTTCAAACTGCAAATGTAAAAATAAGTGTATCTGTATGGGAATGCAATTTGAAACAGACAGTATCAAAATCAACTGTAAAAAACACAATGAAACATAAATATCTGTAATTAAAGATGAATCCAGATTAACTTGACCCACCTCCGGGCTGCGGATGTGACTTGCATTCCCTTGAGTGTTTTCAGAGTATTGTCACAACAAATCATTTCACCTTATGTTCTGTTGCAATGAGAGTAAAAAATGCATTGCGTAGTTCTAATGATTAGACTTTAGCGTCGGATTTTCAGTTAATGACTGCAACTTACATACATATATCAACAAAAGGGCATTTGGCAGCGCAATGTATTTTTTTACCATATTTAGAGGAAATTGTATCGCTCTCATACTCCATCATTGCCTCTTTGTCTTTCAGTTTTCCTCTGTGTACATGTTGCTGTGATGAAAGCCTATCAGGTCTGATCTTCTCAGTCAGCATCATTATTAGATGAGCACAAACTAATTTTAGCCGGGAGCCCTTTCTAGTCAGTTCGCAGCGATGCAACATTCATGTGTGTGTATCGTAGCGCAACTCGCCGAGCTGATGGCTCACGGCACCTGCACTCGCATCACCTGAGCCCTCGAGAGGGAAGTGTGTTTGCCTGTGCGTGGGTTGAAATATTGAACGTTGTTGGAGACTTTGGTCCGGCGTAGGAGCTACTTCAGGATGTGGGACATCGCTCTCACCTGTGCATTTGTGTTTGAATCTGGCTGTTGCTTTGATTTTGTGTAGACCATGCATATAAGGTACATTTTTGTATCTAATTCATAAAATGTTTTGAAATTGGTTGACTTTGCACAATGTATACTGGGGAAAATATAAATTCCTCATGCAACTTAAACCACCTTCAATTGTACCTTTTGGTTACCTTATAATTACAAAAATAAACATAAAACCATGCAAAAACTTTAGGTGGTTTTATTGATACTAGAAACATTTGACGTTTTTTCTCCTTGAGAGTCCATCCAAAGAACTACGTGCAAGCAATCATCTATTGTTCGTTGCCTTGGTCCATTATTGAAAAATAATAGATCGTAGAATTTTGTTATTGTTTGTTATCAAAAACCAGCATTCAACAAAGATGCATTATACATTTCAATATCTTTTTTATAGTTTCCACAAATGGAAGAAACTGTTTTGTTTCACTACGACTCTGAGGAGAATTGTTCCAATAGAAAATGTTTGATAGTTAGCTTCCATATCTTAACGTCCAACAAAGGCTGCAGAGATGGACCTTCAACAAAGAAGGAAACACTGCAGAATCCTTAAAGTTTTACCTCTTTCTGTTTTACTTTTTCTCCAAGTGAAAACAAAGTAGACTTTATATAAGGATGTCAAAACACAATCCCCTCCCCCTCCCCCTTCTGCATCCACCCACACAGCACACACTCTCACACCATTGCCTGGAGTGTGCAGGGGGAGCAGGAAGGAATGTCACAGCTATTACAAATCATGTTGTCTCTGTCTCTGGGACAACTGCAGCCACCCAATTAACCTTTCATCTGAAGGCACACACACACACACACACACACACACACACACACACACACACAAGGCCGCACATATCAAGAACATTTCATTTGGAAAGGAGGCAGCACTGCAGTCTCCCATTTTGATTTCATGTTATCTCCTGAAAGAGTTGGCATTGTAGGCTTCCAGACTAATAGACTGTCCTTTCTGTTTCACCTTCCATCATCACTTTCTTTTTCTGTTCTCACAAAACACAGATTCATCTACAGAACAGTACATAGAAACTTTACTTTGCGGTGTTCATCTTGTCCAGTAAATTATTAATAATTGCCTGTAATCAGTGAGCTACACTGAACATGGAAACATACAACTATTGCAACCTGATTACTTTCAGTTTATTTTGGATTCCCCAAATATACAAATGCAATGCAAATAAAGATTGTTTTTAGTGTATAATGTAAGAAAACAGTACCTTAGAAGAGAAGGGGGAGGTGTCAAAAATCGGAGAGTTTTCCGTTCTGTTAGCAACTCTTCTTCTTGGGTCTATTGCTCCTTTTTATGTAGCATAGGTCATTGACCGCAGTTCTCCAAGGTTTTCTGTTCTGGCATTTCCTCTCATGGTTTTGACTCGAGGTCCCTTAGCCTTAGAAGTTCATTGGTTGGCCTTCCCCTCTTGTGCTCCTCCTTAGGGTTATATCTTAGACTTGCCTTGTAATGTTGGTCTTTGGTTCTTTAGAGTATGTAGCCGATCTACGCCTATCCTCCTCTCTTGATCCCCTCTTCCAAAGATCTCTGCTGTAGATCATGTTGCTGATGGTATCTGGCCGTCGGGTTCTCAAGATCCGCCTGAGGCAGCTGTTGATAACTCTTTCGTCATTGTGGTCTTGGTTGTCCTCCACCTTTGATGTGTACACTAGTAAAGACTCTGTTAGTCTGAGCTTTGTCTGCTGATAGCTATCTTTGGAGGTTAAAGTTTCTTCAGCTGGATAGAAGAAGGTCAGCTTTGCCGATACTTGCTCCGATGTCTGTATCTGTGCTGCTTAAGCCTAAGGAGGTGCAGGCTTCTACACATCGAATGCTGTTCCCTCTAGTGTCAATAGGTCTTCAATGGCTGTGTTGACCTAGATGGCTGTAGATTTCCATTTATGGATGTTTGAGACCTACTTGCGATGAAGTGTTTTCCAGAACCCCTTGCCTTCTCCTGCATCTGCTGTCCAGATAGCAAAGAAAGGTTGTTGATCGAGTGTAGGTCATTTACCGGCGTCAGTTAACAACGAAAGGGGCCAATGTCGTATCTTGACATCAACACATTAACAAACACTCAATGCAAGCTTATATTTGTATCTCTGATAGTGATGTAGATCAAATCAAATAAAATGAAGTTTTATTTATATAGCACATTTATAAACGATTTTTGGTCGAGCCAAAGTGCTGTACATATAATAAAAATAGCCGACAGTAGAGACACTTTACAGCTAATACAATAAGCACAGATTGTTCAGAATATCAGTATGAGAAAAAACGACACCCTCTATACTTAGACACATGTAGACACACCTAGCTGTAAAGCTTAATGTGTATGTTCACCAGTTCCTGCTCAGCCTCCATGTGTATGTACATAAAGTCACCCTCCAGGCCAATAACACCATCCATTTTTCATTCAAACCATCAGTTATTGTCACGATTGTGGTTTTCCCTGGAATGCAGCTCTTGCGGTCGTCCAGCCCCCCTTTGTTGAGGCACGTTCGCTGTCAGCAAGCGTTACATCTCTCTCTTGCTCTCTCTAACAGGGATTATGCCCATCAACGGGATTGCTTTTGCATCAGATCAGCAGGACGGCTAACCGTTCCTGTCATCTGGAGTGTGTGTGTGTGTGTGTGTGTGTGTGTGTGTGTGTGTGTGTGTGTGTGTGTGTGTGTGTGTGTGTGTGTGTGTGTGTGTGTGTGTGTGTGTGTGTGTGTGTGTGTGTGTGTGTGTGTGTGTGTGTGTGTGTGTGTGTGTGTGTGTGTGTGTGTGTGTGTGTGTGTGTGTGTGTGTGTGTGTGTGTGTGGGTGTGTGTGCTCCAGAGAGTGTGTCTTTGAATATGGGTTGTTGTGTGTCTGCTGGTACATCATAGTTTCTGCTTGATAAATGGGCTAAGCCAGTGTAAGTGTGTGACGGGGAGTCACTAGGTGACTACCCTCCTAACTGACTCAGCCACCTGTCCGTCATCCCCACGGGACTGCAGCCAAAGGCATTCATAACATTACGATTGAAACACACTGTGACACACATGCAGGTAAAACTGATCCTCTTTCAAATTCAGTAATCTGCTTTCAAGGAAAATAAATAGATATGACATCATAACTCAATTAAATTCATTACTTGCCCTTTTTTTTGTAAAAAGAAAAGGGAAAAATCCACCAGCAAGGGGAAAGTATTTTATTTTGAACTTAGTTTGAGTGGTTCAAATTACTTACTTTCAACAGGGTGAGTGATTTTTCATTCATTTCCAAAAGGAACATTTTTTTGTTGTTGATATTTTTGTGTGTGTGTGTGTGTGTGTGTGTGTGTGTGTGTGTGTGTGTGTGTGTGTGTGTGTGTGTGTGTGTGTGTGTGTGTGTGTGTGTGTGTGTGTATGTGTGTGTGTGTGTGTGTGTGTGTGTGTGTGTGTGTGTGTGTGTGTGTGTGTGTGTGTGTGTGTATGTGCGTGTGTGTGTGTGTGTGTGTGTGTGTGTGTGTGTGTGTGTGTGTGTGTGTCTGTCAGATTTCACACAGAGGTGGTAATGGAGTGGAAGTCATGTTTTGAATCTGAATTTGTACTTGGAAGTAACGTGGTGGTTTTGTGTGTGTCGATGTGTGTGTGCTTGTGTGTGTGTCACGTCAGTGTCATGGCACAGAAAATGGAACAGGTGCTTTGATGGGCCAACAGCTGGTAAGGTTAGCAAGGACACGTTTAGTGCTCACAAAAGAGAACACACAAACAAAAGATAATACACACACACACACACACAATATACGAAATTACCGTATTCTACTTTGTATTCTCCTCTCTGTTGCTACGTGTTACCAAGAGACCCCAAGCTACAGGTTAACAGCCATGATCAATTAAGCCGCAATCTTATTACCGAGAAATACACTGTATATGTGCTCATTCCACTCACACACAATCACATATATAAGGCTGGTGCTAACAATAAAAAAGCATCCAGAGACTGGTCTAATTGCACTATCCAGCAGATCATTAAGTGAAGATTGCATTCTGCCAGCTGAGATTCAAGGAAAGAAATTCAATTAGGAAATAAAGAGAGCAAGAATGAAAGAAAATGAAAAACCCATCGGCTACTGAGATGCATTTCATTTTGCTGACTGCTTAGTGTGTAGATTGTTTTCCCTGAGAACAAGTGAAAACTTGTAATCAAGCTGAGATGATTTTATTAGTTTCAAATGCAGTGACACCTGTGTGTAGGAAAAGAGTCGAGTAAGATTTGGGCTCAATAAAAAAAAGAAATACAGCAATTTCTATGTTAAAAAAATGATTCAAATGAAATGAATGTGAGGACACCGTTTACAACGTTGGATTTCAAGATAGAAGTCTAGCAGTAACAGGAAGTACCTGGCCATGTAATCCATTGGAAGCTCAATATAGAAACATTTCTGTCATCAGTGTATTCAACAGCTGAACTGTGATCAAAATAAAGCAACATGTAAGCAACTGGAAATAATAACTGAACTGAAATTAATATTTTATTTAATGAAGAAAAACTGAGAGAACCAGAGAATGAAATTAATGTTGTTCTGTGCTGAGGAAGGACTGCACTAATAATACGTTTTGATGTAAGTGTTAACAGAAAACAGTTAATCAAAACAGGGATAGTTCTAACTTCTAACTAAAGCATGTACCCTGTTTACTAGTAACACACAAATGCAGTCC
Organism: Notothenia rossii; assembly: GCF_949606895.1. Classification (NCBI taxonomy): domain Eukaryota; kingdom Metazoa; phylum Chordata; class Actinopteri; order Perciformes; family Nototheniidae; genus Notothenia; species Notothenia rossii. The sequence continues at coordinate 61,361,706 of NC_136912.1, forward strand.
CGGTTTAAGGTGAAAACACCTGTAACAAACTAAAGATAGCTTTTGTAATGCACTGTTTCTCTCTTGGAAAAGAAGGGGAGAGAGATAGTGATGAAATGTATTATTCCTCCTAAGCTAGATCAGTAATAAACAACGATTGCATACTCTTTCTTATTATCTGTACTGCCTTTATCACAGTACTGGTTTATTCAGTAGTTCTCCTTTTGGACAGAGGTTAGCCAGGCTGCTAGCATTGGCCATGTTGCTAACGAGCATACCAAATACATCAAGTCGATCAATCGTCTTTATATGAAAATCTTCAGAATATATGTTTCTTACGTCTCCTTTGCCCAGTTTGTTTAAAGACAAGCGAAGAGCTGGTAGCTTTGAGGAAAAAGCCATCCGACATCAGCATAAACATTATTTACAGTTTAGTTCACTATATTCTGATTAAGGGTCCATGTGCATCAATCCGATGAGAAAATTCAACTTTAGATTTGAATCTCTTTAGGTGGATCAGGATCAAGTTTTGAATCGCTTATTTGAACACTAAGGGGAGAGTAATCTGTTTCAGCTGTAAGTAGCCCCCTGATGGGACTTACCAGTAGTTGTTCCTGGCAAGAACCTACTTCTTTGGCAATGAAAGTAAATAAAGCAGAGACCCTGTTCTCGAGTAATGCAACAATAAATAAGGCTTCTCTTAGCTCGGCCACCAAACAGCTGCCTGCACCATCTGAGACGTGCAGCTCAAAGTATAGCGAGCAGACAGTGGAGTGGATTATCTGCCTGGTTATCACATTCAGCTCCAGCAGATGGCTTGCCCGGAGCCAGAGGAGTGGATGACGCTGCACATCGCTGCAAAACAAGCCTGCTGTACACCACTTACAGCCAGTTACACAACGGTACAACATGCATGGATGTATGAATTGACAGCCTGTCGTATTGGCTGACATGAGGTAGAAAGTGATCAGTGTGTGAGTGTGTGAGGGTGTAGGAGAGAAGGAGTTCATCAGCGGCTATCACCCAGCCCTCTGCCATGGCCAGAAGTGTGTGTGTGTGTGTGTGTGTGTGTGTGTGTGTGTGTGTGTGTGTGTGTGTGTGTGTGTGTGTGTGTGTGTGTGTGTGTGTGTGTGTGTGTGTGTGTGTGTGTGTGTGTGTGTGTGTGTGTGTGTGTGTGTGTGTGTGTGTGTGGGTGTGTGTGCTCCAGAGTCCATTGTATCTATTAGATCTATGACCGAGGCCTTGGCCTATACATCACCCTGGCCAGCCCTTCATACCCAACCCTGAAGTCATATATCTACCCTGTGTGTGTGTGTGTGTGTGCGCGTGTGTGTGTGTGTGTGTGTGTGTGTGTGTGTGTGTGTGTGTGTGTGTGTGTGTGTGTGTGTGTGTGGGTGTGGGTGTGGGTGTGTGTTTGTGTGTTTGTGTGTGGGTGTGTGTGTGCGTGCGTGCGTGCGTGCGTGCGTGCATGTGTGTGCGTGTGTGTGTGTGTGTGTGGTCAGGCGCGTGTATGTATTCTTGTTTGGCTACACTTCCACACAGTTTACTCACGGTGCTGAGGCACTGAGACTGTTATGGGCCCCTCAGTGGTGATAACCTACACACACACACACACACAGGCCTTGTGCACACATGCTGAGCTGCTGTGGGTTGTGGAAGAGCCCCCTGTGCGTTATTTTAGGAAAATGTGTTATCGAAACCATGGCTTTGTAGCAGTTGTTGGTCTCACCGATGACCAGGGACACCCACAGAGCGGTATATGTCATTCGCGGCCAATGAAAGACATGGTGTGTGTCTAAGTGTCAGGCTAATGGTCCTGCACTGCCCTCGCTGCTAGCAGCTGGCGGATCACTCAGTTTGTGTGTGCGATTGTGTGACCACTATTACCGTGATGTATTAGCAGGGTATTTTGCTTCGGAAATGTTAAAGGTGGCCATGAAAGCACCCGGAGTGATTTTCTGCATATTAGCTTTTTGTGGCTCAGAACTATGAGCAATAAACCTGACAAAATCCATCTGGGAAAAACAAAAGAGCGGAGGAAAATCCAGTGCACTTCCATAACATCAGTGTCATTAACTCTATTTGAAGAGGGTCGATATTTGATACGATGGTGGTGATCGATGCGGCTTTTTGTCTTCCCTATAGAATGATTATAATCTGTTAACAAGGTAACTGGCTACCAATAATTGCCAAGAAACAAGACAAACTGGCAAAGCAGTTTAGGGATCCCCAAAAAGAAAGGAATGCAAAGAGTGTCAATTGCTTTCTGCAAACAATCTTGATGCAATGTGTCCATGTTTATAGATGCAGGGTTTCTGAACAAGTTGTCATTTTCTTCTGTCGTTAATTGATTTCCAAAAATATAACAATATGACTTGGGGTATAAGAACTGTGATTTATTTGCAATTACTATGGACAGTCATGCAGTTAGTCATGAGGAAATATTTACATTTGACTAAGAGACCTAATGTTTTCTTGTTTAGGTTTATCTTGCTAAGGTAAAAACCCATTGGTAATACCAATGGTAGTCTGGACTAATATTATACATGCTTTATACAGTGGCGAACCGTCAGGGCCTTCAAGTTATTCAGAGAATACCCTGGAACACTCAGATAAAACAAACAAAAAATCGATTTAATTATATAAATAAAATGTAATAAAATGTATATAAATGTATATAAAATGAATAAATGAGAATGGTTTCTGTGTTGTTGATCTGTAATATTACAGTGTTACGTTGATTTGTTTTTCCTTCTCGGACCATGCACTACGCATTTCAGTGGTTTTGTGTTAGAAAAGAAAGCAACCAATCAGATCTGTTTCTGGGTCTCTGGGTAGAATATCCTTCAACCAAGGTATTCTACATCCTTGATAGAATGCCCTGGCCGTTGCACTGAATGAGAGCGTACGTTTGGACTGACAGTTTGATCAACCAATCATATATTGATGAGCGTATTCTTTCAGAGTTTCCCTCGGTTTCAGGGTACACTAAAAAAAAAAGAATTATAAAAAAAAATGGATTCATTTTTTTTATAAATTTTTTTTTTAATTATTATTAATAATAACGTTTGCATAGACATTTTCAGGGGCGGACTAGCCATCTGTATAATTTTCCCGCAACGAGGCTCCCCCTTTGACAATCCACTAGCGCAGTGTTTTTCAAACTTTTTCATACCAAGGACCACTTAACCAATAAAAAACACTCATGGACCACCTAACTCCACAATTATCCAAAAACAATAGGCCTGCTTACCCATTCCAACAGTATATAAGAACATTACAGCCTAATAATGACAGTAGTGATAGTAATTGTAGTAGTAATAGTAATAGTAGTAGTGATACTAGTGAGACAATAATGACACTCCCGCGAGAGTGCGGAAAACTGAAATTAATTCACTAGCATCCCCCCCCCCTCGTCGACAGGGGGTCGCCAGTCTCTGGCACTGTTAGACCCCCAGGTCTAAGGAGACCCCATCTAGTCAATCAGGACAATCTGATGTAGAATTTCAAAATAAAATACTTTTGAAATCTCATATATGGGCTATGGTCCTTCTGTTTCTATACAAGAATAAATAAAAAACTGTCAAATTATCAAAGACTTATTTCACTCCAGGGTGATAGCAGGAGACCCCATCTAGTCACTCAGAGAGAATATGGACAATCTGATGTAGAGTTTCAAAATAAAATACCTTTGTAGTCTCATATATGAGCTATCATCCCTCTGTTTTTAGATAAGAATAAAACAAAAACTATCCAGTATCAAGTACTTATTTCACTTCAGGGTGATAGCAGGACACCCCATCTAATCACTCAGAGAGAATCTGGACATTATGATGGACAGTTTCAAAATTAAAGACCTTTGAAGTCTCATATATGAGCTATCTTCCTTCTGTTTGAATCCAACAGTTAAAATGTTCGAATTACATTGAACCAGAATTGTCCCCCTTTTTTCTTTAACAGTAAAGAAAATTGGATATGTTAATGATATATTGACACCAAAACTCAAAAATGTCCCAGGTTTTAATTTAGAAAATCTGGTCACCTTATTATACTTGCATATCTAAACAGAATCATGAAAGCCTGTTGGTAGTTAGACACACGAGTCCGTTTGAGTGTGTGCACCGGTGTCTGAACGCTCACTCACTGCTTGCTGTGTAGCTAACTGTTAGGCTACTTAGCTTGCATTGTTATGGATCTAAAGGTAGCAAAAGCTAACTTTCATAGCACAGCTTTACTTCTCACTTAACACAATAAAGTAACAGACCGTATAGTACAGCACAAACAACACAAATGATCAATACTTACATATATTTTCACTTGTAGTATTATAATAATTGAAATGCTGGTTCTTCTGGAGGTGTTGTATCCACGCTCAGCTACCGCACCGCAGCTGCACTGTACAATCGCTGGAGGACTGGGCTGGGCTGTCACTCAAAAACTGAGTAGCCAATGGGGACGCACCCCTGAAAGTCCCGCCCACCGGGGACGTTTGTGTCAGAATCTCAAACAAAAAGTGAAGGAGCACAAATGAGAAAGCTGCAGCGAGAGCAAAAGTCTGATCATTGAGAAAGAAAAAACAAGAACTGCAAACAAAAAGATATGTTAAAGCAAAGAAAAAAGACTTATAGTTTACATGATTACACAAATGATTTGTTTGCAACTTATAGTTTTATTTTTTTATAACATTTATTTTGCTTGATTCAGTTTTTTTTCTCTTAAACTCTTTAGTTTTGCTTGATTCTGAGAAGGTTTTCCTTTATCTTTATGAAACAAAACTAATACCATAGATTTGTCAGTAAGTCCCAAAAGAAGCGGCAATACTTCCTCCTCCTCCTCCTCCTCCTCCTCCTCCTCCTCCTCCTCCTCCTCCACGTCATACTTCTCCTTCCATGTCTTCCTTTCTCTTGTTCCATCCCTTCACCCTCTCTGTCTCTCCGTCCTCCTTTCTGAGCTTTCATGCTTCACCGTCCTCCCCCCTCTCCTTCTCTCCCTGTGCTTCAATTTTTCTTTCCCAGCATGCACAGGGAACCCGACAGCGAGTTCTCATCTCTGACTTCATATTCATTGACAGTTCCATGTGGAGCCTCGCAGCTCCTTCTTTCTCAGACAAAACAACAAAATCTGTTCCCCATCTGTGTGTGTCTGTGTGCCCCCCCCCCCCCCTCCCCCCCCTAAACCTGTGTGTGCACACGTGTTTGTCTTGGACTGTAATATGGATTTGCCAATATTGGCCTTGAATTAAAAGTCACATATCAGCCATCGCAGTGAGCTGCCTGTAATATGACGCAGGATCTTTGCAGACTGCAGGCACCCAATATGTTTTTATTAATAAATGCAAGATGTCTGTGCTGAGAAATCACTCCTGTGTGCTGTGAGGGGATTTTCCTCTTCCCCTTCTGAAAAGCTAGCTCAACAAGCAGCTGCTCACCTATTGAAATAACATGTTTTAATGCCCTGTGATGATTTTAATCATGAATAAATACTCATTGTTTTTTTCCAATTGCAGCGTAGAGTGGTAATATGCAAATCTGGAGGTCAAACCTAACAATCAACATGCATAATGTGTACTGTGCAAAGTCATAGACCCAGTAACCACGGCAACCCTCCTAGCGCCACATACAATCCGACACCTGTGTTAGGTGCACGCGCAGGCCATGTTATCAGTGGGAATCAGTGATTGTCAATTGTCACCATTTGAGGTTAGGGACCAACAAATCAAAGGCAGCTTAGCGGGACGCGGCGTGTCAGGCAGCGGGAACCTGATCCTGTCGGCTAAAAGGTGGATTGAGAACAATTGTAAAAAGACTCTGAGTTCAGTCTGTGCTGCGAGGTTGCATCATGAGCTCCAATAAAAACACCCCATGCCAGTAAACCGTTTTAATGTAACATGAGGCAGCACTGCAGATACTTTCATCATTTTAACTTTCTTTCTTTATCCTCCACAACTGTAATTTAATATCATCTTTTTCAACTTTTTGACTGGAATCACTGCAGCAAAAACTGCTTGGGCTTCTGTCCTGCTGCTATTCTAGTCTAGACACGACTCACCCCATAAATCGAGTTGGTGAGGTTTAATCTGCTATTGACAGATTTATCAGACAAACAATGATGTTAGATCTTAACTTTGCTTGAGTTATTTTACATTAATTCAAAGCGACTTCAATAACGTAGGACTACCTATGGAAGCCATTTGGAGTTAAAGACAACATATTGTGCTCAGTATTTCCCATCCATATCGAGTGTGGAGCAGATTCAATCCTCCAACAGGCCTGTTTGTGTGCCGAGGTTTGTTGTGTGCAGCTGTTTGCAGACATGCCAGCCATATGACAGATGAATAAAAGATGGCTCTGTTGACGGGTGACGGTGAGATGGGCCATGCTTAATTAATATGAGAATATGAAGCGGCAGATGAAGTGTTAGAAGCTTGATGAGCTCATGGGAACAAGCTCTTTTTTCCTTTAAAAGCAGGATTGGAGCTATGTGCACAGTTGTAATGTGAGTGTTCTTCTGCAGCTTACCTCCTTACAAAGTGTGGGACACAAACTTTGCCATATATTGTTTTTGCACATTGGATGATATTGATCAATTTCTTTGTGTATGAGGATATGCAAAACAAGCCCTTACTGTTGGTCCCACTGCTGTCAGCTAAACATATTGTAAACTGTTATGCCTGAAGATGTGCTTGACCTTCTTAATGTTGCTGTAGTACAATACAAGATGATCCATCATGTACGTTATTTCTGTTTGTTGGAAGTAAGTCAAATCTTCCCTGGAGAAATTCAGTTCTTTAAAATGTACATGGGTCTCCGGCTGATTCTCTTTGATGCTTGGGTTATGACTATTTCATTTTGTTTCCATAACCCTGCATCTATAAGCACGGTTCCATATGCTTCAGATATTGCCCAGTCTGTACAGTTTGTGAAGCAGCAAATGCTGAATCCTGAGAATCTGTAATGTTATTCAGTTTCTGAACACACATGTTCATGGAATTGAATGAGATATATGTTGCATTGCATAGATAGCCGCTTTGTAAATCCCTTTCTTTGCTGTTTGTACCGGTAATCAGGTGAGCGAAACATTGTGTTTGAAAAACAAACCTTTGAAACCCAGCTTCTCGCGTTAAGTGCCCAGTTTTTTATGTTTTTCATTTAAACTCCCTCTGGAGGGAAATTTGAGATTTGTGCCTCTGTAGACCATTTACAAGCACAGAAACCTACAGTATATAACAAGCTACAGGGAAGGGAAACCCCTAAAAGCAGAATAGGGCCTCTTGATGAAATTCCATGATATCAGTTTCATAGTCCTGCTTTTAAAATCCCATCCTGTGCTGTACTTTTGGATTTAGTATTCAGAATACTGTTGAGTGCACAGCCATTCACTTCATCTGTCTTTTTATTAAACAGCATCGCTTTGTTCTCTCGTAGGCTGCAGTTTTTTATTTCCCACACCACTTTGAGGTCAAGTAATTTCCCTTCACCTTTGAAAAAAAGCATCCCCAGCATTTGTCTCTTTCTCAGATAAGGACCAACATAAATATTTAGCCTGAACTCGGCTGAGTAATACCTCAACCTCACTGTCTTTGTCTTTCATCGCTGTTTTCTTCCAGCACAAATTGTAAGTTAACAGGAATTCTACTTTTACTTATGCAAACAATATGAGTACTGGTTAACGGGGTATAATAATGGGATGCATGTTCCTGTTCCTGTCATCTGGAGTGTGTGTGTGTGTGTGTGTGTGTGTGTGTGTGTGTGTGTGTGTGTGTGTGTGTGTGTGTGTGTGTGTGTGTGTGTGTGTGTGTGTGTGTGTGTGTGTGTGTGTGTGTGTGTGTGTGTGTGTGTGTGTGTGTGTGTGTGTGTAAATTACATTTTGATTCTGGAGAGTGAGGTGGGGGGGGGGCAGCGAAGGAGAGACAGGGAGGAAGACATTTGTTGAAACTAAGGCCCCGGCCACACGAGGACGAAAACGGTCGTTTGCGTTACTGTTTAGAGTCATATAGACCGTTTTGCCACACTAGGACGACCGAATATGACAGTTAACAACTGCGGAAATGATAACGGGTCCCAAGGTGGATAGAACGGCATACGAAACGCTCTGGGGGGTCCAACGGCTCCGTGTGTAAATCCTATACGATCATTTTCTGATAATGATGAGGCAATAGCCCCGCCTCTCCCCACCTCTGCTGCTCACCCCCGCGTCAAAGTAAACTGCACACTGAATTCAGATTATTTATCTTTCTCTCGATATGGACATAAACGCGAGTGAAGTCTAATCTGACAGGACGGTGACACGCAGCTCTGCTCACCTGCAGCTCCTCCCGCTGTGATGCAGCGGTGAACGGAGCAAAACACACAGATCATCACCCTTAGCTATTTTAATTACCTCTCAAACTACCTAAACTAGTTATAAATATGTTTATGTTTACTGTCGGGTCACTCATTACTGGATCAGCTGCTGCATGAGACAGACACTGACGCTGTCCGAAGAGAGGGAGGAAAAGGCTCCGCGTATTTTATTATTATATTATATAGATTCGTTATTCCTTTGTTTTAAAGCTCAATAAATAACAAAGAAGACCTTTGACCGGCACTTTTATAATTGTGTCCGGGAGATTTAAACTTGAATACACGTTGACTGGCGAAAAAACTCTGCCCGGTTCCCTCGGCCCCCACCGCGGAGAATAAACAGAAGGGCAACCATGACAACCATGCTTCTTCGCTGCTTTTGTGGAGGAAGTTACAGCGCCACGTACAGGCTCCTGCATATGTACTGCAGCTGCTCCAGCGGTTGGAGCTAAACGGAGCTGTCTCGTGTGGACAGACACTATCCGGTGAATATTGCGTGTGAACGGAAGCTTTTTTGCGATTGCGTTTGCGTTGATCCTATGCGTTTAGCCGTATGCGTCCTCGTGTGGCCGGGGCCTAAGGCAAAAAAGAGGAATAGTTACAGAAACATGGGCATGGGCGTTCTCATACTGCATGTGCTGCAGCACCTCTTTCCACCCTCTGTCTGAAACCAGAGCCCAGTCTGCTCTGATTGGTTAGCTCGCCGGCTCTGTTGTGATTTGTCAACTGCTTAGAGAAGGCCCACCCCTCAGCCTATCACGAGCAATGTGCAATGTGTTGGAGCGATAGCTAAAGCATAATAGGGCCTCTAATCATGTTCCTGTTATTAAATATTTTAAATTTACTCAGATATGTTAATGTCTTTTTTAGTTGTTTAAATGAAATTAAAGAAAATGCATGTACTGTAGGAGAGACAGAGTTAGAGGCAGAAATAAAACACAGCCATTTTAGCAGCAGGGCTCTTCTCAATGTCAATCCGCTGCTTCTTCTCGAGACAAATGGTTTTTAATCAGAAAAAATCCTCCCACCAGAGGTACGCTGAGACGGTCTGGACCTGACGGGCTTCACAAATCAAAGCTAAACCCTTCTTCTGCTCCTTATACTGTTCCAGAATCAATTTTGGGTTTGTCAGCTCACATCTGAAGGATTTCTTTTTGCATTTTTGTTTGTTTTTCTCTTTTAGTTGTTGTTGCCATAATTTAAGCACTCTGGGTTTGTTTGTCGAAGTTCTTGGCATGTTCTCAGTCTAAATGGCTTGGTTTTATTCCTGGTTTTTCATCTGTTAGGGTTGGTTTGTGCGCTGGGAGCTCGAGTGTGTTTGTGTGAGAGTCTATCTGTCAGTCCGCTCAGTATGGAGGATACAACTGAGATGGAAATCTGAGGAAAAGAAAGGCAAGCCAAAGTCTCTGCTGGACACCAGGAGAGGGAACAGATCGTCTGAAGATGCTGGCTCTATCGCTCCCTCTAGATCTGTCTGCCGTCTAGGCTTCTTTCTTTGTGTCTCAAATCTCCTCTATCCTAGCACTTCCTGTCGGTTTATTTCTAGTGTCCATTCATGTTCTACTTTAAGAAGAAGATCCCTGCGGTTTTGGCCCACAATATATCGTGCTTTGTTGTTTCTTCAGCGTGATCACCTGTCACTCAAACAGCATTATTTCCCATTATAACATGTACGTTGCTATAGAAAGCAGTCCTTTGCAGCGCTTTATGTTAAGTACATAGTTTTACCTTGTTCCAGATGACAAAACATCAGAATTTCTTCCCAATTTTGTGTACCCCTCATCTCTACGGGGCCTTTTTTGTGTCTTTACACTTAATGCTTGTTTCTTATTCATTCAAACTCCTCTTTGGTCTGCTTTCAGAATACAAGCTTTATAAAACTCACCACCTGTCCAGCGCCAAACAAAACACAGGCAATGTATTTATTTGTTTGATACTACTGGGTATCATGTGCTGTTGTTATTATGGACTTACTTCTGGAAGATCAACCCACCTAGACCTTTTATTATGACTGACACTTTTAGACTTTGGGATGCACATTGAGTGTTTTTTAATTATCCATTGCCAAAGCCCACTTCACTTCTTCTCCCTGGCCTTCTAGTCAGAGCGGAGCACGACACCTGACTATTCCCTGTGTTTTAGTTTTTTATATTTCTGTTGTCAATTATTGTGATTGTAGTAATGTGTTTTTATTACATGTACAGCACTTTGGCTCGACCAAAAATCGCTTTTAAATGTGCTATATAAATAAAACTTGATTTGATTTGATTTGAAAGCCACATTTCTATTTGATGTCAATGTAATGGACAGTAAAGTTATCTTAATCTGAAGTCTTATTGTCATCAGATCAAAACGTAATCAATTACAACATTAAACAATGGAAAATAGACCAATGTAAATCACACTCAAAGGAGGTGGGCATTATTGAAAGACTTTTATATTGAAAGGTGTAACATTTATGCTTGTTTCTTGCGTTGACTTTTACATTTCTTGGAGAGACTAGAGTCTTGGCAAGACACCAAATACTGTTGTGTCCACATATAGGATTCAGTTAAGAATTGTTCATCAAATCTGACAAAAGATCAACAAAAGTTGTCTATAACCGTCCTGTATAACGTTGGATGGATTAGTGAAACCACGTTTATGATCATCATTCTTCTGGACAAACATTGCTTTTTGCTTTTCTGGGGTGTATACTGGGATGGGTGGGACAAAAGTCTTTAGCACGGGCCATGTTCTGCTTGGATCTTTTTTTAACAAATACAGGGTCCATCCATCAAAAGGAAATAGTTTAATATTTGGCAATCGTTTCACACCCTCTGATGCATCCTATTGAATCTGCCAGTGTCATAATATATATGTACCAACAGCTAAATAACCTCAGTAAATGTTTTGTGCGTAAACATTGGTATAATACAGATAATCCTGTCCTTGTCTAAGGAAACATGAAGCTCCCTTTTTTTGCTTTGTAGCATTTACAATAGTTCTGATTCTAAGCCAAAAGGGATGTTATTCAGCAGGATCTGATGTAAATAACCCCGTCACCATGGAGAATAGGGTGGAGGGTAAACAGGAAGAGAAACAAATGTAACTGGTAGTCAGACCACTGACCGAAGCTTGAATCTGCACGTTTAACGCAATCAAGAAGATTTAGACACTAAAGTAGTTATTCTGTCACTGGTTAGAGTTAAGATTTAAAAAAATGGTTGGACTATCTAACGATTAATAAAAGTAGTATTTTTTTTTTCAGAACTTCCGTCTTTAATTATGCTCATGAACAAAGACGATGTGCTGTATGATATTGTTTACACCGTCACTGTGTATCTCCCAGCCAGTGACACACTATTCTGATTAGTTTTACACCACATCACATATCTTGCAAAACAGTGAAACTTAATCATGTATCTGCCCCATGATTCAACAGGATATGTTTACAGGGAGAAGCCCTTGCCTTTGTTGTAGGGAGAGTTGTAAAAAGTATTGTGGAAATGACTTAAAATGCAAAGTAAAGTGTCTTAACAGGTGCCATGAATATCTGTGCCTTACTGTGAGCAGGACACATATAATTGCCATTTACTATATATCAATTCTGCTTTTTATCTAGCTTACATCATCTGTAAAGGAAATCATTCCAAGGGTATACTAAGAAGGCTTTTCATAAGTAATGTGACTTAATCCCTATGAGCACATCTACTGCATTTCAAAAGGCCCAATTGGGAAAGTGCAGCTAATAGGAGATTCTTCTTATGTCCAGTGTTGACAGTAGGGTGTACTGTAATCGGTTTGAATTAATTTCAACATAATCATATGCTACATTGAATAATCTCAATGCCTCTGCTGCCTCAATCCCAAGAAACGCTAATGTTAGCAAACGCTACCAAACAGATTTGCCTGTATCCATTCTTTACAGTTTCAACTCTAAAATCCTTTCTTTACTTCTGTGCATTGCCATCAGGATTATCTGTTCAGCAAATAGAATCATGATCCCTCTCAGATCTGGGGACGATGGTAATGCAATGGGTCCAAGAGGGATTTAAGCATTGGCACTTTCTCGAGTACAAGGCACAGCCTATTACACATGTACACTGCTTTTTGTATTTTAAGGGATTTCATATGTAATCATGCCTTAATAATTCAGTGATATTGAATTTTGAATGAAATATGACAGCCCCAATAGAGCCGTATGTCACCAAAGGTAAAAAGACAGAGCCATCAACTGAGTCTCAATAGTGGAATAGTTATTTTAAGACTCATGTAAGATAGCACAATGTCATGTAAATCAACCCACCATTACCCTCCACTTCCTCTGTGGGCCTACGACAAAGTCTTAATACTGCAGTATAGCCTCCTTCCGAGTAAGTGTATTAATGATGCTAAATGCACCTGCTCACTCAAAAATAATATGGTCACTCTTATCCTTTTTTAAGATGCATTTGTGGGGAAGTGAGACTATTGTAAAGCAGCATGCCAGAAACACTTTTGGTATTTCCTCACATTTAGATACGGCTTTGGCATTGCTTTCCCTTGCCCTCCGTGTTTCTTTAGCAGCCTCCACCAAGGCTTAAATTATACTCTCACGGGAGGAACACGAGTGAAGTCAGAAGTAGTAAAGGCCAAAGAATTTTTAAAACCGGCCACGAGAAGTGCCACGGTGCTGCTAACCTTTATTCAGAAGCACACAATTTGACAAAAAGAAGAGGAGAGAAAAGAGCAGAGTGTTCCATCTGGACGAGTAACCTTTTCTCCAGCTACCAATCAGGCGACTGGGACCAATATCCGTGTGATTGTGTGCAGGTATGTTTTTTTCAAAAGTGTGTTTACAAGGGTCAGTTGCTCCGCTGCTAATCTGTGCGTGTATGTCAATTTGTTGCTATGAATCTGAGCATATTTTAGTGAATAACAGCAAAACAAAAAGCCAACGTTTTATCCAGTTCGTACACAACGATGGAGAAACTTAACAAGCAGCAGTGGTCCACTGAAGAGACCAGCTATCTACTGGGAATCTGGTCTTCTGAGGAGGTACAGAGGAAGCTGGAGCACAATCGGCCATTGTTGTTGTTGTCGGGGTCAGCTTTGAGGGGTTTCAGCGCGGTTTGGCTTTATGAAGCAGGCACGCAAAGGGTTACGTCATGACGCAAACGATGACGCAATTACGCAGCAGCAGTCGGACTCTGGGCAGTGTGAAAAGAGCCGGAGCTAAACCGAAGAACCGGTTCTGAACCTGAAAAGCTCTAGCACGGAGCTTGAAAAAGAAATGGGACAATGGTAGATGCAGCCTTGGTTGCCCCTATTTGTAATTCTTTGCAAATTGCATATTGGATAATGTAAACTGTGTTCGTTATTCTCCCGTCCAGGAGAGAAGCTTTAAAAGGAGACTAAATGGAGTCTCTGTGAAAGTTCAATTGGGTACTTTAATTAAAAAAGGCGCGGGTATGTCACAAGCATGATATTGTTCAGTCAGACAAACAGCTGTGATCCGCTCCTCGTTAGGGAAGAGAAGAGCCCGATCTCTCCTCCGGTGCTGTTATATATATCCTCTGCTGGCTCCTCCCCGCCAGGCGGCTCGCCTCGTCTCCAATGTCCGTTGTTGCATTTAAACAGAGGATTGGTTCTTTTCACATTCAATATGCTTAACACGCCTTTTCTCCTCATATTCTCTTTCATCACTTTTCATGTAACACATTCTAAACGCTGTAATCAATACTCTAAAAAATACTTCTCGGCTCGTTTGGTTTCCGGTCATTCCGGATGTTGTCACATGCTACTCTCGTCCGTAAACAATAATGTATTCAAATAAACTGTACCTTCATTTAATATTCAGCATGGTAGTATCTCGACATCTATAGTTGTAGTGTTAAATCAGTAGGCTTCGGTTTACACCACTCCATATCATTTTGCTACTAAATTCACCTCTTTTGGAAATTGTAAATTTACCACATGCTAACTGCCAACCGGAGATGAAAGAGTTTCAGAATAAAGCTTAACAGCTGGTGTTGCACAAGAATTTCTGGTTTTTCAGTGTAAAATTGCATTAAAACTGACGGCATTTTTAAACTACATTTCCCCATTAAAACATTGATTTTAATTTCTAACAATAATAGAAAGTGTTTCAGTGTGAGAGGGAGACTCCCACGTTTTAAACATCTTTCAGCTCGTTAGTTTGTGTGGCGCGAACACAGCACCATAAAGCAGACAGACAATGTTAGTCATTAGCTAGCAGCTAAACAGCCAGGTATATGTCGATGAAGCTAGCAAGCATCATATTTGAAAGAGTCATTACAGGTATAACTACAACTAAAGTACACAATACATAGCGGCAACACTGAAATTTCAACCCAGACTCACGGCATTTCGTGTTATAGTCACAAAATGAATCTAAAGATTCGTGTTCACAAACACGATATCCCCATTATTTTTGTGTCACACAGAACGATTTTAAAAGCAATGTAAATAATAACAAATTAGAAGGAATTTTATTTTTTTTAAATACAGATTTCAGTATTCTGAGGCTCTGAGCCCCATTTATTTTCCTCGTGGACGGCAAAAAAAGTCCTACAATATACGATTTAAAATAAAAACAATAATCGTGGCTTGATCGTAGCTTCCGGTCTTCCAAGGCCCGAACGGACAAAAAGACGTGCTGCGGGCACGAAACATACTACCAATAGAAATACATTGCTTTTAAAATCGTTCTGTGTGACACAAACAAAATGGGAAAATCGTGTTGGTGAACACAAATCAATGGATTAAATTAATTCCGGGACTATTCCACAAAATGCCGTGAGACTGGGTTGGAGATTTAGACACAAAGCAACTACCTGACACTACCAAACAGAAGACCGACAGTGTTAGCTATTAGCTAGCAGCTCAACAGCCATGTAGGCATATAAGTCGATGGAGTTGGTAAGCATTGTATCTAAAGAGTCAATATATGTTACTCCTATATTTAACAGTATTTTGGCAAAACTCAGAATTTTCCGCTACGCACTAATTGCTAGCACCAAACAGCAGTCAGATTTGAGCCATTAGCTGGTTTATTTTGATTAAGTTGGCAAGCATCATATCTAAAAGAGTCATTATAAGTATTACATCCACTATATATTAAAGTACACATGATACATAGTGACAAAACTTAGATTAGCCAATAGCCCTTTAGGCGAGCACCAAGCAGCAGCCAGACAATGTTAGCCATTAGCTAGCAGCTTAAAAGGCAGGTACATTTCAATGGTGTTGGCAAGTATCAGATCTAAAAGACTTAAAAAGTGCAAAACTACTACTGAATTTAAAATGTACCAATTCAATGAGCAACTAGCACTTCCTGCTAGCGCCAAACAGGGGACAGACAATGTTAGCCATAGCAGCTGAACAGTCATATTTTGATACAGTTGGGTCTAAATCTAAAGAACTCCTTATATGTATCACTACTTCTATTTTTCACACTATTACACTAGATGCAGAGTGGTCATTTTGAGTATGCTGATGTATATATTCTGTGATTGGAAACACTGATGCAGCGTTTCAATGTTGGAGGTCATTGTGTTGGAGCTTATTCCACTTAGTGTTGTGGAGTGTCATCACCAACAATATATCAATAAATATTCTGATAATGTGTTTTAAAATAAAACGTCAAAGATCCGACAGATAAATAGGTGTAGTATAAAATTACCAGCTGTGTGGTACAGTTGCATAATGTGGAAATATTGAACTAAATGCACACAACTAACATTTCTACAAAATCCACTCTTCAGTTAATGTGATGTTACCTTTCAGTGCATATCAGTTCATCTCTGTCATCTTGTGGTTTAGATTTTCCTCTGAGATGTTCAACAGCTTTTATTCAGATTGAATTAATGCAAATGAAGTGCAGGGATATCTCTTGGCTGATGGGGAGCAGAGGAACCGCAGAGGACAATTTCAGTACATGGCCTTTTTTTCTTCTTTTATAATTCTTCTATTGCTCATTTAATACTCTTGTCCTTGAATATCTTATTCAGCTCATATAAGATCACATATTCCGTCTCCTCTCCTCTGCTGTGGCTTGGTGAGGCAAACAACATGGCACTGAATCCATCTGAGTGGCACTCTCTAAAAGCACTAAGCGGCTTATGCTGCTCTTATAAAAGACCTGCATATCTGAAAGCCAGCGCACCTCAAGATTTTGCAATATGTTAGTCTGACCTATATGTCTTTTGAAAACCACTGCTGAAGTGAATGCATTAGGATGGGGGCTGACAATACTTTGAAAACACTTTCTTCATTCAGCATTCTAAAATCTGAGGAGTATAGTATTCAGTGTTTACCAGGGGATATTGTAAAAAAAAAGAAATTCACAAAATACAACATACCTACTTTTTGTAATATTCCATATAAGCAGTTACATGATGATGGATTTAGCAATGGTAAAGTTGAATATTATGAACGTGTTGTACGATTTCAAGCCTCCGTCATGATTTTTATTTTAAGTCAACAACTGACCAATATATTGGAAATGACATATTATTTTAAGTTAGATTCTTGCTTAATTCAATACACCTTATTTATTCTGGTACACTTTAGAAAAGAGCTATATTTTACAGTGTTTCCCCTAGGATGGAGTCATAGCAGCGGTGCTAAGGCACGCGGGCCCAGCAAAATGTGAGCGCGGCGCGCGTGGACATTTTAAGTGTGTGCGCGTGCGAAGTGCTTCCCGCCATTATGTTTCTATTTGTCTGCCAGCACAAGAAAGACACATACATCATTAAAGGCTTCAAATGTATTCAGTATTGTATGAACATAATTGGTGGTTGGACATCACATCCTCTAGGGGGGTCCGGGGGTATGCCCCCCCGGGAAGATTTGTTTTTACATTTTAATATAAAATGCTTCAATCTGGTGCACTTTGAGCACACAATGACTAGAGACTAGATCTAACTCTAAACACCCATATGAAAAAGATCGTTTTACATTTTAATAATCAAATAATTGAACATACCAATAAACTACCATAGCCAATAACACATATGTAACTTATTTTATTTTTGTTGTTCATTTACATCACTTTCATCAGGCAATTTTTTAGTTTAATATCAGGTGTCAAAAGAGCATGGCACCTAGTAATGAATGTGCCAAATGTCTCCACTTCGTTCCACTGCCCCAGTGACTTGAATATCTTGGGTTCTGCCACCCTTCATGCAGATCTAGATCCCTCCGCTTCGCGTCGGGATCCTGATCAGCCTGTCGGGTGTTCTTTTCCCCATAATGACCGCGTCGCTGCACGTTATCCCTTACAAACTAACTAAGTTAGCTAGATGTAATTCATTCTTAACTGTAGGCTTTTATCAAAGTATTAATTTACTTAATCTAAATGTAACAACATTTTAAATTATAATAACTTACATTTATGGCGTTATGACCTTCTTCTTGAGGTGATTGTGTCCAAATAAAGTTATGTCTGCTTCAACTTGCTGTTGTCTGTCTTGTCAGGCAGTTTTCCTTCAGCTCTGAAAATGACAGCTTTCCCGCGTATCGGTGGCTCGAAGTTGCCGCGAGCGCTAGGGGGCAGCACTTATAATTATTTTAATTAAAAAAAAAAATTTTTTTTTTTTTTTTTTTATCTGCTTGGGGGCTTGCGCCCCCTAGCAGCGGCGCGCATATTTCAGCAGCGGCGCAGCGCCGCTGCTGAAAACATATAGGGGAAACACTGTTTTATTGTGTTGCACTGTTGGTGGAGCCTGGGACCTAAGATTTTCATCGTCATAGCTACACTGTAGCTAAGTATATATGTATAAAAGCCTTGAAACTTGAATGTAACTGACATTACAGAGTCAGTGCCCTTTTGATGCTCTTAACTGGCGCTATATGGTTTTAATAAAATGTTTAAATAATTGTTAAAAAGTTAACACACCTCACCAAGTATTATACTGTAAAATGTCTTAATACAACTTTCTTCCGTGACTTTCATTCTCCTTGCCACTGTCCACCTTTTCGCCTCCATCTTTATTTTATTACCCATCACCAGGACTGAGTGTGTCAGTGCTATCTTTGACTTCACTTCCTATGCAGGGTTCATGTTTTTCAGAAATGCCACTTTACATTCCAAGTGCCCTCTTCCTTTCTTCCTGCCTCCTTTTTTTCCTCTTCCGCCACCTGCTACACTCTTTTTCTCACATTGTCATCAACCGCTCACACTCCTCCCTCTGTCTTGTACTATCTCTGCTGTCTCGCTAAAACGTCTTTCTTTCTCTCTGTTTGCCACTCGGTTTTATCTCACTTCTCTCTGGGGTGCAGTCCTCCATGGATGCTAATAATGTTGCTGTGCTAATAAAGGAAGCTGCTATACCATCCAAGTCGACACACACACACACACACACACACACACACACACAAAAAGACTCATTTCTTTACATCCCTCCTTTCTGTAGTGAAGTTACACAGCTTTGCCTCTTCCGTCTTATTTGCCTCTTTCTAATAATTTATTTTATTTAAACAAAGCACACAATTGCTTCCTTCCATTAAATCATTCAGACATTTGTTCATTTGTCAAGTAGTTGGATTGTTCATTTAGTCTTCACACTTTTTTTTTTTTTTTGCCATTTCCTTTTCATTAAAATCCGGAATAAAACATTTGATAATGTAGCAGCAATCAAGGCCTAATTATTTTTTTTTCTTTGCATTTTCTTAATTACAGACTATTATGTATTCACTCCACCAGGCTGGGAGAGTTTGAGTATTGGTTTAATCACAACCAGAGCCACACAGAGGAATATTTCCCTGACTGCCTTCACCCCGGCAGAAGGAGGTAATCTATACCAGCTGCCCCTCATAGGCAAATCTGTTAGGGCAGCGACACAATGGAACACATGTTTGTGTTTGCGCAGGACAAGAAATATTAATGTGGCTCATTTCATTTTTGAAGTTGACAGTGTAACTTGATTCGCAGCAGAAGGAGGGGGAGAGAGAGGAGATTTGATTGACAAGGAAGCGAGGAGATGGATGGATTGACTGTGTTTAAACACTGAGGTGTTGCTTCATATCGCCACTTGAAAGATTAGCTTGCAGAGAACGGGGGCGACCAGCGTTCACCATAAAATATTTACAGTAATAGACACCTCTGACTTACAGCCTGTCACATGCTATGTTAACCAGCACCTGCTGTGTGTTTGTGCCGACGCAGAATGACTAACAGAGCGTTGATTTAGCTTGACTTTGATCTGTTACATCTTCATATTTCCTGTAGTATTCCTCATGATGAGCTCCTTATTAGCACACTACACACACACTTACTTTCTCCCACTGTCAGCTGCAAATATTATGATGACAGAGTTTGAATGATGGGGATGATAGCTTTAATAACCCTCAACACACACACTCTCACACTTTTAGCACTCTGTAAGTGTGTGCTCGGGTCTTGTATGTCTCTCTTTCGCTTTGGTCGTGTTATTTAAATGGATATTTAACTTCTTTGGCTTCAGTTTACTTGCTGAAGATAAGTAGACCCTTTCAAATGCAAATGCAGACACCAGAGGTGAGAGTAAGTCCTTCATGAGCAAGTCTCAAGTCTTGACCTACAAGTATCAAGCAAGTCCCAAGTCATTGTGGTGAGAGTCAAGCAAGTCAAGTCATTGCTAAGGTCAAGCAAGTCAAGTCAAGTCATACAAAATTCTGATGAATAAGCCCAGTTTCCGAATTTAAATCAGTTAAAAGACAGTGGTTATAAAAAGGGATTTAACCCACACTATGATCTTCATTGCATACGTAGTTAATCATTTGAAATCTAGACCGATGACAATCATATTAGATTCATATTAACCCTAGAACTGTAGACAATGTAGCTAGGACTCAAAAAGTCTGATCAAAAAGGCAGAATTCCATGTAAGAAAATCATATATGGCATTTGCCATTACACATATTTAATTTAAATTTATGTTAACACTAGAACCGCCAACAGCGTCAGCACCTACATAGATATCATTTTCAAATCATTTAATTTGTTCCTCTTCATAATTTCATTATAAACGAAGTAGGACGATTTAAAACTCACTTAATTGGGTTCATTTAGAAATTGCTTCAGTTTATCATCACAACAGATCAAAAAGTTCAGATTCATTGTACAATAAATCAAGGAATGATGCACTTCTACAAACAAAAACAACATAATTAAAACATTTAAACAAACTACTAAAAGTAGATGAACTGCATTATTCAAAAGTTTCCAGTAACTTCTGATAATAACACAGGGGAAATAAAAGAGGCATCTCTTTTCCTCTCTCTCCCTCTCTCTCTCTCTCTCTCTCTCTCTCTCTCTCTCTCTCTCTCTCTCTCTCTCTCTCTCTCTCTCTTCTCTCTCTCTCTCTCTCTCTCTCTCTCTCTCTCTCTCTCTCTCTCCTGACAGCCCGTCAGTATCAGGGTTAGTCAAAATGAATCCCTTGGCGGTTCTAGTGTTCATTTACCGTTTTGTCTTCTCTTTGCTTAATCGATTTGAAACCAAGTCTAATGTAGCTTAAGCTTAACGTTAGCTTTCTAGCTAACATAACAAATTCACGCACCTTTCTCTGTGGGTTTTTTTGTAGTGACGAATGAAGTTGGATGTTGTGGTGGTCGTGTCACTGATCTTTATGCTGCAGACCCTGCATACCGCTGTTCTCTTCTTATTAGCGTCATCGACAACATAATCCTTCAATCCAAACGTCACTATTTTTGGAGTAACGCTAGCCGCTGCCATGTTAACTGACACTCCTGCCGCCTAGTGGGTTGCCAGGTTTGCGCGCACGGCGCTATAATCACCCAATCACATTTCGAAAAAACTAAACGTAATATCTCAATACAAAAACAAATGCAAATATTTAATTTTAAAAAGTGAAGTCCTTTCAAGTCATCTGTCTCAAGCTTAGGTCAAGTCTCGAGTCATGAATACCAAGTCAAAGTCAAGTCAAGTCTTTTATCAATGTTAGTCAAGCAAGCCTCGAGTCCAAAAATATGCGACCCGAGTCTGACTCGAGTCAAGTCATGGGACTCGAGTCCCCACCTCTGGCAGACACTCTTACAAACAAATGCACATGTTGTCTTGCTAGTGACATTAGTTTTAGACTACAACGAGAAGGGGACTCAGATATTGTACCTTTTTTAGTTTTGTGTATTTATTTGAATTGTCCTTTGCCCATTTGAAAACATTGTGTTTATCAGTCTTTAGTTTGAAGTGAATGCATATTTTTTCCTGTTGTGTTTTTAAAGATAATTTAAACATGCAATTACTTATTTATTTACTTTCTTTTTTCAACCACAAACATACACTAACATATTTTATATTGATTGACGTCAAAAGTTTGATCAAGTGTTGCTGGTTACCCAGTACCAAATTGACATTCATTTGAAATTGTGTTTCTGCCATTTGCATTTGCAATATTCCACCTGATATTATAATAATACAAATGATATAGCACTTTTTCAAACAGAAAATAAGGCTGAATATATAAGCTTACATGCAGGATGTGTAAATGATAAATAAATGACTCCAAGAAGGTTAAATAGGCAAGATGATAAATATAATAAAATAATCAAAAAGTTAACAAAAGAGAATTCACTCAAAATAAAACAATAAAAGATGCAATAAAAAGATAAATAAATACAAAATATAAAAACAAGTTTAATTAGGTTCAACTTAATATTATTGCTTTCAACTAACCTAATAGAGTGAAATGTGTAAACATAAAACATTTAATTAAAGTCAACGTTTCAGTTTTCCATTTTAATATTTCTCAGACGGGTGTTCCAACATGTGGAAGTGTTTTGGATAAAAGATGCTTCTCCAATTTTATTTTGGGGGAATATTTCAAATACACAGGGACACAAAAGACATTGTTATAAGAATGCCAGGCTATTAGGAGCTTTGTTTAGGGTTAGGGTTAGTATAATATCTGTGCCCTGCTGGCCATATGATAGAATGCAACGGCTTGTAAGGTGTTAAACTTGCATTATTTAAAATGTAAGTATTCCACATTGGCTTCACTTTTTAGAGTTCCTGCCCCGTTTACCTTGGCCTTCTGCCAACAGAATCTATGACCCACTTTACAATAGTCTATCTTGACAATGTTTGCTACCTTTACCTCAATGGATTTGTTGCTCCTTTTCTCCCCATTTCATTGCTTACCGCTCCACTTAGCAAGGCACACAATGTCCACACCGAGCGGTTACATAACACCTGCTGAGACCCGATTGATTGTCGCATGGCCGAAAGTGCAGTGAACAATTACACTCAAACACAAATGCACAGCTCTGATTGTCAGTTTGGAGACAGTGAACCCATAAAAGGCTTCCATTTGTCTTTTTTACAATAATGTCACATGTTATTCATTAATATGTGTGTCGCCATGCAAACGAGGGGCACCTGAAAAGGAGAATGTGCTCCGTGTTTGTCCCCAGTGCTGTCTAATTAAAGGTTGAATGAGTGAATATCCTGAAACTCGGTATTCATTATACTGTGAGGAATGCGTTGTGCCTCATCAGCATATTCCCCAGCTGGTTGCCCTCGGCGAGCTGTTGTCTTCGGGGTGTTGTGCGGAGGGAGCAGATATGGATGGAGCGCTGCTGAGCCACTTTAAATATATGGAGCTGCATTTTTTTGGGGGGGGAGAGTAGATCAGTGAGGTGCGGTGAGGTCAATGTATGGCTAGTTTCAGAGCCAGATATACACATAAGAACCCCATAGAGCTAGGCCAGGGGTGTCCAAACTTTTTTCACGAGGGCCACATACAGAAAAATACACGAAGGGCTGGGCCACTTATAGAGGTATATTGCCTCGTAAGTTAAGCTATAAGTTTGCAAAATGTAGGTAAATTAGGCTTGATACATGAATATGAAAAAAAACGCCTACATCGCAACTCTCTAGGGTTTCATTTATCTTGTTAGCAACTCATCCCTTAAAACAGAGTGATTATAATAAGGGGAAATATGAAGGCTCTATTTCAAACTTGTTATGTAAATAAGTTATTGGGCGTTTTTTATCAACTAAGATTTGGTAGAAAATGTTTTCAACATGAATTGACTGAATTTATTTTAAAAGTGGGCTTATTAACACATGAATACTATTGTGTAATATATATTTCATTATACTTTTTGAATCTGCTGAGGGCCGATTCAAAATGACCCGCGGGCCGCATTTGGCCCCCGGTATTCCATTGAAGTGTAATTATTCAATTCAGTTCCACTATTAATACCTATTTAAAACAAATTACATATATATTGGCCTTAACTTTACTTTAAAATGAAGTGGTCACCTGTCCTTCTAGACAAATATGTCAGTGACTTTGTTGAAAAAGTGCTCTTTTTTTGGTCTTGGTTTTAAAAGTCTTCTATCTCACATTTGCTTCTAGCTCAATATGTTCAGGGAGCAGGAGTGTCAGTTACGTGTGCTAAGATGTGATAGCTGCTTCCCCTGGTGCCATTTCATTGCAGTTTCAGGACAAGACCAGGGATCCTATATAATACATACATACATATATATATATTACACACATACAGTATGTGGAATAGGTTACCTGGACTGGATTTGGCAATCTTGACTAAAATATGACTGAAATCATACAGAAAAGACATTTATAACAGATCAAGGGAGAAATCGTACCTGCAATACATGTATTTTATTGTATTTTCAACTTTTTCTACTTCTACTTTACATATATAGATATCAGTTGAGGCAAAAATTACATTGCATTTAGCTGACACTTTTATCCAAAGCAACTTACAATAAGTGCGTTCGACCAACAAGATACAAACTTGAAGAAAACAGAATCATATAAGTACATCAGGTTTAAAAGAGCTAAAACATTTCAAGTGCTACTCAACTGGCTTTAGATAAGCCAGTCCTTTGTAAGTGCTTTGTTAGCAATTATATCGCTCGAAGTGGAGTTGAAAGAGACAAGTTTTCAGTCTGCGCCGGAAGATATGTAAGCTATCTGCTGTCCTGATTTCAATGGGGAGCTCATTCCACCATTTTGGAGCCAGGATAGCAAACCCACATGTTTTTGCTGACGGGAACTGGGGTCCCCCTCGCAGTGCGGGTGCAGCGAGCTGTTTGGCTGATGCAGAGCGGAGTGCACGTGCTGGGGTGTACGGTTTAACCATGTCCTGGATGTAGGAAGGGCCTGATCCATTCGCAGCATGGTACGCAAGTACCATTGTCTTGAAGTGGATTCTAGCAGTTACTGGAAGCCAGTGAAGGGAGCGGAGGATTGGCGTGGTGTGGGAGAATTTAGGAAGGTTGAAGATCAGACGAGCCACTGCATTCTGGATGAGCTGCAGAGGTCGGATGGCACATGCAGGTAGACCAGCCAGGAGGGAGTTGCAGTAGTCTAGGCGTGAGATGACGAGAGCCTGGACCAGAAGCTGCGTCGCTTGAGGAGTTGTTTTAGTGTGGTTCTGTAAGTAGGTTAATTGAACCAGACTTTTGGAACTGTCCAGATGTTCATCTATATTCATTTTATGAGTGACAGGGTCTAGCAGCCAGCCACATACATTTCATAAACAACATTTATACCTTGGGGGAATATCGACTTGTGATAAAGTCATGTTTAACAGAATTTGAATTCTAAATGATGGAAAAGAAGAAAAGATATCCACACAGTGAATCATTGATCCTTTGGAACACACAATAGTAGTAAAATCATTGTCTCTTATTTCCATTACCTGTACTGCTGTTTCTCTCCCACTATCTCTTTCTCCCTGTCTTAGTTTGTCAAACTCATCCTCTGTATCTCCCTCTCTAATGTCCTCTTCGCTTAACTTTATGAATTGATTTCTCTGACTTGTAATAAGCTGAATCTGCTGCTACAGTTTACCTGCTTCAGTGTCGGGGTTTCCTTTTTCTACTGCTCTTCGTTCTCATTCTGTGTGTCTTAAAGAGTCAAAAGGACAGATAGTGGAGGAGAGGGAGAACAGAGAGAGGATTATGTTACACAGACCATGACTGTGAACAATAGATGTGTGCAGAGAAAGAGAAACAATTCCATATTTTTCTTGGTATAGCGCTTCTCCCTGGTTGGGCAGAGATAGTGGGGATAAAAGCTGGATTCTTGGATCAGAGTTTCACCTTAATGTTGTCATTCGGGGAGCTTAGAGGCCGAGCTGCCGTATCGCAGCTTCAGTGATGACGGACCTTACACACACACACACACACACACACACACACACACACACACACACACACACACACACACACACACACACACACACACACACACACACACACACACACACACACACACACACACACACACACACACACGTAGGATATACCCCACGCAGGAGTGGAGTGTGTCAGGCCTCATGGGATAAAACAGTCACAGCATGTGGCCAAAGACTGAGTCATTATGTTATCTATGTGAATGGCATCAAGCGTAAAATGAGGTGGCATGTTTAGGTATACTTTTGTATTCTTTCTCCTCTAAATCTTCAATTAATATACATACAAGGTAGGAGAAAACAAAGTAAGTTGAACCGAGGGAGCAGAAAGCATATAAAACTACCAACTTCATGATAAATAATTTCAAACGTAACAATAAAGAACTCTCCATGAGTCTCATAGTACGAATTTAACAAAGTTATTGCAATGAAGTTAATTATTGAAGAGATTTAATCCTCTAATTGTAATTTCCAATATATGAAGGGTTCAAAATGTGCAATACAGAAACCTTATGTCATGCATTTTGTAAACTAATTTTCAAATGCTTTTCCACACATGTAGTTTGTTTTTATAATTGCTCTCTGTAAAATCATGTATCAAACAAGGTAGAAGGTGAGGAAATGAAATTAGCAATACAAGTCTTAATAGCTTCTCCACAGTGTTGTATCACATAATCTTCTCATTTAAATGCATCAAGAAGTCAGAGTATTATATTTGAGTTAACCTTGAATGTACATGTGTTTAAAACGTGTGATGTGTGATAAACCTCCCCTGGGGTAGACACTGGTGTTGGGGGAGACATGGAGGGATTGATGGCGGTCGGTCTGAAGAGGAGTGCTTTTAGCGTGAACGCTGGATTCTGAGAAATACGGAGGTGTAAGGAGGGCTGCGTTGAGTCACCTGCAATGACAGCTGTGAGGAGGGGAGAGCGCAGATTTAAATGTTTGACGATACGCTGATTGGCTTGTGGGAATAGAGACAAAAGTGATAGGTTTAGCTGATTGAACCCCTATGGCTGATTGGGAGGGGTGAGCATAGTAAGATGTAAAATGTAAATGACAGGATATAAAGACGGTCTTCCTGGATGAACTTGCACTGAGCTTCATTAGTTGCTTCAGTTCTACCAGCCATATTTCTATATAATGCTTGCAGTAATTCAACAATTTATTTGCTTTTATTAGCTTGTTACTTCTCATACTGCTCTCTTGGATACCTGCCTAGGCTGACAGCCATTATGATAATCATAACTGTGAAACAATGGACGTAGAGGATGTCGGTGTACCGTGATGGGTGTCCTTCATTAAGGTGCCATCTCAAACCTGGAGGTATTTCAAATGAAATATGTGTGTATCAGGTGAAGTGTTTCACATGAAGGAGGCTGAGTGTGTGCAGTAGTCGGATGACTCCATGCATGTAGGCAGTATCTTATCATCCACGGCAGCTTTACTACCACATCCACTCACTGTTAAGAACACAGTGTCAGCAAATCTGTAAATCATCTATTCTATACTGCTGCATTACTAAGGCTAACAGAGCAGGACCCATCATGTGCAAGTGAGTTTAAAAAGAGGCCCTTTTATGCTTTTTCTGGGGGTTTCCCTTTCCCGTAGTGTGTTTCATTGATTTGTGTGCATGTAAATGGTCTGCAAAGACTAACATCTCACCAGAGGGAGTTTCTCTCCAACACACTAAATACAGCAACATACAACATTTTTATTGAGTTTTTATTTTCCTCTTGGATCAGTCTTTTTTTGTATGTCAAACTTTCTAAAGTGAATTAATCTAAAAGTAAAATAAAGCCAGTCTTAAATGTTTTTGCTAGACCAGGCTTAGCTCAAACGTTACCTAAGACTAGAATCAAGTGAGAATAAGAATAGAAAAAAGTAAAGAAATAACATTATTATTAAGTCTTTAGATATTTAAATTCCATTTTCATATGCATAAGCGAATGCAGATTTGTTGCTCTTGTATCTCAACATGCCTGCATTAGTGTGTGTGTGTGTGTGTGTGTGTGTGTGTGTGTGTGTGTGTGTGTGTGTGTGTGTGTGTGTGTGTGTGTGTGTGTGTGTGTGTGTGTGTGTGTGTGTGTGTGTGTGTGTGTGTGTGTGTGTGTGTGTGTGTGTGTGTGTGTGTGTGTGTGTGTGTGTGTGTGTGTGTGTGAGGGGAGGGGGAGCCCTGTCCTGCTGCCCCCTCTCTGTCGGAGAACTAATCACTCCTCCTGCCTCGCTCTTTGTGATTGCCAGCCCATCTCTGCACTGCAGCTAAATTGAATCAATTCAAGTCTTTCTTGTACATGGCCGCCGTCGCTTCCAGGCGATTAGGCTTTGATCAAGGAATACAAAAATAAATAAACAAGTTGTGGAAAGGGAATACAAAAGGATTGAACTGAATTAAACCGTAGGAGGGGGGCGTGCAGTCTGTGGGTGTCAGTGGGTGTCTGTGGGTGTCAGTGTGTGTGTGTGTGTGTGTGTGTGTGTGTGTGTGTGTGTGTGTGTGTGTGTGTGTGTGTGTGTGTGTGTGTGTGTGTGTGTGTGTGTGTGTGTGTGCGCGTGAGTGCGTGAGTGCGTGCGTGTGCGTAGGCAAATGTACCGTATTTGTTTATGTGGGGGGGTCTGCACATACTGTTTGAAGTATGCATGTGTAGTGCATGTGTGCATATTTAGAGCGGGATGCTACTTGTGAACTGATGACAGAATATATTTGCCTCTGCATTTGTATACTCTACATTTCGCATAATTATTACAAGACATGAATTAAAAAATAATCTATATTTCCATGAATTAATAACCCATTGCATAAGTTTTACTTTAACTTAAGAACCATTCTTAGGAGTCTTTTATCTCTATCATTTATGAATAGTATAATAGAGACCTTCTGGTTACTATAATGATGTAGTTATAACATGCAATTGTGCATAAATACATCACATAATGGTCATATTAATCTAAATCCTTATGTACCGTAATATGCAATATAAATGCACATTATTTTCTGTTATCATAATGAAATCATTTCCACTTTTGTTGTGTGACGGCAGAAATGATTAAACATGTGTTTAAAATGGATAATTGAAAAGAAATAGGTAATGTTTAGGGAAAAGATCATAGTTTGTCATGTGATTGAGGTAATGTCTAAAAGTCATTACGTAACATAACTTTATGCATTAATGCTAACTTAAAAGAATACTTAAAACAGGTAAGTTAGGTCAAGTGAGTTGAGAATTCCTTCCTGTCTATAAAGATCACATGAGAGCATGAGAATACAGATCAATTCACCAAAAATATAAGATTTGTTTGTACTTGTTTTGAATTGTTTTATTAATGGAGGCATAAATAGCTATAAGTTGTTGAAGTCAAGTGCATTAACAAATGTGATTTCCAAATGTGACCTTACATTGGCTGGAATTTCTTGAGTGTAACTCCAGTTAGGCAGTTTTGCAAGAGGGAGTTAGGTAGTATTTCGGAGTAGTGCCGATCTTACACACAAATGTGCCAAAGTTAATGTAACACACAACAACTCCATTCAGAAAGATTGAGAAACAGCTACGTACATCTGGTAATAGATCACCTTATGGACTTGTTGCTTCTTCTACTCACTTATTCTTTGTTCCCGTCATAATTACTACGGCCACTAGAGGTCGTCGTCTCAATATGTTCACACCCCTGGCAGCGATCGACCTTAACCAATAGATGCTTATGACCTTCTGAGCCAAATACAAAGTAGAGTAGGGCCGTACCACCACAAATCTATCTATCATTTGAAGCGGTGAGCATTCATTCATGATGGCTCACCATGCAGTGTACGTTTATGTGAGGATTGGACCATTCATGTACTTGCTCAGAAGCATTACTCCGGTCTGTATCCGTGTGGCCTGAATGCATCCCTCTGGAAATGAAGTGTAGTGTTGACTGACAATGGCTTACAATGAACACTCCATTTAACCGCACATTGGGATGATGCGAGAACATGAAAGATGACAGGGGAGGAAATATGCGTAGAGGGTGGAGTGGAAAGGTTCATGGGAGGGGTTGGTGGTCGGGAGGGTCGGGCTACTCCCTGGACGCCTGTAGGAAGTAATGGAGCTTTTAGCATGGATCAGAAGGAGGGGGGAGGAGGTGATCGTGGCAGTAGTGGGGGTGGGTGTTGGACGCGAAATGGCTCTAAAAGACCGGAGATCCCTTGTGGGTTTATTCTAGGATCCTTGTCTTGTTAAAACATTCATATCTCGCTACCGTTGGATATATATGCAACTGAATTCAGCGGGAGTTCCTCACAGGTTTAATTGGATGGGGGAGGTAAAGATGGAAGTGGAGTTAGACAGATGCTAGGATGGAGGGGAAGTGGTTTTGTTGTGAAGTATGTTTGACATATTTTACGAGCCCTTGCAAAGACCACAGTTTCAAGCATCAATGAATAGCTGCCTTTCTATTGTTGCAGTGTATTCGTGTTTCCCCCCTAAGTTCATTGCAAACTAAAAATATTGGGGTGAAGAAAGGTCATCCACAAGGTCATAGATTTTAAACAATCTATCACACTCATTTGGAAAAGGAAACTAAGATACCAAAATGATTACCCAAACTGTCTGTTTTGTAGTTTTGGGTCATCAGCAATCCTGTTCAAAAAATTGAAAACTACACATTTGCTTTAATACAGTAAACTGGCAATTTGTTTATGGCTTTTTTACACATACTCCTGTTATTGTCCCAATCTGACATTGCTCTTGCATGTTTTTGTTCCTAGATATCAGTAATTGTTTTGTTGAGCTGTAACAATACAAATGTTGCCAAAACACAAATAGGATAGGTTGTGATAAACCAAAAGTAATTGTATTGTACAGGAAGGCCTTTCTGTGAAAATAACCACGCTGAACAGAACTTGAACACCTCATGACCAGCCTGCTGTACATTATCCTGCTGATAACACGGCTACATACTAAATCAATAATTCCATATCAAGTATTCATTTAAAATGTGTATTAGTTAGATGCGGGAAAATAAAAGCGGATCTATTGAAAATGATTTCATTTTTTTAATCTAAACAAATTGTCTGCTATTTGTTTGCTGATCTAACTTCATCCAATAGCCTGTTATTCATAGCAGTGGTCTACTATAGAGGAATTACAGCCGATAAGAAATCTGCAAATAACAAACATGTTTCATTAATCCACGTCAAAGCATCTCTATTTAAAAAATACAATATTCTTTTACAATACATGATGAAGCATTTTCCATCAGGGATTGTTACTTTAAATGAATATGTGTTAGTTTGATGCAGAGCAGAACAACAATGGCTGAGTTATTGCAGAACTGTAATTATTTATCTTCATAAAAACATTTTCGGTCTCTGAAAATATAAAAGGTACCAACATCTGATTTGTGTGAGAGGAATTTGAAAGATATCAATTTGTTCTACAGTACACTTGGCTTTAGACAATACAAATCCATTTAACTTGGAATAAACAAAGAACTGTTTTCATGACACTTGACTTGTCATCATCCTCCTACAGTAAGTTCTATTTGAGGCTGGATCATATAGTCTAGATGGAAATAGGGGTCCACGCGCACCCCTCGGAATCTTTTATGCCACCTGATTTGTCTTAATCCTTAAAGTGTCTACTTTCAGAATCTGCCAGGTGCCAAGCTGAAATAATGTCCGAAAGGCTCCATTTTTAACCCTTTATTGCACCTAACCCAAAACCGAAACATTAAAATTTGATGTAGCAAGAGGCATAACCTTTGAAGTAAACAACATACAGAGACAAATGAATACATTTTTCCATACAATTCTGACCCTAGGAATTCAATGGGATGGTTATTTTTTACATTTGACAACATTTTGACTGTATTTCTGGACAAAAACAGCAAAAAAATGTGTCTGACCAATTACTTTTTTATTTATTCAAATGCATAGAGTGAATATTTGTTGACAATCAGTTTTTTTTCAATCCTCCAAGTGTTTATTTTGAGATTATATTGGGAACCAAGCTGATGATGTTGGTGACCGGGGGTGACCGGGGCTCGGCAGTTGGTTGACAGTTGGTTGCCCGTGGTTACCTGGTACCTGGCTACCTGCAGATGGCAGTCTCCCACTGCTTTCTTTGGGAACAATCTCAAGGATTTTCTTAGTAAGTATTATTAATAATTATTATTAACTATTATTAAGATATACCTAATAGTCATATACAAGTAATTCTTCAACAAAAGGTATACAGAAATCACATCTGTAATCTTGACTAAGTAGTGTTGGTAGCTAGCTAAATTGGTAGCTAGCTAAGTTGGTAGCTAGCTGAGTTGATAGCAAGCTAATGTTTTTCAGCATTTTCAGGCTGATTACTCACTACTAACAATAGGGAAAAGGAAAAAAAACATTGTATTCTTGACTATAGTGTTGGTAGCTAGCTAAGTTAGTAGCTAGATAATGTTTTTCTTTATTTTCAGTTTGATTACTCATACTAACCATAGGAAAAAGGAAACACTTCATCATTTGGTCCTCCTAAGAGTGTTGGTAGCTATCTAATGTTTCTAATTTCTTTATTCAGGCTGATTACTTCATAAACTGCTGACAATGGGAAAAGGGAAACATTGTAACACAGCTGAAGTGCCTCCAAAGAGGATTAGATCGATAACATGTATTTTACATGTCTCAACTTCTGAGTATGGTAATTGTATCATGCTCGGCAAATGCAAGGGGGGGGCAAGCGAGAAGCTATCGTATCTACACAGTGTTCGTGATATGAGACTCTGCGAAACAGCCACCTCACCATACCGCATGAAGGATATTTGTGACCAAATACCATTGACGTTAGAAGGCTTGCCTTTGGATAAAACTGGCTATCATCAAAACTGCTACAAAACCTTCACAGGGAAATTGGATCGTTTAAAAGTTTCAAAGGCTTCTACATCTGGTGAATCATCGTCATCGATAAAGGACTCCCTACGCCATCCCAAATGTCTCTCAAGTCAAACTGAAGGGGCTCGGTGTTCCTTCTCGTTCCCAAATCAGTGTATCTTCTTTGACAAAACAACAACCAAGTTCAAGGGGAAGACTGAAGAGCTAAAAAAGTTTCAGAGTTGGAAACACAAAGAACCAGCCTGGAAAGTTATCGAACCAAGGGCAGAGGAATTGAAGAAAGAGGATCTTTATCGCAAGGTGCAGGGCAAGGACCTCTTTGCTATGGAAGCTCAGTATCATCCAATATGCAGAAATAACTTCAACAATGAGTACCAAAACCATGAGCGTGGAAGGAAGAGAGGAAAAAAGGCAGCAGACAACATTGACAGCCCGCAGGCCCGGAAAATGGCAGCACATGACAAGCCCTATTGTGTAGTAAAGGATTACATTCTTAGGAATGTGGTTGAACACAAAGAAGTCGTCCAGCTAAGATCCATGTGCAGCTTGTACAGGAAGACACTGGAAGGTGAAGGTTTTCCTAATCCTGAATACCGCAGTGAGAAATTGGCAAGACGTTTACAAGGAAACAAAGACATATCTCGTGAACTCACATTTTCAAAGGTACCACACCATGGTTGTCTTGAGTTGAACCTTATATACAGCTCAAGCATTACTGTAGATGAAGCAGTTAAATGTTTATACAAACTTGGAACATCTGATCAACTACAAGAAGCAGCACTCACCCTCAATTCTCACATTAAAAAGGCATTCAAAGAGTCAAAGGAGCTACAATGGCCCCCAACTGCACAGGAGCTGGATACTGTGAAAATGGATGAACTGCTCCCAGAGCATCTTGTACAATTTCTGAGCTCAGTGGGGACTGGGACACTTGATGAAGAAAAGTGTGAGAAGACGCAGAGGCTGGTCTATTCGATTACACAAGATGTGTGTCGAGCAGCAACTAACAGCAAGTGGAAACTCCCAAAGCACATCCTCCTGTGTGCCACACTTTGGCACCTCTATCAAAGCAAACAGGTGAGTGATCAGATAACTTATTGCTTATGAGGTCCTACATTGTCATTGCTCAACTATGCTTCATACAGGTATTTGATATTGATAAAAAAAAACATTTGTTTATCTTTACAGCTTACAACCATCCTTTCACGACTAGGACACTCAGAGACATATGACTTCAGTATGGAACTTGAGACAGCCATGGCCAAGGCTTTTGATGAGATGTCCACCAACCTGACCCCTCAAATCATCACTGGCGAGGGAAACACTGTTTTTCACAGCGAGTGGGACAACCTGAACAGAATCCCCACCAACGTTCATGGTTCAAATGTGGTAAACAGCGCCGGGGGAATCATGATTCAAGAAGTGAAGGAGAGCCATGTGAGCACCAAGAAAAGGACCCTTCCTCTCTATGACAGGTCATCCAAGATGAGAAGCCTTAAGATCACGCCTCCCGAGACGCTGCCAGAGCTGGCATTCAAAAGAGTTGGCCCCAAATTCCCCAAGAATGCCAACTTTACCCCTCCTGCTGAGAACCAAGTGTCATATGATGTCTCAATGTTGCAGTACAACACCCAACTCCTCAGCAGATGGTTGAGCAGCCAGCGCAAGCAGCAAGTGCCTGGATTTGGTGGTTTTATTTCAAGCACAGGGAAAGTGCCTCCTAGGAAATCTACCATCGACTTTTACACCCCCATCAACCAGCCCATTACAGACAACGCAGTAGTGTATGAGCTACTCAAGAGATCCGAGGCAGCAACTGAGGAGGTTGGACAGCCATACACCATCAACACGTTTGACCTGGGAGTCGTCATGAAAGCCTGTCCTATAGTATGGAAGTACGAGGAGGAATTCAGTAAGCATGTGAACCTCATTGGCAAGTTCCACACAGCCATGAATTACATGGGCAGACTCACTGGGCGCAAGTGTCTTGGAGCTGGCTACACCGAGATCCTCATAGAAGCTGGCTTCGCAAACAGTGGTTGCCTGAAAAATATCCTGAGCGGGAAGTAATATGCCAAGGCTCTCTTCAGTCTGAAGGCGGTCACAGAGGCACTCGAACGGCTGTTGTTCAATGTTTTTCTAGAGGAGGAGAAACCAGACATCCCATATGAGATCCTCTTCAACCTCATCCAGTCTTGCACTTCTGAGAGCCTCAACTCCACTCTGAAGGATCCCACAATGCTCAAGCTGATTGGTGACTACCTCCAATACCAAGACAAGGTACGCAGGGGCCACCTGGGCAAAACGGGCATGTTCTGGCTCTCCATGATGGATCATGCAAGGCTGGTCTTTATGATGGATTTTGCTGTGAAAACCAACAATTTCGAGCTGTTCCATCACTGCAACGGCACCATGGCAGATCTCTTCTTTGCGTATGATGGCCACAACTATGCCAGGTAATCTATGCACTCATTCCCTGAATACTCAATATAAAAATAAGTGGGAGCTTATTGTAGTTGTTGTAATAAACTTTAATTATCATTAATTTCCTACAGGTGCCTTACCTGGTTTGAGGCCTTTCTCACAAACATCGACCTCTCCCATCCTGGTGCTCTTGATTACATCAAGCTTGGAGCTATAGCTGTTGCACGATCATTGATCCCAGGGGCTCTCGCAGCAGTGGACAAGACCATGGAGGAGACATTCATGAGGTTTGCTAAGACTTCAGGTTTGTCAGTTTGTGGACACAAACATAGTCACCTATATTTAATTTCCATGTTCATGTTGGTTATGATGCTAAAATTCAGACTTCTCCCTCTCTACATTGCAGGTGGTCTACTAGGTCTCTTCAACAACTGTGGCGCATACCAGAAATGGTGCCGCACAACCTCTGCCCGCGCTCAGCTCTATGAGCTTACTCTTGAGATGTGTGGCATGATTGACGACCCTGAGATGCCGAAATCAGGCAAGCACCGTGAGCTGGAGCCTGCCCAAATCAAAAAGTCTGAATTAGCGGTGCAGAGCGTCATCTCTACCATCAATGGCTTCACAAACCCCTGGAGAATCCCAGACAAAAGTTGACTGTACTCCCTCGCATCTGGAGCTCCCATCGATCCAGAGGTTGAGGCTGACGTGCTGCGGGCCGAGGCTGCAGGCAGGGCTGCCAAGGAGCAGTTCATCCAAGAGCGCTTCATTTCCAAGAGGAAAGACTTCTTTGATCGCCTCAAGAAACTTACGCTCAAGACAATGGATTACTGCAGCATGAGGGTCAAACTTACATCTGCGCAGGGAAAGGTGGATATTGATTTTACTTATACCATTTGCATATTTAATTACACAAAAACATTATTCAGAAAGGAATGAAACCGTAAAACTCTGTTGTATTTATGCCTTCCTCATTTCCTTATTTTCGATTCCAGCTCTTTGTGTACAAGGAGCAGAGCAACCTCGCCTTTCAGCTGCTCGTTAAGTCGCAGATTATGGAGATGCCCATCAACCTTGAGGAACTCATGCGGTATCCCCTCTCACCTGTTCCTCATGCCCTTGGCTCTCCGGATGGCTATTTTTTCTAAAACCAACAAGGCCACTATCCTTCACCATCTGCTGCAGGACAGGGACGAAGACGTACCTTACCCCAATGATGTCCTCTTCATACAGGATGGCAACGCTCTCTTCCACATGATGTCCAACCTCCCACCGACCTTCGGAGGGATTTGCATGCAGCTCCTGGACCAAATGGTTGCCAAGCACCATTTTGTGTTCTCTACAGATTGCTACCAGCCAGATTCCATCAAAGCCCAGGAGAGGCTCAGACGTGGCTCTTCTGAGAAGCGCATAATTGATGGTCCAAACACCCGGAGGCCCTATGACTTTAAGTCATTCCTTGGCAATGAGCTTAACAAGAAGCAGCTATGTGACCTGCTTCTCAGGGTCTGGGGGAGCAATGAGGCAGCATCCCGGATTGAGAAGAGCATGAAAGCAGTGGTGTGTGTTGACGGAAGATCTTATGACCTAACATCAACAAATGGAAAAGTACGTTGACAGAAAAAGCGTGACAAACACATACAATTGCAGACCATAATTGGGCCCTTAATACATACAACAAAAACTGCATAACTTAAAATGTTAATTTGTTAAAATATGTAGTAGTATTCATTTACTTTGTTTGATTGTTACAGGTACAGACTTCTGAGATCTATGAACTGCGATCCAACCAGGAGGAGACAGACAGCTGGATTGTCCTGTACCTCCACCAGGCTGTCAAATGGGGGTACAAGTCCAGTGTGGTGAGGACACCTGACACAGACATCCTGATGATCCTCCTTTACCATGCCAGCAACCTCTCCATCTACCTTGACCACAGCACTGGCAAACATCGCACACTGATAAATGTGACAGAACTGTCGGAATCACTGGGCCCTGACTACTGTAGCACACTGCTGGGATTCTACGTCTTTACTGGGGAGGACTGTACCAGCGCTTTTAAAGGCAAAGGCAAGGTGAATCCCCTGAAGAAGCTGGAGAACACTCCTAAACTCCACAAAGCTTTCAGGCAGCTTGGTGCAGACTGGATGGTCACTGATGAGCTTCAAGAGGAGATGGAGAGCTTCACATGCATTATGTATGGCCAAGCACGGACACAGTACGGGTGAAAATGATGAGAAAGATGGTCGGCGCTGACAAAGTCCTGGACTCTAAGCCAAAAGTAGACCTGGAATGCCTGCCTCCCCCAAAGGTCTGTCTCATTCCACATGTCCAGCGAGCCAACTACAGAGTCGCCTTCTATAAGAGAGCAGACAAGGCAATAATCGAGAGCCCTAAACCACATGATCCAGGCATGGGCTGGGAGAAGACAGGAGAAGAGGAGGTGTTGGAACCGGGCTGGGCAATTGGACCCATCCTCCCTCCTTCTCTTGTTGAGGTACTGGCTCAGAGAGCAGAGTCAGAAGAGCACGCAGCTCTTGACAAGGTGACCGATTACGCCAACAATAACTTGTCTATGGGTGAAGTGGATGGAGAGTATGAGCATGAGAATAAAGAGCTGGAGATGGAAGAAATTGAATTAGAAGATCTCTTCAGTGACGATGAGGATGATGAGTAGTTTAGGTCAGCAAGTTGGTAGTGACATGAAAAGGTAAATGTATTCATTGTTGAAGTTGTAATTATATCACACTTTACATAATCTTTCATGTCTGATTTTGGTGCAATAAAGAGTTAAAAATAAACCCAACAAGATTTTATTTAATCATTTCATTTCATTTAAAGGATTAGAGAAAAACTGATTGTGAACATATATTAACCCTATGTGTTGAAAAGGTAGTTGGTCATACACACATGTTTGGTCATTTCTTGCTGTTTTTGTCCAGAGATACAGTCAAAATGTTATCAAATGTCAACAATAACCATCCCATTGAATTCCTAGGATCAAAATTGTGTGGGAAAATTTATCAATTTCGCTCTGTAAGTTGTCTACTTCAAAAGTTATGCCTCTTCTACATTATATTTTCATTTTTCGATGTTTCGGTTAGGTGCTATAAAGGGTTAAAACTAGCCTTTGGGACATTATTTCAGCTTGGTACCCAATATAATCTTAAAATAAACACTTGGAGGATTGAAAAAAAACTGATTGTCAACAAATATTC
The DNA here is from genome assembly GCF_949606895.1 of Notothenia rossii. Lineage (NCBI taxonomy): Eukaryota > Metazoa > Chordata > Actinopteri > Perciformes > Nototheniidae > Notothenia > Notothenia rossii. The sequence goes on from NC_136912.1 coordinate 61,399,673, forward strand.
ACTCTATGCGTTTAAAAAATAAAAAAGTAGTTGGTCAGACCCACATTTTTTGCATTTTTTTGCTGTTTTTGTCCAGAAATACAGTCAAAATGTTGTCAAATGTCAAAAATAACCATCCCATTGAATTCCTAGGATCAACATTGTGTGGGTAAATTTATTAATTTCGCTCTGTAAGTTGTCTACTTCAAAAGTTATGCCTCTTCTACATTATATTTTCATTTTTCGATTTTTGGGTTAGGTGCTATAAGGATTAAAACTAGCCTTTGAGACATTATTTCAGTTTGGTACCCAATATAATCTCAAAATAAACACTTGGAGGATTGAAAAAAAACTGATTGTCAACAAATATTCACTCTATGCGTTTGAAAAAATAAAAAAGTCATTGGTCAGACACATTTTTTGCATTTTTTGCTGTTTTTGTCCAGAAATAGGCAAAATCTTGTCAAATGTCAAAAATAACCATCCCATTGAATTCCCAGGGTCAGATTTGTATGGAAAAATGTATTCATTTGTCTCTGTATGTTGTTTACTTCAAAGGTTATGCCTCTTGCTACATCAAATTGTAATGTTTCGGTTTTGGGTTAGGTGCAATAAAGGGTTAAAAATGGAGCCTTTCGGACATTATTTCAGCTTGGCACCTCGCACATTCTGAAAGTAGACACTTTAAGGATTAAGAAAAATCCGGTGGGATAAAACATTCCGAGGGGTGTGCGTGGACCCCTATTTCCATCTAGACTAATAGTGTTAAATGAGATTCTCTCCAAAATGAGCCTGCCTGTGTTATATTTAGCGTATCCCCACTCTAAGTGGCTCTACGGGGCAATAACTCTTGTTTTATTGCAGCAAATTATCAAACATCCAGGCTTGTTGGTTTGTCCATGTACAAGAGAGAAATATGTCTCGTTATCTACAGACAGTTATGGTTGGATGATCCGAAAAGAGATGTTTGTTTATTTTTTATTTTAATCATGGAGATGAAAGAGAAAATAAGTGGAAATAAACAGATGAACCCCAACAGATCTATGAATACAATATATTTATTTTGAGAAAAATAAAAGCTCTTCAAATGATTTCACTCTTTGTGAAACGTGTCTGAAAATCCATTTCAAGTGATGTTGGTGCTTTTTAACATTTCTTTAGTCTGATTATCGCTTATTTGTCAATGTTGGTCTTGTGATAAAAATGTAGAGGCAAACTCAAAACTGCTTCTGATAATTACAGATCACAACATCACAAAAAGGTTAACAGCTATTTGTATATACAATAATCATCTTTTAACAATTTCACAGTGGCTATATTTAAGTTACATTTCAGCAATGATAAAAAAACATTTTATTTATTTTATTTTAGACAAATGAGGATGAAATAGTTCACTTGTGATGTATGCTCATACCTTATTAGAGTATTTTGTCTAACATTAATTATTTGCTTTAAACTTAATAACTTTGAATATTTCTATGTTAACTTGTGTATGGCTTATTACAGCACAACAATACTGGTTTACTATTTCACAAACAGGAAGCCCTGTACTTTGTTCATTTGAGAAGTACATTGTACCAAATCACTAGACACAATATTTATGATTTTCTTCACTTGCTCAATTTTCATTCACTTGCACTATTTTATGTCTTTTTTCGTATGTCTTAAGTATATTGCAGGTAGAACTTTTAGGAAGAACATGGGACAAAATATTTGTATTGCCAACACAAAGCTATTGCATATGACAGTAAAACGTTTTAAAATAAAGGATATTGCTCTTGCTATTACATTTGTATACACGTATGTTGGTTGTAGTTGTGTAAAGTAATATCATTGCTATTACTAACAAAAAGAAGGATAAGACTCCTAACACCCCCTCTCTTCTGTGTCCTCTCGTGCAGGCTTCTTGAGTACAGGTGACCAGGCAGCCAAGGGGAATTACGGTTTGCTGGACCAGATCCAGGCTCTGCGTTGGACCAGTGAAAACATTGCAGCCTTCGGCGGCGACCCGTTACGTATCACCGTGTTTGGCTCTGGCGCCGGAGCTTCCTGTGTCAACCTGCTCACTCTCTCTCACTACTCCGAGGGAAACCGCTGGAGCAACTCCACTAAAGGTAAAAAAAGAATCACAATTTACCAGGGAATTAGCGTTGGGAGCTTTGTGTCTATTTAAGTATGCATGCAGTGCTCTGTGACCATGAGGGCTTGGTGCAGAAGAAACTCAATCGTTTGGCAGATACTGTTTTTTTGGTCTTCATTGTTTTCTAATTTTGTGGCTGCTCCTGTGTTTGACTATAACTCCACAACAATCGTGATGATGACATAATTGGCCACCTGGCCAAGCAAACTGATACCAAAGAAAAACTCTTCAGAAGTGAAATAAACATTTCCTACCATGCATGGTGTAGAATGACCCATGACTAACTAGAACGAGTTGTCTCTAAAGGCAGTGAGACACACACTTCAAAAATCTGATCTGAATAATAATTCATGTAATGATGTAAATTCAAGTTATGATGTAATTTGATGCGTAATTATTTCTTTATCTCATAATAATCTGAATAAAAATCCAGCTTTGATAGAGGCCATCTTCCGAACGACAATTATTATTACAATTTACATTTAAACATATAGACGTTGATTTGTATCACAGTTGTAAGGCACAGCTATGTTAAAACTACTCTGACTTACAGTGGTTGTATTCATGGTTAAGCAACCTGTCACCCAGTGCTCATTGATGAGTTTTTAGAAAACAGATAATAACCATCCTTAACTTTTCAAGATAAAGATGATAGATTGATTTTGCATATTTAGTCTACCCAGGTAATAAAATAAATGCTGGTATATTAAGAGGGAGTGTTTGGTCCCTGAACCTTACTTTCCTCACCTCAATGTCCTGCCTGATTTTAGGATAATTATAGATGCTTTGTTTCCTCCTCCGCTGTTTTTTCTCCAGGACTGTTCCAGAGGGCCATCGCCATGAGTGGCACGGCTCTGTCCAGCTGGGCGGTCAGCTTTCAGCCAGCCAAGTACGCCCGGATGCTGGCCCGTAAGGTGGGCTGTAACCTGGAGGACACTGTGGAGCTTGTGAGCTGCCTGCAGAGAAAACATTACAAAGAGCTGGTGGATCAAGACATCCAGCCGGCTCGCTACCACATCGCCTTTGGACCTGTCATTGATGGAGATGTTATACCTGATGACCCGCAGATACTCATGGAGCAAGGTATCAATTCCCTTTGTTTGGAAGTGCAATGTGTAAGATAAAACATTCAACAATGAACATTATCAACAGATTGTAAAGGGGATATAATAGAGATGCTATGTCAAAGACATGAATGTATTGTGTTGCAGAAATATCTACTGAAGTTTGCATGCTAACTCACTAGCCCAGGCCCGACCTTTCTTGTAATACCACTTGTTCCTCTAGAGGCAATAGTGAGTCACTGTAGCGTCCAGTCTGCCCTCAGTCCAGTAAAAAAACAGCTTTTCCCACTTGCTATTTAATATAAAACACATGATTCCTGCAAGTTGTATGCTACGGAGCCCTGGAGGGTTCATAGAGAGAAAAATTAATAAAACGTGGCCACGTTTTACTTTCTCGTTCGCACGAGATACCTTCTCGTGCAAACGCTTTTTTAACTCTTGAGCACGAGTTAATAAAGCGTTGCCTCGTTTTATTTAAATTGAGGTTAGTTTTATGAAGAATATGTCCGGTCGCCAGGGTGTGTGTGTGTGTGTGTGTGTGTGTGTGTGTGTGTGTGTGTGTGTGTGTGTGTGTGTGTGTGTGTGTGTGTGTGTGTGTGTGTGTGTTTGTGTGTGTGTGTGTGGGGGGGCATTTGTTTATGATAGTGTTGTTCGTTCCGATGCACTCCGGCAGGACTATAGCACATCGAGATTAAGATTAAACACATTTCTTTCACTTGGGAATACACATATAACTATGGAGAACCAGATTTGTGTAAATTCCTGTTCGTGGTCATTTGAAAACAAATGCCAGTGGTGTCGGACACACACAAACACACCAAACACGCACACACAGAGCGGAGCGGAGCTGAGCACAAACACAGACACACACATCATGCGCCCCGGTGACACGACATCTCCTTCATAAAACGAGGGGGAATACTCCGGTAGTTCGATGTGTGTAGAGGTGTGTGTGGTTAAACGTACAGTAGCAGCCTCGATCTCTATTCAGCGGTTCTAATGAAGGGAAACGCAGTGAAGTAAACAGTAAAAGACACAGCCCTTTGCAGCTGGTGCTGCTCTTCTCAAATTCTGCTGAGTTACACGTTACTGCCTCCAGTGCCCTGTACGACGAAGCCAGTTCAACAGACCCTGGGTATGTTTGAGTTACCCGGCTTAACTAACCCTAACAAACGCGATGTCGCTAAGCGGTCCTACGAAGCTGGTTATCAACTCAGTAAATCAACCAGGGTTTCTCTGTCCGACTGAGAGCGCGTTCACGTGAAAGGGACGGGGTTAGCAACATTTGACCAATCACAAACATGGAGACGTGTTCAGACAGCGCAGCGTCATAATTCATGAATAAGTAAAACGTGGCCCCCAGGGCTCCGTAGGATGCTTTGTTTCGGGCATAGAGCTTTTTTTTTAGCAGTTAGCATTTAGCTCATTTTTAGCCAGAGCTCCCTTGGCTCTTGGTTCTCATTCCGCTGGATCATCAAAGTTTATTTTGCTGTTGTAACACAAATTAGACTCAGCACTTGCCCGTCCCATGTGACTCCCAGTGCTTCGAGTGCCGAGTCCGAGCTGCCACAGCTGCTAACTGAAGCTCGGTCCCCAAAGCCGCTTCACGTCTCATCCCAGCAAATCAGTTCTATAGTGCAGCTCCCACTGCCAAAGTGAACCCACAAAGTTCAAGCCATACATGGTTTTAAGAGAACATTTTTTGGGGCTGTCTCTCCGATTTTTGGAACATTTGGAATGTTCTTTGTGAAACACTGCCCTCTCTTTCTTTGGAGTGGTTAGGATGAGACGTGAATCTTACGAGATATTCCCATTGCACCTTTAATAGCCATAAATGTTCAACAATATCTTTATCCTATATTTATTATTTTTGACTACCATCTGCACCATCTCTTTCCAGGTGAGTTCCTGAACTATGATATTATGCTGGGAGTGAACCAGGGCGAGGGCCTTAAGTTTGTGGAGCTTATCGTGGACAACGAAAACGGCGTTCAGGCAAACGACTTTGACTACGCCGTGTCCAGTTTTGTGGATGACCTCTATGGCTACCCAGAGGGTAAAGACATCCTCAGAGAGACCATCAAGTTCATGTATACAGACTGGGCCGACAGGCACAACCCAGAGACCCGCAGGAAAACACTGCTGGCCCTTTTCACCGACCACCAGTGGGTCGCGCCAGCTGTTGCCACAGCTGACCTGCACTCCAGCTTTGGATCGCCAACATACTTCTATGCCTTCTACCACCACTGTCAGACAGAACAGGTGAGTCTGTTGATGTCTACGTAATTCTACATACAGTATCAGGGTATATGCAGGAATCCTGAAGTCAAATGTAAGACCTTTTAAGACCTTTTTTAAGACCCTTTCCATACATTTCAAGACCTCATCGCCACTTGGAGTTTTAACCGGTTACATTGGCGACACACTTTACCTCACATTTACTATATACAGTATCGTCCTTCCTCCTTATCTTCCAACCATTTGGACGCAGACTTGCATTTCCCCATAACGATGTTGTTTAAAGTCCATGAAATGTCCAAAATAAACGTTATTCTGTGTTAATAAATCGCTTCATCACTTTCCACTGTTTCATTTGACATATCAACATCAATGATTCTTTCCATAAATACCCCCCAAATAACATGAAATGTGTGCCACTTTCCCGTGTTATTCCGCTCCGGTAGCGAAAAGCTTGCCAGCCATTAACCCAGCTGTGTGACGTCACACGTGGCAAACACCAGCCCCGTCTGGATTGTTTGTTTTGTATCCTTCCGCTATTTTCGCTCAACATATGTGTAACCGGACCTCGCTAAACTTTTTTTATCTAACAATTCATGATGGGGAAGCGATGTGTAGTTGTGAGCTGTGAATGTTTCCTGATTGCTATAAACATTGATCATGGGTGCTGGAAGATTGTGCACAAAACTCGGGTCAGAATTAAGTTACTACAGGTGTTATGCCAGCTTGAGCTAAATGTCACCAGAGTACAGTGAACTTGCCTAGTGACTGAAATATATAAAAGTTGAAGTGAAATAAGTAAGGCCAAAAATGAATTACGTCTGAATATCTTTATTATTTGTACCACTTTTAATTATTTGTGGGCTCGCACATATACCAAAATAGACTAATGTACACTGCAATGAAGATCAAATGTTACAAGTGAAAAATTAACAAAAGAACCCTTTTTTATTTATCAAACAGTAAATTAATACAATCTTACAAACTTGTGATTTGGAAAATGTTGTTATATTTACATGTTTCTTTGGAAAATAATATTGTAAATGATGTACTTTGTAAATTATTTACATCATGCGAAACCATTTTAACCAGTTCAGCTGCATGACTTATGTCAAATTACAGATTTGGCAATTGAAATCCCTGATAGCGGCCTCCCGGTTCAGGGTAAGTCTTCCGTATCTCGGTTACAGCACAGGCAGCGGGACTCTGATTTTTGGGCCGAGTACACCCCAACGTACAAACTGTCGATAAGCTGTATATCGATACTTCCTAATGAAAAAAAAGTATACAGATTATAAATATATTTGGAGAAAAATAAAATGTTATGTAGTCCTATTATGTAGCAATGGTTACAAATTGGCTTATAACATGATATTTGTATTTTACTTGTACAAAATAAATATGAGGTTGTACATGACTGCTTGAAAGAATCATAGACCTCTTATATATTTCCTCACATGTGTAGTTGTTTCTTTCCCCAAGCATACATTGAACTTGCATACACAGAAAAAATAAAAGCCAAGCTGTTTTTGACTGCTTGAAAGAGTTTAATGGTATATTTAAAAGTGTACCATATCTATAGCGACTAAAAGTATTATATGAAAGCAAAGCTGCAATAGGCAGTTGGGTCAATCAATATTTACTTACTGGTGTAGTGGGCCATCAACTGCTCTGTGTTGTTGTTTGTATTGAAGATACGCTATTTTCAGTGTCCAAACACTGAGACAGCCTTCTCTAAAGCCTGGGTGGCTAATAATGCACCTTGGTTTCTCGTCGGTGTCTTCTATCTGGTCAGTAGTTTGCAAACTGTCTATTTGTTCCATCACCTGCCAGATCTCTCTGCAGCATACACATTCATCTGCAGTGGGCATGCTTTCACAGCATTGACATGTACACCTGAATATTGTACATAACATAAAAAAAAAACAATATCTGCCGGACGTGTGAGGAACAGAGGACAAATTAAGATCGACATTTAGTGCAGGTCAAATTAAATAAAACAGAATTTACCATTCAGTATTGCCGACTCGAGTCTCTCCGGCTGCGGAATCCGCTTCTCTTTCACAAGTTTCTGCCTCGTTGTTCGATTGCCGGGCAGGAGGCTCGTACTGATAAGGCAAGATGCCTTGAAGTGAAAGGCTAGCTGGTTCACTCTCTACTTCTGTAACTGAATCCAGATAACCCACCGAATCTGAGCTTGAATGATCGCTGTCGCTGTCGCTGTCTGAAGTTATCGCGTTGCTTGCCATTTGGACTGATTTGATCAAATGGCAATATTTGCCACGTGTGACGTCACCGCTCGTTCGGGAGTGATCGGGGGCGTACTCGGCAAACTTCGGAACCAACATCGGTTTTTAACGTATATGTCATTTAATTATGACCAAACTTTAAACATTTTTATTTATTTTTATTCTGGTGATATCTAAACTACATGTTAAAAAACACCTGTGTTAGATGCATTACATGGCCTTTAACAACCGGCGTAAACGGACCTTCGTGCGCTATCAAGCAATGAGCGTGCAATGTGCTGTTCAGATGACGTCACATCCAACGGGATGCCATAAATAAACTACACAGAATCACACTACACACCTACACAATGATTACATTCAGACACACTGTAGAATATAACCTCTTTGGACAATTGATATACTTATTGAAAACAAGCTACAAAATGTTATACCTTGGAAAATTCCAAGAGTATCCTTTATTAATCATCAATATGATCAAAGTTACAAAATGCTTCTGGTGTGTTCTTAGTCCTCCTGGATAAAGCTGTCAGTTTCTGCTAAAAGAGACAAACGTAGACAATGACATTATCTAAGAAAACACAGACATGGTAGAGTAAGATGTATGGACCCCTGGTACATGTAGCTATCATTTGAGAGCAACTCACTGCATCAATGAAAATGCTTTCAAGAGGTATGGTTTCAGATCATTGAATTTTAACCAAGATTTCTCTTTTGCACAATCCTAAGAAGTATTGTTCTCAGTTTTTTTAGATTGGTACTGGTATATGCTACATAACTACATAAATCAATAAAAGCAAAAAAGAATGACACTAAAACCACTCATAAATGGACTTATTCCTTGAACAACCTTAAAAATGTTTAAGACAACTGCTCCCTTGAACTGCTATGGGGGGTTTCTTACTGACACAAAATAGATGTCCGCATGAAGAATACATTTGCATGAACTAAAAGGACTTTTTTGTTTAATGAACAAATTCAAATTTTAATCAAACAGATACAAACCGCACAACTTCATTTAAACACATTTTAACTTGTTTTACCAGCCACAAATAGCCATAGTACAACCTTGCAGATTTGATTTCAGCCTATCTAACAGCATGCACATTATGCATGCAGATTGCTCAGATTCTTTACTGATGTCAGAACTTACAAGGAACTGCAGCTCATCCTGGGTCTTTTGCCACCCCAGTTGGACATTCCTCGAGCAAAGTCAAAATTGAGTCAATAAATGTGGATCTTCTCCTCAGTTTGATGCATCTGAATCAACCAGATTCAAGTCATGTTTTTGCATTTATTTATGTCTTGACTTGTTTGCCATTGCCCAGCCTCTGAAGTTTCATCAGCTTTGACCCACCTTGAAGCTTTAAGTGTATCCAACAGAATCCTCATACACAATTAGATTTTCTATAATTACTGTAATACAACGAGATTGTCACTGAAAAGCAGGCTGCCACACGTTGCTTTAGAATAAGCGTCTTTGTATCACATGTGGGTACAAATGTGCTTCAGATTGTTTTGAGCACAAAACGTAAATGCTTTACGGCATGGCAAATTGCCCAACAGTACATTGAGAAAGCATGTCTATATTATTCTAGTTACATTATTGTAACTGACCAGTTTGCACCCGTATACCCTCAGAAATGTCCTTTAGGTTTATTGGCTTCCTAACTCCTAGGTCAACTTATTACTACTTTCTGCATATTTGTTTTTCTTCTAATTATGCAATAGTGAAAGAAAGTTAGCAGTAGCAATTGTATCCACATATTTTCATAAGGCATATTTTTCATTCAACAGACTTCAGCTCATAACATATACTTTATTTAACATTTTAGTTTAGAATTTAGCTCAAAGCCACCCTCTTCTGTCTGCGCCATTCCTTTATTTTCCATCTTGTCTCTCTGTAATACAATGAATAATGGACCAGATATGGTGGGCAAAATAATATTAAAAACTTATCTCATTTCCTCTTTTCTTTCTGAAAAAAAGTATTGCATTTTCTCAGCTTGTTTGGTCTGTCTGTGTCTATGTATGGTCACAATATTCACAGTGTCAGCAGCAAAAGTAATGCCTCTCAGTGTCCTGCGTCTGTCACATAAATGTAATAATACTGATCTGATTTGATTCGTCTGCTGTTCATTAGGTACCGCCGTGGGCAGACGCAGCACATGGAGATGAGATTCCGTATGTATTTGGCCTACCGATGATCGGGCCAACAGAGCTGTTTCCCTGCAACTTCTCCAAGAACGACGTGATGCTCAGCGCCGTGGTCATGACCTACTGGACCAACTTCGCCAAAACAGGGTACGATGACACCACAAATACATAACTCCTCATGGCCAATACAAGTTACTTTCTACGTGCTTTCCCTATGGACAGGGAACTCTGTCAAAACCTGTTTACTGATTTCAATTGTAGCGTAAGTTGGTTTGAAAGTCCAGGTTTACTACAAACCTACAAAACTAGGTTACTGTCTTTCTCCAGGGATCTTAATGCTTAAATGTTACCATGTTTGTGCAGTGAGGATATAGGACTAGAGAAACCTGGTTCCCCTAGCTAGATTTCTCTTGGGACAACAATGTCTCAGCTATGTATAAGGGAAACTGGGTCTCTAGCAGCTTTTAAAACTGTGTTGGTGCACAACAAAGACTTCATTTGGTAGGAGAGTAACATCCGAGCAGGTGGATGATAGGACAGATCTTTACATAGAGCAATGCAACCTTGAGTTTATAAATCACTACTGCTGAACATTTACTAAATGTTATTTAGAGTGGTCCAGTAATGAGTCCTATAAAACCCGAAAATGACATTTAAAGACTAAACACGTATCAAAGTCAACAGCTTTTTAAACGTGTTTGTTATAAGATGCCTGAAAAGGGTCTGTTGGTAACACAAGCTTAAGACTCACGTTTTATTCTACCACTTGAATTAGATCAGTAAATACCCAACTCGTTGATGATTGAAGCTTTCTTGTGTGGTTAAAACTGAGGTTGCTAACAAGTAACCTCATAATCTATTAAACGTCATCACGCCGAACATTAACCACCTTTAGCATAGCAGTGGTAGTTCGATTATAGCCTAACGTTAGCTTTTTACTTCTGCTGATTGTATTAATGCTTCAGAAATCCCAAACATGTTAACTATGATAAGTGTGTGTTGGCCACAGAACTTATTTTCTGCAATATACCAAAATCCAATATAAATATTCCATTGATTTTTGGTAAGGGAGCCGTTGTGAAAGTTCCGGTACCCTACACAAATACATCATCACTGCACTACTCTATTAAGACACACGCTGACCATGAAGTGAGGACATTTCTTGTCCTCCTCAGCCTGCTCTGACACTGTCACAAAAACAAAATATTCGAAAAACAGGACTGACACTATAACAATTCAAATAAGAGGATTATGGTTTCAAAGTAAGATCAGCGGTATAGGAGAAGTAACTCATATTACTGACTGGCTGCATGACCTCTTCCAGGCTGTATTGCACCATAAATACTGTTAAGACTTTTTCTCCAAATTATCTGTCCAGTCATTGTCCCTGGAGCAACCTGATTTACAAGCATGGTCTAATTATACATATAAGTTTTGTATAAAGGTCAGCCATGAGGTTATATAAACCATTTTTGTTGCCATCTGCTCTGTAATTCCTCAAACAGCAATTGACAACATGCAATTACCTTTACAAGACCATGAAATAATTGATAATTTCATTGTTATTGTGTTCCCTCAATATTAACCTATATTTGATGACCAGGAGTTGTGCTATCATGTTTTATGGACTGTACAGTGTAATTGGTATTCTACGCAGATACCCTATCTTCAAATACATTCTTAATTATTGGCCGTAGCCTGCAGAGTGACATTTTCGATAGGATAAAATTAAAATCATTCTCCCTCCCTTCTGTCTCGCCTGCTTTAGAGCATATAGTCATGGCGGTAATTGTTTTTTGAGAGCGTAATGGGGGGACATTGGCTTTTTCTGTGCACTGCCCAGTAGCCCTAAGGGGAAGAGAAAGGCCTAATGATCTACATATATAACCCCAAATTGACGTGGAATGCCGGGTACCTGGGAGATTTATGCCGCCAATTTGAATGGTTAAGCGTGTTCCTGATGAGGTCTGGCTGGCTCCATATGCCGTTTTCAGACAATGGGGCTCTCAGTGACTCAGAATGGGCCTCCATAGCTCTCTCATGGCTGGCTCTGTTCTGCTCAGATTAAGTGAAAGGGGGTGTATTTAGCACCGGAGCCCATGTGAAATGTGCTCTGTAAGCTATGCAGTATATACAGCATATAAAAGGGGAGTTCAAATGGGGTTTCAGACCTGCCATTTACAGGGTAGCTCAGCCTTGTTTTATTATGGCCTAATTCCGATGGTATATAAAAAAATCGTAGCTTTTTCTTAGTTTGGGCTATAGTAGCTACTATATGCTTGATGAAAATGTTGCTTGAACTGCATCTTTACCTGAACAAATTTCAATAGATATTTGTAATGTATAAATTATAATGTATATAAAAAGTTTAATTCTAGACGCGCATCCTCAATTTAAAAATGGTGACATGCTAATTTGGCATTTGAATAAAACTTGAAATTATTAAGAAGGCTTCTTATATTTTCATTCAATCAGAAAACAGAAAACCAATCATCGGCGGGCAAAATTACCCCATTTGACCTTTTTTTATCAGGTGTGAAACTGTTGATTAATCGACCCATTTCAAGAAACCTTGGGACTGCGTTTCAGTATTTTCATAATTGCGTTGATTAGCCTGAGGGAGATGCTACAACATTTGAATAAACAGACAGTCTCAAAAGGTCTACCAGTATTTCCCACAGAATTCGATTCTATTTGTGGGGGCAACGCAAAAAAAAAAAAAAAAATAAAAAAAAAAATAATATATATATTTTTTGTTATGAGATCCATTTGTGGTGGACGATATTTAATTGTAGCGGCCCGCCACAAATAAATCAATGTATGGGAAACACTGTCTACTCTACTCTACTCTACCATTAATTTGACTTTAGTTCTTCATGTGACCTTAAGAAAACAACTTCAAAGTAACATCACTACTGGTGAGTAGAGGACTGAATCTTTAATGGGAGGCAATGTGTTATCCCCTGCATTGTTTCAGATGTGCTTGTATTGTTCTGCCAACACATTCTCACTCCCTGATAGTCCAATAGCGACGCTTGGTCAGGGTCCTTTGGCGTGCAGTTGTGACGCCAAAGGACTTCCTTCAGCTTCATAAACGGACGCAAAGAGCTTTCAACTGATTGCGATTCCCATCGGCGGGAATGGGAGCTCACTTTAACTGCCGCCGACATGGACGGATGCGGTGCTTCCCTGAGCGTCAAATACCGCCGCCGATGGGAATACATTGCAATCAGTTGAAAGATCCACAGATCTCACATCTCTATGGATTTTTTAATAAGCAACCCTTTTAATCTTTTTCTCAGGGATCCAAACCAACCTGTCCCCCAGGATACCAAATTCATCCACACCAAGCCCAATCGCTTTGAAGAGGTGGCATGGACACGCTACAACCAGAAAGACCAGCTTTACCTCCACATCGGCCTGAAGCCCCGCGTCAAAGAGCATTACCGTGCCAACAAGGTTAGAAGCTACTAAATGCACTTTCGTTTTGAATGTTGATAATACCTATACCTTGTTGTGCCAACAATGTATAGTTAGAAGCTACTAAATGCACTTTCGTTTTGAATGTTGATAAAAAATACTAGCAGAACTGAAAACGATAACAATCAGGGAATGGATTTATTTGATTGTTGGAAGTATATTTGGTTAATTAATATAAGATGTTGTTGTATCATAGGGCTGCCTCTCTTTTATTTAGAATTGATTACAATATTAACGTACGCTGCATAGATAATCCTATCTGGAGAAGCCATGAATAAAAGAGTATTTGATCCAAATGTATCAACAGGCTAACTGTTGACCAATCAGATCTCAAAAGTCCCTGTCAGTATCAACTGTAGATTTGCTTTCCAATATAAATATAACAATAGTTATCATACGTATTGTTTGCATTATCATTCAGTCAAACATTCTTTTATGGATGACCACCTTGCTCTTTAGTTGCATGACTTTTACTTCATTTGAGATATTGGCATCCATGTAGTCACAATGAATACATTGCCATAGTGTAATGGTGCATTGATTTTGAGACGCTCCTCTCAATGCTCTTCACATTTATGGTTTCCCTTCATTTATCTCCAACTTCTCTTTTCCCTCTCCCCAGGTCAACTTGTGGTTGGAGCTGGTTCCTCATCTGCACAGCCTCAATGATGTCACCCAGCTCATCCCCACCACCACCAAGGTTGGTACTAAAACCTCTTTAGCTTATCCTGCTTCTGAAAATAAACTACGTGAGTGATTCTCTTCAAAGGTTTTGGAGAAGCAACTGTAATAAAATAATTTAAAGATCATTATTGTGATGGTTTGTTGACCTAACTTAGGTCAACAAATACAAATTACCATTTTGAATGTCTACTTATGTGTTTAGACAAGATATTAGTGATGGGAATTACAGCTCTTTGAAGGGAGCAGGATCTTATGGCTCCGTTCCTTTGTGAGAGCCGTTCAAAAGAGCCATTCTTTTTTTAAGGGGGCGGGGTTACTAGGTTTATCTTCGAAACATACCTTTTATAATTCAATCAAATGTAGGCCTGTTTTGACTAATGATTTATATGTGTACAGATACATCACTGAAATTATTCAATACATCCTTTGTACTGAAGTATTCAAAAGTAAAAATTACATATTTAATATAAATGATTTTCTGCGGCCAATTGTTTTCATTGCATTTACAGACCCTGGTAACTCTCTGATTGTAGAACCACGCAAAAAAAAAAGAAGCAGATAGCAACACCTACAAACTGACAACAGATCTTTTCTGAGCCTAAAAATAATCATAAATAAATAACATGACCAAAATAAATATATTGCAATGCTCAAAACAGCAGCATCCAACAGTCTCTAATCATTGGATATTACATGTCACTGCCTACATGCACGGAGCACCCGTAGCGCGGAGATCATCATATCATTATGGCTTGTATTACTTAACAACAAAAAACAAAAAAACTCTTTGAGCCGCCTCGTTCGCCTCGTTCATCACTACAAGATATGACAGACATGATACATATTAAAGAGTTGAACATTAAATGCTCCTTATACAGAGGTAGAAATTCCCATGTGTTCACACGATCAGCCCAAATTTGACGTAAACATCAGCTTTATGTTTTCATCCTATATTTGTACAGTATATCAGGTATTATAAAGAATGTAAACATAGAGTTTAAGTAAAGTAGACTTTTGGGAAGTTACATTTATTGAAATAGGTTTTGTGTTTAATGGGTTGGGTTTTTTCATGTCTCGCATACCTTACCTTACTGGAGGTTGGCTATGGCTCCCCACATAGTCCATTGATGGGTATATCGATATTTGGAATGCGTCCCCACCAGAAGAATAACAGTGTTGGTAATTTGATCAAAAGCTTAAAGAAATGGTTTACCATTTTGAGAAACACATTTATTTGTTGAAAGTAAAAACAAAAGGGATCAATACCACTTCCATGTGTTTGCATTAAAGTTACATACTATAAGATAAATAATTGTTCGCCTGATAAGGACAGCTTTTATGTTACATATGCATGTGTCATGAGTACATAACTAACACAGATAGCTAGTCGACAACAGCTACAGAGCAGAACATCAACCAAGTGCCATCCCAGTTATGAATACACCCACAAACAGTCAATCAAATATTATCCAGTTTCATCAAACTCATCTGAGTGCTGTAAGGCCTTATGCTCATTTCCTAAGAGATTGTACAACCCTCTCCCCAATATCACGTTGCAATAGCAGCTGTTAGGGGGGCACAGTGGGACTTGCACAGTTTATCTCTATTCAGTGTAGCATCAAATCATTTTGCAGCTGTTATTTGAGGATGAAATTTAACGTAATGTTGCTTCAAGTATGAAGCTAGAGTTAGGTGATAGCTTTGCATTTAAAGATGGAGCTTCCTAGAAAAATCTGTCCAAAGGGTGTGAGGTCCATACACAAACATTTGCTATGATTAGGTTTGGTTTGTTAGATAATACTTGCACAAGACTTAAGTCCGCAGACTGTGCAGACTTATGCTCACTTTCCAAGTTTGATGACATCTAATATTTATTCTATACATCCAAACATTCACTATTTGTATTGTATACTGTAAAGAGAAACATTACAGAATACAAATATACCAATCATTTGTTCTATTTCATGCATACATCTATATTCAAACATATACAAGTCAGTCTTGGACCAATCTATATCATGAACATCGCAAACATCTGCAAGTTACGATTGGTCAGGCTTCAACGTGCAATCCAACTCATTTTCGGAGGCGAGTCGCAACAAGAAATCTATAATATTAGCTTTGCATTCATGGAGCTTACCGGAAAAGTCTGTCCGAAAGACGTTTGGTCCATACACAAACATTTGCAATAATGAATGTTTGGTTTGTTACTTGCACGAGACCTTAGTGTGCAGACTGTTGAGTTAAGATTTTTCTCAAAAAAACTCTTCATAGTTTTTAATTTACCTCCTGTCGACAGATCCCTCCACCGGAGTCTACCAACCGCCCCCCGAAGACCAAGCCAATGGTGACCAAACGCCCCAACCCGACTCCGTTCCCAACCGAGACCCAGGACAGCCACCTCCAGCCACACCTGGTGGACCAGCGCGACTACTCCACCGAGCTGTCGGTGACCATCGCTGTAGGAGCTTCCCTCCTCTTCCTCAACATTCTCGCATTCGCTGCGCTCTACTACAAGAAGGACAAGCGCCGGCACGACGTCCACAGGCGCTGCAGCCCCCAGCGGAGCGCCGCCAATGACCTGGCTCACACCCAGGAGGAGGAGATCATGTCCCTGCAGATGAAGCAGCACTCGGACCTGGACTGCAGGGGCGTGGGCGACTCTCTGCACCCGCACGACGTGGTGCTGAGGACTGCCTGTCCGCCGGACTACACTCTGGCCATGAGGCGTTCACCGGACGACATCCCGCTCATGACGCCAAACACCATAACCATGATCCCGAGCACCATGGGGGGGCTCACCTCGCTCCACTCTTTCAACACCTTCCCCAGCAGTGGGCAGAATAACACCCTTCCCCATCCGCACCCACACTCACATTCCACAACCCGGGTATAGCCCTGTGGAAGCACCCACACAGGCAGGACTCTGACGGCTGAGCCAAAAACGCCAACTGCTGCAGCAGAGACTTAAGGGCGACATGCTGACTACCGCAGATATGTCAGGAGCTGAAAAGCCAGCCTGGAGTTGCTGGGAACCAATGGAATCACACTGGGATTTTACAACACCCTGTTAATACCTGAGGGAATATAGTCAAAGGATTTCTGGGGGTTTGGACCAGAGGAAAAAAATAAAAATAATGATGTTTTTTTTGTAGAAAAATAAAAGACGTACAGAAAAAACTACACATAAGGAGTCGAAGAAAAACAACCTCACAAGCTAAAACAAAAAGGAGGATATTTCTTTTGTATTGTTATTTTTCGTTCTGATATTTCAGCAAAACAAGGTACAGTAAACTACTTTTTCTTCTAGCGACAGATATGGCCTTCGAGGCTTTTTGACAAATGACTGCTTGACAGTATTATCTGGGAGCAGAACAGAGCATCAGACACGCCTCGGAGGTAAGAAGAGGGGAGTGCTTTGTAAAAGAAAGAAAACACAGTGTTTTTCCTTTGGCATCGCGCAGCAGATTACTCTGTTTGCGGGGCGCGGAATAGATGAGGTGCAAACCAATTTAGGCATGTGTTAACTTCATAAATGGAGGCTATGTAAGATAAAACAATTGTTGAAGACAACAAAGGAAGGACTGGGAACTCTGAGGAACAAAATTAATCCTATATGCACAATGGAACCATTTTTTGAGGGGGAGAAAATGTCACAGATACTTTTCCGCCATTTATTTTTGAAGAATGGGAACAATTTTATTGTATAGAACCTATTTACATATCTAGATCTGTACACTAAGCACCAGGCTGTTTAAGCCCTCTTCTCTTAGGTGGGGGGGTGGGCGTCTATACTGCAAACCTGCCAGCAGGAATGAACCAGTGGGAATCGGGGATCCACCTACTGGCTTCCTGGTAGTTCCAACTTCAACACAGAGAGCTGGGGGACAAAGGATAATTGGATATTTTAGCACGATGCGCATGACAATTTATCTGCTTGATGGCTGCTCTGCTGATTATGTCATTATTAAGAATACTTTTCACCCTCTACCTTGCATTGGAGCTATTTCTGACGGATTTCCTGATTGGATTACAGGAAAACAAAGACCCTCGCAGGAACATGGGAAATACAGTTCCAAGGTTGTGGATGATCGTGGGCTCAAGTTGGGGACAGAAAAAGGGTGGGGGGGGGTGGGGGCTTGGATTATGGTAAAACTATCTTGCATAACTTAATATAGCTTGAGTGGAGCTGGGCATATAAGGACTAGTTTTGTACTCTGTGTGTTGGTACTACCTTTTGATAGTGGTTAAATCACATTTCACTGTATCAATCAAACTCATCGTACCTTCAGTTGAGATCAATGTTCTTTGCTATTCTACCTATTGGACCACTATAGAAGTAATTACCTGCACTGTTTATTTCATTGCCCACTTTCTCTTCTTATTTCTTTTACTGAAAAATGTGTTAATTGATTGACGCCCAAATGGTACAGGACAAAAAGGAGAATCACATGGCTGTGTAGCATTTCTTTTCATATATCCAGCCAGGAGATGTTTAAACATGAATGCCCGAACACGACTAGAACAAGTCAAAGGCCAAGCACAGACAGATCACATTGGGTGGAACTCTCGAGAAACAGCTCGTGTCACGGTAATTATTTAGTTTTTATCATTAGCCAATGTTAATCATTTATAGAGGCATATTGTCTTATGGGAAGAAAGAAGAAAATACCTCCCATAAAAGTCAACCCTCTTCACCTCACTCTAAAGAGCTACTTCTTTTCTTATTTTGGCCACACTCTTTTTTCTGCTAAGATTCTCTACCGTCTCATCTTATATACTGAATTGACAGGTGGGGCTGTTTAGCAAAACGGTTCCCCCTAGCATCCGCAGCGCCTTTAGTTTACTGTCTACTGCAAGACTGTCTGCTAACATCTTAAGGTCAGTGAGGCCTCTGCGGCTAACAATGTTAGCAAAGTGAGAAAGAATGTGTCACGCTGCAAAGGAGACTGCAGTAGGATCCAGTCGCTTAAGAGACATTGTTGGGGATAAGGTGGTGATCTTTAAAACAAAAAGAGAGCGGAGTCCCCTAGATGGCAATCCTATTGTGCTCAGAAAGAATGCTGGCAGAGAGATGCTACTTGGTAAGCTGAAACGCTTGTCTCCCTGTTTCCCTTTCACTAAAGTGTAGATGTTTGGAGGCCTCTGTTGTGAGAATACATCCTGCCCCCTTTGGCTCGCTCACAGGCACTGTGCAGTCATTCAAAATAATGAGTGCAGACTACTGTTACCCCATATAACTCTGCAGCAGACAAGCTGGGTGAGGGGGATACAATCTAGTGTGTCATAGTGAGGGTGGCTTTCCGGGATAAGATTTTAAATGGAATAAACTAATTACATCTGTGTACTCCAGATTCTTTCTCTGGATGAAATGAACCACCAAGGCTTGATCTGGGATTTGAACAAAAGGAAGATTCCGAGGCTTTTATCACACATCATTCTCATGGGCCAGGGATTTTTTTTAATACCCTTCTCTGTAAAAATAACACAAGCCAGCATCATAAAAGAAGTGTGAATTTCCGAATCTCGGAACAATACGCACTGTAGGACCGTTGGCATTTTACCGACAGGCCAAACCTTTTCAGCTCTAACACTCAGCCTGCCTGTTTCTGATCTCCCACACACATACATAACATATGCAAATTACAATTTGCGTGGAAACATGCTCACACACAACTATGTGCTAAATGATTAGGATTTTCAAGTGTTTTGGTATCTACTTAATATATTGTACAGTATATAGACTAACAACCTGATTGCCTGCCCTTGGACTCAAGATGTATTAGACCCATGTAAAAAGCTACAAGACTTTGTTTTTGTAACCCAAACCAATGGCTGAAAACCATTTAACAAGATGTTTGTAAAGCCTTGAAAGGAAAATGAAATACTGATGTTGCCTAAATAGCCTTCTGGCAGCAACATGCCCTTAAAAGCAAGACAAAATAAGAACCTCAAAAAATATTTATACATAACTTTTCATTTTGAAATATTCACCATTGTCTAACTTTCAGCTGTGTGAAGATCAAACTAAAAAAAATTATGACCAAACCCTAATTTCAACTATAAGGCTATAACTATTATGTGTTCTATGAGGTTAATCCAAAGGAGCACACTCTCATACTACCATAACCATGGTAAAGCAAAAATGAACGGTATTTTTTGTATTTAATTTCAATGAATGTTTAGCCAATTTGACTTAAACCTTCGGGCCAGGATCATTCATTGAAATTAATTAGATGTCATCCATTTGAAAAACCTGTATGCTGTGCACCAAAACCTTCACTATATCTTTTGTTTACTATAGAGAGAAACAAATTCATAAAATAAAGTAACAAATAATGGTTCAATTTCATTCATAAAAATCTGTTTTTGGCCAGTGTATATCATTTGCATCGCAAACGTCGTTAGCTAAGATTGGTCAGGCTTCAACATGCAGCCTTGCTAATTATCTGAGGCAAGTCACAACAAGAACTATGCAATCGCCTAATCTGACACAGTGGCCATCTCAAAGAAAAGAACGTTGTGTAGTCTAATCCGAACATGAGACCTAATATCACAGTGTGCTGTGGCCTTTCCCTTCATGGTGATCTATTTAAAACCATCCTGGGTCACAACATGCCTGCTTTTGTGTCATTGTTGTCCACTACAGGGCAACCGTAAACCATTTAAGGTTTAAACTAAAGTACAATTGCGAAACAAAATACAACAACATTAATTGGGTCTTGTCAGCCTACACAATAGTCATCACTAATTTAACAACACATATATCACAAGGATAGGGATAAAACCTTAGTACCCATCCAGTCCCTGCTCTACAAATAAATTACATGGGCCAAAGCAAAGGCCACTCATTGAATAAAACATGTAATTGCCCTAATGGGTAAATAGTCGAGCAATTGCAATGCCATGCTAAGTATCTGACAGCTGAGGGTGAATGCTAAATAATAGCTAACCGATGATACATGATAAATGCAGGCCAACTGTAGCGTGAGAGAAGAAGTGTTGGTCAGCACCTGACATATTAGAGATAAAAAATGGAAATTGCTAGAAGCTGTTGGGAACGTACTAATGTCGGCAGCAGCTAACATGATTTAGCATGTGTGGTGACTACACAAGTACTGCCGGATTGCTTGAGGATGAAAAAGTGCACTGACTAAAAAGTTGTTGGACAGAAGGTGCTGGCGATGACTCATGAATCAAGCGTTACATAAGCGAGGAAATGCATTAAATAACTTTCCCATGCCTTACAACCGACAGAGGATAAGCATGAATCACATTTAAACAGTATCATTAGTGTGAACAATTGTAACTTTTAAAAGTAAAAGCAGTGGATGACCTTCACACTCCTGGAGAGAAGCGCTGGCTGTCCAGATTGAGGGTGCTAATCAGAGTGTGACCTACTGTATCACTATTAAACCTACAGAAGTCATAAAAAAGGGCGCTAGGAGATTGATTAAATTGTGAGCTAGAAGCACAAACTGAGGGTCAGTTACAGTAGACCTTAGCATGACTGATTTTAGCAACAGCTAGCTGATGCTTCGCTGCTGATCAATGAGTTTAGAAATATTTTAAATATACCAGTAAAAAGAGAGACTGTGAATAACCACTCACTCGACATTAATGGAGGACTGACCACATAAAATGAGCCTGAAGCACTTGCTTGCTATTATTATTGGTAGACTGCTCCATAAATGTTATAGATAGCATGTTATTTGACTAATTGCATAACAGTCTATCAGAGTCATACAATAAGTAGGCTTTATCAATTTGAACCTCTTAACAGCCCCAATGTGAGCAAATAGGCATCTGACATAGCATTGTTGAGGTTTTTCATATTTATTTCACCAGTTTGTGTTAACATGTCATATGCTACATGTTTAGCTGTCAGCTAGCTTAGTGTGTGCTCAGCTGTTACTGTATGCTGTTGTCTACACATACTTACATCTGGATATCAATTGGATATTAAAGATGCCCTGTGAAGTTTTCTTTTTCTCTAGAACATTTGGCAAAACTTTCTAGATTACATTTCTAGTTCTAGAAATGTAATCTTTTCTCTTTTTTAGTTTGGTTGCTTGTTCTTATTGCACATCACCTTCTCTAACTGTTGATTTGCATTGTAGTGTAATACTCAGCCCCATGCTCTTGACTTGTGTTTGTATGCAGATAAACGCATCTTCTATTCAGAAAAACACGGTTGTGGGCATACAGTAGGCTACAATATACCAACATGACTGGTCATCTATCATTGAAACATCGCTCAACAGCACCACCGGTGGTCAAAGACTTCACAGGGTACCTTTAATGTCAAAGTTGCTTTTAAGTAAGGGCTACGACTAACAGACTAGGGCTAACAATAATGACTACACTGTTTCAGTTAAGTTATTCTCATCAATATTGAAAAGAGCTATTCGGCAATATTGTCATTCACATTAACATGTATTTGATTTCAAGAGAAAGCATTTTCCTTATTCAAGTGTTCAATTAACACAAATGTTAACACTGTACAATCAAATGTAATCAAAAATTGCTGCTATGATATCCTAAGTGATGGCTGACATGCCCCAAATTCCTGTAGATAATAAATTCACTAAATTCTGAAAGCAAGTATTTACCAAGTATTCAGGATTTTTCCAGGAGGTTTTTACATTCCTCATCAATGTAAAACGATTAGCGTTTACACACGAATAGTGCACTCAATCTCCAAAATTATTTTAGGAGCTCCTTACAGGGCCTTACACCCACCTACCCTTTGATAGAGGAACCATTAGGCCTTTAAACTCAGAACTAATAAGATTAAAACATAACTGGATTGTTAAACAGTCAAATAAATATGAAAAGAAGCTCAACTTTAACTGCAGGCTTGATACTGTTATGTGCCATGGCAATTTAAACAGGGATGACTATTTTCTGAGAAGGGTATACCTTTTGTTGAAATTCACCAGACCATAAAAACAGATTTTTTTTCACACCTTTTTCAAATAAAGTCTCTGATTTATGACTACATTAATGTTTGGTAGACAATGAATATTTTGAATATTCCCTCGATGCTTTGTGGTCAGGACACTGAACAGGTGCAGCATGCAGGAGTGTGTTTCCTTGTGTGTTTGGTAAAACACATCTTTTCAAACGTGTGTCAGCCCTTATTGAGTGGAGTTTGGGAAATTCCAATACTGATATTGTTCATAGTTCCGTTAAAGCGGAGGCCTGTACACTTTTTTTTATCCATCAGTGTGTATTTCTGCAATGTGCCTAATTGCTGTTTCTGTGTTAACATTTTTGAATATTCAGTTTATTTTATGTGTCATATGGCTTGACTTCAATTTTGTTATATTGGCTTCGCATTCATTATGAAACAACAGATGTACGATACAAGTCTGAGAAGGATTTACATCCAAAGTCACCTTCGTTTAAAACTGTGTGTCCATGATTTGAAGAGGGGAACTCCGAAACCAATCCAGGTAGCATTTCTTCAGTCATTTCTGTTGAATCCCAACACTAGTAGGTTTTAATGAGCAAGTTATATAGCAGGGTGAGTATGAAAACACACAGTTTGGGACTTAAGATACTTAAGAAACCCTGTTCTAGGGGGACGCTTCACTTTTGTTCCAGTGTGAACCTGCCCTGACCGCGGTCGACTGGTCGGCCCGTGCTGTAAAGAAAAAAACGGGGAACGGAGGAACGAGCACTGCGAATGAATGTAACGCAACGTGCCATTTTCTAACCTCAAATCTTAGCAGAAGTGACAACGACCAAACCTCAGATTCATCCTGAGAGGTTATTTTGCTAGCAGTCTGAAAAACTAAAAGGTGGATTTGTTCTTTGAATGCCATGTGAAACAGGGGGGCACTACGTGAGCTGGTCTGGCATTTGTAATGTAGATTATTTGTCACTTGTCTTTCTTTCTGGTTAAATAGTAATTACTCTTCTGGAGCACAATAAATGATTTTAATATGCTGAAATGTTTTTTTTTCTTCTTTCTCTTGAGTCTTCATTCATTATTTATTCTGGCTGTTCTTACTAAGTTGAATAATTGAATTTGTGAAGCATACATCAACCCTCACAAGTAATTACTGAGGCAATTTATTTGCGGAGAGATTACATTTGTTTTTGTGACTGCAAGCGAAACAAGCTTTGTCGGCGGCGGCGTGAATATTAAGATGAAAGTGACTCCTGGTGACATTTGAGTTGAAAAATTATAACACCATGTTCTAGCAGGAAAACCCACAGGTAAGAGGTAAACAGCTGTCACTCAGTCATATTGCAATGGGCAGAACATGTTAATAAGACATATATGAAACTGTTACATCTTTTCAAATCTTCTGTTTTGCCTTTGCTTCTCTTAGGTTGACTGATTTAGCTGGGTAAGATATATTTTGTAATTTTTTCTCGATACATCTAACAGTCTGTTGGGCATCCATATAGATCATGGCTCTTTTTGAATCATGCAATGTGAATATTCTTCAATATGAGAGAAGTTGCTGTTAGCTTAACCATTATTTCTGATCGATTTCCCTACATATAGCTCCTGGCACCGATGTTATTTATTTATCTGGGTTGCCCTGAGAGCTTAAGAAAACCCATGGAAATAGACATTATGCAGATAAAAAAACCTTCATCATTTGACAACAGTGCAAAAGAGAAAAAAACAACCAACAAACGAGTAAGTCACACACAATAGAACGTAAGAATATAAAAAAATATATATATTAACAATAATTTGATTACATGCTTTAGAAACTGTGGACCATTGCTTAAATTCAGGGGAGAAATCAACACAACGCTTACATCACTGCCTTCAGGGCCACCATATGTTAGAATTGTTTACATGTCTGATGATGTCGCAAAGAAACATTTGGGCATTTAATTAAAATGCTCGGGTAACCAATCAGCGCTGAGGATCTCAGCCTGCCGTCACTGACGTTGAACCGTTAGCTGTTAGCACACACAGCTCACAGCTCCTCATATCTGTTCAGAAACTGTGGAAAAGTTATAAATTAAAACAAACCACAGACTGTCTCTGGCATGGGGAATACAGTCGCTGCTTTATTTCTGTCTGTATGACGTTGTTGTGAGTGTGGACGGAGGAGCTACAACGTTATTCAGAAAATACACATTATAAAAGTGTTTCGCCTGACGTATTGTAAAACACTTGTCAAAGCACGGTTTTTAGTAACCGGTGTCAATATGTAGTTATTTCGGCATAATCTTTTTAACGTGTATTACATTTAAATCACGGTAAAATATGTTCATTTTGTTGTAGTTGGTATCTACCTATTTACATGGAGATAAGCCCCGCCTCCTAACAGATACAAACAGGTAAATCTACTCTTTCCAAAATTACAAAGCCGCCAATGTAGAACTTGAAAATACAGAAATAAAAGCTTTAAAGTGCTTAAGAAGTAATCCAATGGAGTGCAATTAAATGTAAATAATTATGCCTGGTCTGACCGGCCTCACATGAAAAACAAGAGACAACAATATAATGTATACGTTACGTATAACTCACAGACTTGCGATTAGATACAGCTTCCCTCTTTTCATATGTATTTTTTGTGTCGACGATGTTGTTGACTGAGTAACCAATCGGGGCTTTTAGGAAGGATTTTGATTAGGGATGTCACATTTACTTGTCAGAAAAACTATCAAGATAATTGCAATTTGCAGTGTTTTGCCACAACTGTCGTGCAACTTGTTTAAAGTCAAGGTAAATTATAAATCACTACTGTCAAATCAGTTTCTAAAATGGGAATGAGTTAATTGCTGCTCGAATCCACAAATCACTACAGTGACACCTTAGGATGTTTTTATACACTTACTGTTGAAATTAGTAAGTGAAATGTTCAATTAGATTAAAAGAGGTTTTTCGCATTCACCTAATTCTAACTCATTACACTGCCTATGATTAGATATAGCTGAATGGAATATCATGGCCATTTAGTCTTTGTTTGCACATGATTCATGTAGCACCAGATATAGGATTTTAAATCATTCAGCAGTGCTAAATGTTTTATTGTTTAACAGCATGTGGTGGCTTAAGTGATGTATTCCGTTGCCATAAATGCAAGATAAAAGCATAAAAATCCAGAGCAGTGTGCTTTGTGCTGCTCCGCCTACGGACCTCAGGGTATGTTTTTGTGATATGGGTTTGCAGTACTGCATTATGTTTCCTCTGATCTTAACTTTTCCACCAGTACAAGCACTCTTGTACACAGGCTAATTGCAAATCAATGGGAATACATCCTCCTTGAAAAACTGTGACATTTTCCCGCTCTTTGGCAATGATTAGAAACAAATTATGCCTGAGACTAACTGACATTTGGAGAGCAGGGGCTGTTTGGAGTGTAAAGGATCAACAGAGATGTGTTTATGCTCTGCTGCCGCTGGGTGTGTGTGTGTGTGTGTGTGTGTGTGTGTGTGTGTGTGTGTGTGTGTGTGTGTGTGTGTGTGTGTGTGTGTGTGTGTGTGTGTGTGTGTGTGTGTGTGTGTGTGTGTGTGTGTGTGTTTGCCCGACCAAGGGCATACACTACTGCGGGCTGCTCAGCCAAAGGGCCCTGTAGGAATAGCTTGATAAGGGAGGCTTATTTACCATAATAATGCATCTCATCTCTGCACATCAAACACTCCTGCCTGGTCTGATAACCCGCTCTTTCATTTAGCACAACTGTTTGATCTAGCTGTGCTGCTGCTGTCCCAGGGCCATTGTCGCAAGCAGTACAACAGTTGGGTAATTGCTGTGGACTTTAGCAGTGTTTCACAAATAGAACAATTACGTAATGTCGGCGCACCTATTGCACGGAGCTCCACTGAATTGTGGGAAGCAGACGATAGATGTGTGTCAGAGAGACTTCAAATCACATCATTAAGGGGGCCCTACAATACTCATGTTCAGGTTCATATTTATATTGTGTGCCTCTGCTGTGACATGTCTCCATGCTTTAATGTTCAAAAAAGTTTATATTTTTCTCATTCTGCCTGCCCTCTTTTCACCCTCTGTCTGAAACCAGAGCCCAGTCTGCTCTGATTGGTTAGCTGGCCCAATCTGTTTTGATTAGCTAACTGCTTAGAGATTCCCCGCCCCTAAGCCTATCACGTGCAATTAGTTTGAGCGCTAGCCAATAGAAGCGCAAGTGTTACATAGTGATGTCACTATGGGCAGAAGTAAACAAAGGAGTCCAATGGAGGCGTTTCAGGGAGTGAGTGGGAGAGAAACTCCCTCTGGAGGGAACACAGGGATTTTAGTCTTTGCAGACCATTTACATGCACTAAAACCTATAAACACACTACATGAAAGGGAAAACCCAATATAATAGGGCCCCTTTAAAGGGTTGGTAGTCATATTTGTACGTCCATACCTTTTATTTGGAAGTTAGAGAACCTTCCGCAGGAATTGGACAGCGTTAGTTGCTAGTCATGTTACAGATTGTCATCTGATGCCGAAAGTAATTCACCTAGATATATCAACAGACCATTTGAAATGGGTGCTCAGTCTTCTCCAGAACTGTAGGTACCACTCAGAATAGCAAAGTCTCTATTTAGTATTCTTGGCTCAAAATGCTGTCGTTAACTGCTAAAGCTGAAGTTACATGTGAATGGGACTCACATGCAACAACTCAACACAACATTACAAAAGCAAAAGTGTTTACTAAAAAATAATCTCTTCAAGAGGAACATAAATAAATAAAGTTCAACTTTGTTCCATGCATTTTGAAGGATTCATTGAAAACACATATATTTATTAGGGCTGTCAGTCGATTAAAATAATTAATCGCGATTAATCGCAAATTAATCGCACATTTTTTATCTCTTCTAAATCTACCTTAGAGGGATATTTTTCAAATTTGTAATACTCTTATCAACATATGAGTGGACAAATATGCTTTATGCAAATGTTTGTTTATTATCATTCCATCAATGACAAATAGCATATGCTCCTGAATATTAAACATAACAACCTCTTAACATTAAAAATACCCTCCTCAATTCAACCTGTAACCTCTCTCATACAATACCATAGTGTGTGTGTGTGTGTGTGTGTGTGTGTGTGTGTGTGTGTGTGTGTGTGTGTGTGTGTGTGTGTGTGTGTGTGTGTGTTAAGGTGACCAGATTTTCCAAATTAAAACCGGGGACATTTTGAGTTTTGCGGTCAAAATCTCATTCTTCACTGTTAAAGAAAAAAGGGGGACAATTCTGGTTCAATGTAATTTAAACATTTTAACTGTTGGATACAAACAGGACGATAGCTCATATATGAGACTTCAAAGGTCTTTTATTTTGAAACTGTACATCAGATTGTCCAGATTCTCTCTGAGTGACTAGATGGGGTGTCCTGCTATCACCCTGAAGTGAAATAAGTCTTTGATACTGGATAGTTTTTGTTTTATTCTTATCTAAAAATAGAGGGATGATAGCTCGTATATGAGACTACAAAGGTCTTTTATATTGATTCTCTACATCAGATTGTCCTGATTCTCTCTGAGTGACTAGATGGGGTGTTCTGCTATCACCCTGGAGTGAAATAAGTCTTTGATAATTTGACAGTTTTTTATTTATCCTTGTATAAAAAAAGAAGGACGATCGCCCATACATGAGACTTCAAAAGTATTTTATTTTGAAACTCTAAATCAGAATTAGATGGGGTTTCCTGCTATCACCCTGAAGTGAAATAAGTCTTTGATTGACTTCGAATGACTCTTTGATTATGGACAGTTTCCATTAAATAATAATCAAAATATAGATGGACAATAGATCTACATTTGAGATTTTAAACAGCATACATTTTAAATTGTGCTTCAGAAAGTGATGTTATTTTAGGAGTGTTGCGAGATGGTGTCAACATCAATTGAAATTAGTCACCCAGTGGAAATGTTAGATATGTCTTCATAACTGTATCCTACATTTTACATTCAGTCAGTTATAATGTGGTAGTTATACGTAGTTTGTTTTAAATTATTATTGATCACATTATATAGGACATATTTCTTAATTTAAGCTCCAGTATATATGAATATGTTTGGTGTGTTTTTTAGGTATATTTGTTATTGACCGAGTAAACGCTTTTATTTTGAAGGCAGTTTTTACAGGCCTCTACCGTAAAGCATAGGATATTCGCGCACCGCAATACAACGTGGGGGCTGGCTTGACTGTGTTTTCCGAAGTGGGGGCTGGCTTGATCACAGTCTGTAGTGTTTACCCAGTGTTTCCTGACATGAAACGTTTTATTTCACCTTGCTATGTGTTTTTAACGTATATTACAAAACGGGGACATTTCCGGGGACAGTTTCAACCGGGGACAGGCCAATACAAACGGGGACTGTCCCCGGAAAACGGGGACGTCTGGTCACCCTAGTGTGTGTGTGTGTGTGTGTGTATGTGTGTGTGTGTGTGTGTGTGTGTGTGTGTGTGTGTGTGTGTGTGTGTGTGTGTGTGTGTGTGTGTGTGTGTGTGTGTGTGTGTGTGTGTGTGTGTGTGTGTGTGTGTGTGTGTGTGTGTGTGTGTGTGTGTGTGTGTGTGTGTGTGTGTGTGTGTGTGTGTGTGTGTGTGTGTGTGTGTGTGTGTGTGTGTGTGTGGAGAGACTGTGATGGATCGTTGGAGCTATGTGCAACTCAAGGCATATGCTCGAACGTGAGCTGCCTGGACGCTGCGATCATATTTGGCACACTATCCGAGCTGAGTGTGCTGACTTTTCGTACAATGTCCCACTGTCTGGCTACCTGCATAAAGTCAAGTGCTCGGCGCAGTTGTCGGCGAAATGTCGCTCCTCTGTTTTCATTGAAACAGCTAATATCCGTTAGCGCAGCTAGCTAGCACCAGATGCTAACAACAACAATACACGTAAGGTGTGCACGTTCTCTCTCGCTCGCTCGCGCCACACATACATACAGCCTCCCGGTCCTCCCGATGGCCAGTCGGTGCCTGCCGGTGAGCGTGGAAGTGTGGTCTGCCGCAAGCGGGCGGCAGGAGCGTGGCTGTCAGCATCAGCTTGTAGATGGTATTTTAAACTTGATGCGCTCTGAAATTACGGGGCGGCCGAGGACAAACAATACTCATGTGTTAATAGTGTTAAAATAATTAGTGGTGTTAATTTTTTTGCGTTATTAACGCATGTATTATTGGCTACCAATTATTAAATTGGTAGCCAATTTCCGGCCCTGCTGTCACTAAAAGCGCACAAGAGTTTGCAGTGAACTGCAGTACATTACAGCAAATTAAATATGGGGTTATATTTCAGACGGAAAGATACAAAAAAATGAAATTATTAACTTTAATCCCCTAGCCACTTATTAGATATCCAAATGTTGCTCTGCTTTGAGGCAGATGAGTCACACTTTCCCCCTTAACAAGCCATTTTAATTGTTCTGTTCCCGACAACACACTCAGCAAAAGCTTTGTTCATGGTCTGTGTTCAATTTAATTGGGATGTGCTGCGTCTCTACATCGTTTGAGTCGGTCCACTGGATGCTACCCTCAGGTAAGGCAATTATAATCAGCGCACTGTCTCTCTCTTTTGTTCAAGGCCCGGCATCTTCTCAAAGAGCTTCTTGTTCAGAAAAGCACACATCGGACATGATCGGAGCTCTGTTTACAAGTTTAATGATCAAACACTACTGGATTACAAATAACATCTGCTCATCGTGGTTACTTTAAATCTGACAATTGAGTCCCAACTCAACCAACATCATTGATCCTATTTTGGATTCACCCAGCTGCAGCTAAAGACAGAATGTGACTATGCTTTTTCATCCGTCAACAGATGTGTAAGACTTTAGAAAAAAACTTCCGGTGAGTCTTTAGTTGTAGTAAACTTATGCAAATGAAGGCTTTCTGAGAGCTATTATCACGTTGCATTTGATCGCGAAGGTGTATAAACACAGACATGCATTGTCTGAGTTAGAAATGAGTTACTGTCAACACAAGAGAATGAAGCAATTATTTTGTGTTTCGTCCTATGTCTACAGGCGATCAGCCGGCCATGATTGAACCAAACAAATGAAATCTGAGAGGATCTGATGCTGCTCTCTGCAGCCTGTCCGTCTGAATATCTTTGAGCTTAATGAGATCTGGCAGACGTTTTCTCTCTGGAAGCCAAGAAAGTTGGAAATGTCCATAATCGAAGCTAATTTAACAAATCTGACAGTATCTAACAGCAAACTGTTAGAAGCTGCATGTACAGACAGGAAGGATCCTTCATCACCTTGAGTAATGCAGAAAGGCAGCCGTTACTATCTAGGGGTTTCAGAAACATAACTGTAAAGTTAGCTATATATGTTGCAAAAAATGTTTTACATTTTGTTTCTTCAGTCTATTTTCTTAATCCTAAGGTTGTGGGAGCTGTGTGGTGAGTTTCCACAATGACTGGAGTAACGTTCCATGGCGAACTTGGACACATTAAATAAAGCATTTACTGGCCCCTAGTGGCCCTGTGTTCCTTCTGGTCTCTGTCCAGTGTAGAGGAACACTGGCACCATCAAAAAGCCATCACTGCATGTGCACATTGCAGACCACCTACAAGTACTACCTCTCTATGTTAAAACATTTTTTTATTTTTGATCTCAAAAAGTGATTAGTAAAATTAGATTTTACTCGGATTTCAGTTGGAGTTTTCCTCTAGGAGGACACCAAAATCCTCCCAGACGTTGGATTTCGCTCTTGAGGAAGTGTAGGAAAATGCTGTATTCTCCGCTAGAGAGCTTCACCTCAGCCATTCAGAATGTGGCGCGCTCAGAAGCAGATTGATGCGCTGCAGAGGTTATGATTATGCACGGTCCCGCGGGGGAGAGGTCTGAGGATTTAAACATTAAACTAAATTATTATTATTTAAATATATTTATTATGCAACACCCGCGACCCGACCCGCATCATCTTTGTTTTACCCAGAACCGAACCCGGAAAAAAGTGTTTGAAAAAATACCACCCGCGGTCAATCAAGAGGGTTAGATGTGTGTCAGCCATCTTGTTTTTCATTACCATAGGCATTTAACATATTCCTGTTTATGGATTGGACAAACCAAATAGAAAACAAGGGGTAATTAAGATACAAGATACAAGAAGACACTGACAAAAGGCACGCCTTTTGCTGAACCAGGAAGTAACCTCCCCCAATGACCAAGGAGAGACAAAGAACAAAGAAGCTAGAAATCTAATCAAAAAGCATTTTAATGGCTAAACCATCTACATTTTAGGATTTTCCAGAGAGGGTTATTTGTGAATATACGACCCTCCGGAGCATTTGCAGTCAACGGGAGCACTAGAGGTCGAAAACGTAATAATAGGTCATAATAAGCGCTTGAACAATCGACCTATTTGGTCGTATGAGTTGGAGGACTTGTTGCATAAAACACCTGTAATGTCACCATTTCTCTTAAGCATGACAGGGAAAATTAGTTTGGATGTAATCATTTCTGGCAAGATGTTCAGTGTGTTGATATGAACTTCTGTTCTGTTTTTGGAGATTTTTACAGAGCTGAAGTGAATAGTCCTGGCAATCACAAAAATATTGAAGAATGATATTGGAAAAAGAAAAAAACAGCAAAACTAAGCAAATACAACACTTTTGAAGATATAGAGCAGCAATATTATCACATCATTAAAGCTTCAATTTAAATAAAGTGAACGTTTACGCTCATTGGGTATGACATCAACTTTATAAAAGATGGCAAATTATAAGGATAAAGGCAAGCTTTTCGTCATATGGACATTATACTCCCTCTTTAGGTGTTCTATTGCCAGGCATCGCTTAACGTCTTCCACAGTCAACTATACACTCCTATTCTCCCATGAGACCAGATAAGACATGTACAGAATATCTCTATCAGCTCTGGCTCAGAAGTCACCCGAGAGGAAATGTCAAGGAAGACGTGGGGAAAAGATGGTAACGATGAATGAGACGCAGGCAGGCAGACAGAGAAAGAGATAAAGTCCCAGGAGAAGAAGGTAAAGAGAACATGTGTAGCGTGTGAGTGGGGGTTGATGAAAAGTGAAAGACGAGATGCATGATGTTGTCACTCTGGCTGATTTATGGGCTCAATCAGTTACGTCATACTGCAGTTCGACTGAAATGACATGTATGGTTCAGTCGGTCAATGTTACAGTGTTTTTCTATTATAATGTCATTTTGACATCATTTTATAGGCTGACCTGACTTGTAGAAAAAGCCTCTTCAAGCTAGTTTCACCTTTTAAGTGCCTAACCTTTAAGTTACCTTTTTTGGTACCACTTTACAATAAGACTACCCTTATAAAGGGTTTACGAATAGTTTGTAATTCATTTATTAATTAGGTTGTGAACACTTTATAAATCATTAATAAGCTTTTATAAGACATGAGATAAACAAGGCAGCTGTAACCGGTTGCTTGCCAAATAGTGAGCCCACATTTATCTGTACTGTTAAGCCTTATTAGAAATGGTAGTAACTCATTAATAAATGGTGATTTGTTTCATATTTTACAATAAAGCTCCCTTTTGGCAGTTATAAATGTTAGTAACTCATAAATAAATGGTCATAAGAGATGCAAAGAAACATCAAGATGGAAGGGGGGGAATCAACTCAGTGATCAACAGATACCAAGGATGCTTGCTGATGAAGAAGATGAAGTGAGCTTGGTAGCCAATATAAGACTTAGCAGTACAGATAAATGTGGGCTCACTATTTGGCAAGATGACTAAGCCTTACAGGACTGTCTCAGAAAATTAGAATATTGTGATAAAGTTCTTTATTTTCTGTAATGCAATTAAAAAAACAAAAATGTCATACATTCTGGATTCATTACAAATCAACTGAAATATTGCAAGCCTTTTATTATTTTAATATTGCTGATTATGGCATACAGCTTAAGAAAACTCAAATATCCTATCTCTAAATATTAGAATATCATGAAAAAGTATACTAGCAGGGTGTTCAACGAATCACTTGAATCGTCTAATTAACTCGAAACACCTGCAAGGGTTTCCTGAGCCTTGAAAAACACTCAGCTTGGTTCAGTAAACTAAATCACAAGTATGGGGAAGACTGCTGATCTGACTGCTGTCCAGAGGACCGTCATTGACACCCTCCATCAGGAGGGTAAGACACAAAAAGAAATTTCTCAAAGAGCAAGCTGTTCACAGAGTGCAGTTTCAAAGCACATCCACAAAAAGTCTGTTGGAAGGGGGAAATGTGGCAGGAAACGCTGCACAACCAAGAGAGATGACCGCAGCCTTAACAGCATTGTGAAGAAGAGTCGCTTCCAGAATTTGGGGGAGCTTCAAAGACAGTGGACTGAAGCTGGAGTCCAGGTATCAAAAGTCACTGTTCACAGACGTGTCCGGGAAATGGGCTACAATAGCCGTATTCCCATGGTCAAGCCACTTCTGAACTCAAGACAACGGAAGAGGCGTCTGACTTGGGCTAAGGAAAAGAAGCACTGGACAGTTGCACAGTGGTCCAAAGTCCTCTTTTCAGACGAAAGCAAGTTTTGTATTTCATTTGGAAGTCAAGGCGCCAGAGTCTGGAGAAAGGCTGGAGAGGAGCAAAATCCAAGTTGCTTGAAATCCAGTGTGAAGTTCCCACAGTCAGCGATGGTTTGGGGAGCCATGTCAGCTGCTGGTGTTGGTCCACTGTGTTTCATCAAGCCCAGAGTAAATGCAGCTGTGTACCAAGAGATTTTAGAGCACTACATGCTTCCGTCTGCTGAAAAGCTCTATGGAGATGAGGAATTCATTTTCCAGCATGATCTGGCACCTGCCCACAGTGCCAAAACCACCAGTAACTGGTGTACTGACCATGGCATTACTGTCCTCGATTGGCCTGCAAATTCCCCTGACCTGAACCCCATAGAGAATATGTGGGGTATTGTGAAGAAGAAGCTGAAAGACACCAGACCCAACAATGCTAATGAGCTAAAGGCCGCTATTGAAGCATCCTGGGCATCCATAACACCTCAGCAATGCCACAGGCTGATTGTCTCCATGCCACGCCGCATTGATGCAGTAATCCGTGCAAAAGGATTCCCAACCAAGTACTGAGTGCATTAATGGACATTTTCAAATGTTTGATTGTGTTTTGCTGTTATAAATCTTTTTTTTTTACTTGGTCTGAGGAACTATTCTAATTTTTTGAGATAGGATTTTTGAGTTTTCTTAAGCTGTATGCCATAATCAGCAATATTAAAATAATAAAAGGCTTGCAATATTTCAGTTGATTTGTAATGAATCCAGAATGTATGACATTTTTGTTTTTTTAATTGCATTACAGAAAATAAAGAACTTTATCACAATATTCTAATTTTCTGAGACAGTCCTGTATATCGTCTTCTTCATCAGCCAGCATCCTTGGTATCTGTTGTTCACTGAGTTGATTCTCGCTAAGTAGCCAATATAAGGCTTAGTCATCTTGCCAAATAGTGAGCCGGTGTTGACGTATGAAAACTATGTTAGAACTGGTTTATAAATGGTTCTTAATGATGAATAAAGTGTTTACAACCTAATTCATAACCTAATTATAAACCCTTTATGAATCCTTTATAAGGGTAGTCTTATTGTAAAGTAGTACCCCTTTTTTAGTACATCTGTGGTCAGAAATATGTCCAAGATATTCTGTAGAATATCCTACAATTTGAAACATAGTGTCCTTAAACCAACACAGTCTCACTCCCTGAACGTCCAGGAGCGACGCTTGGTCAGGGTCCTTTTAGCGTGCAGTTGTGGCGCTCCTAGGCTCCTTCAGTTTCATAAACAGACGCAAAGAGCTTTCAACCGATTGCAATGTATTCCCATCGGCGGGGGTATTTGATGCTTAGGGAAGCACCGCATCGGTCCATGTCAGCGGCAGTTAAAGACAATGTGAGCGTTCATTCCCATTGGATAACGGAGAATTTTACACCCAGAAGTAAGTATTCTCTTTACTGTCGATTGATTTTACAGTGATATCTGCACTACTCATCGACTCAAAAACACCAGATTATCCTTGTTAATCAAACAACATTGATTGGTTTAAATTGTGTACAATGCTTTTGTATTTTTCCCCTTCGATTCGGAGAAAAAAATATTTTTTGGGAAAAAAACTACCCATAATCCTCAGCTATCGTTCCACTTTGCTCGACAAACCCCGTGATTAGTCCTCAAGCTCTGTGATTCGTTGACCTCCAACTGCATTCCATATGAAAAAAACATTTCGTAAAAGATAGAATTATACTTTATTCAGCAGTGCTTGGTTTTTTCCATCGCTTTTGTGTTACAAATATCAAAACAATATATGTGTGGACACAAAATATATCCATCGTAAACTCAATCGGAAACAGCAGTATAACTTATTGTGTTAACACTGTAAACTTGACAGCTTTTTAACCATGTTTTTAACCCTTGTGTTGTGTTCGAAAGCTGTTAGCGTTCATGGTGTTCGCCGGTCAATTTTGACCCATGATTTATCTCAGTCCAAAACACAAAAAAAAAATTACTATCATCCAATTTTGTTTTAATTACATCATAACTAACTTATAATACATTCATAACTGTACAATCCTGTTGTAATGTAATCTTATGGCCCAAAACACATTACACCACATATTGCACACGTGAAGTTGAAACGTGAGTTCAGGTTCAAGTGTTAGCAGTGGCGGCTGGCCCATAGGGGCGCTAGGGGCGCCGCCCCCCCTCTTCCCACATGTTTGATTGTCATTAAAAATTAAAAATAAATACAAATATATATTTAAAAAATATATTTTATTTTTAATGAACAAGGTAAATATTATATAGTTGGTATCAGTACAATTTATAATCTACAAT
The DNA here is from genome assembly GCF_949606895.1 of Notothenia rossii. Lineage (NCBI taxonomy): Eukaryota > Metazoa > Chordata > Actinopteri > Perciformes > Nototheniidae > Notothenia > Notothenia rossii. The sequence continues at coordinate 61,436,422 of NC_136912.1, forward strand.
AAAATCTCGTTTAAAATAGTTTTACGATGTCTAAAGTTACTGGTAAGTCACATTTTTCCTGGCTGGCCGCAGCGTGTATCATTACCCTCTCTCGTCCGGGCGGTAGAAAGGAGCCCTCAGCCAGAGCAGCAGCAGCCAACAAGCTGACTGTTGCTATCTGTAAACTATGCCGACGAAACATAATTTCAGCCAATCAGCGTCGTCAGATCTGATGCTCAAAGGGCGCCCTGTCAGCGCCCTGGCCTGTGTGTCTGTGAGTTGTTTAGACTCGTATCCAAGGTGACGCTACAGTAGTTGTCTGCAGGTGGAGACTCCGGTGCTAGTGGATCGCCGGAGCTGTAGATTAACATTTACATGCTTATTGTAGTTGTAAGGGCAATGCCTGTGGCATATGTGTGGGCTGGACCTGTATTTTACAGGAAAAGGAGTGAGCGGAGGGTGGAGTTGTCGATTCTTGTTCAGTTTTCATCTTCGTAACCCTTTCAGACTTTGAGTTGCGCGCGCTGCTAAAGAGACGCGCTACCATGGAAACCAAACAATGGTGTAGCTGTATTAAAGTCCGAGTGGAAACAGTCGTGAGTAAATGTGATTTTGTCAGAAATCGGGAAAATCGGGAGGGTTGGCAAGTATCACACACACCCACCCACCCACCCACGCACACACACACACACACACACACACACACACACACACACACACACACACACACACACACACACACACACACACACACACACACACACACACACACACACACACACACACACACACACACACACACACACACACACACACACACACACACCCTGGCGATCGGACATATTCTTCATAAAACTAACCTCAATTTAAATAAAACGAGGCATGGAGAAGGTATCTCGTGCGAACGAGAAAGTAAAACCTGGCCACGTTTTATAAATGTTTCTCTCTATGAACCCTCCAGGGCTCCGTAGCATACAACTTGCAGGAATCATGTGTTTTATATTAAATAGCCAGTGGAAAAAACTGTTTTTTACTGGACTGAGGGCAGACTGGACGCTACAGTGACTCACTATTGCCTCTAGAGGAACAAGTGGTATTACAAGAAAGGTCGGGCCTGGGCTAGGGAGTTAGCATAATGTTTGTATTTAGTCTCCTGATTTTAAATGGGAATTAAATAATTTGAGTGTTCCCAAAGCCATAGCCCCACCAAAAATATTTTCCACAAGCCGCCACTGAGTGTTAGTGTACATATTCTTTGAGAAAGGTTGAGTTCCCATGGGGGGAGGGGGGCCAGAGGGAGGGCAGACCAGGTGCATGTTGCGAACAAATATTGTTAAAGTTGATGAAGGGGGTGGGGGATGGGTGTCTAAAGTCAAAGATGAATCTTGATTGGGCCAAATTTGACCTTGAGTCACCCAAAACAATTCTGCTGGGTCTCCCCAGCGCCATATAGATAGAAGAGTTACGACAACGGAACTCCAAAAACGGTTATCGTCACGTGGTTCATGTAGACGAGGATCTTTCCCTGGAAGTTCATGGCGGGCAATGTGAATGCATTGATAACAGGAGATAGAACTACGATTTTTGGTAATTATTAGTGAATAAAGGTTTTGATTTGCAATATGTATTCAACAAATCGATACGTGTATGTATTTACATCAATATGTTTTAAAAAATAAAATAGAATTTGCTAATATTAAGTGATAATATTAGGATTATTGTGAACAACTAGTTTACATGTTAGGCTAACAGTGCCTTGGTTAAAGAGCCTGTTGCTGTTTATTTATAGCTTTGAATGATTTAAAACCCATATTATCTTCTTAAACTTGTATGGTAGTCAGGAGCCTCACTTTCTAATGTTTATTGATATATTTAGAGGGAGGGGATCTAAAGGAATGCTTCAAAATTCAGATTAGATTCATTTCTACCATTTTCGTAAATTTCATGGTAGTTTCAGTAATCCCATGGTAATTGAGGACATAAGTTATCTAAATGACTAATGGCTAATGGCTTTCAGAAAGGACAGGAGACCGACAGGTGACTATCAAATGACTAGCAGCAGCAGCAGCAGCAGCATAATGATGATGATGTTAAATGTGTTGTTATATTTCACACAGGCTCCGCCCTCTACTGGACTCGATGGGTACTACTCTCTATCATGCTGTGCGTGCTTTCACCTACTGAGTTTATGTAAACGTAGCCGGCCAATCGGGGCGAGGCTACCTGAATGCGCGTGCAGGCCCACAGTATATAAGGCGGCTACACCCACCGCCCACTATCCTTTTTCTCTTCAGACGAGCTGACACGAAGAGTTAATACGAAAACGAAGATTGAAAATAAAGAAATGGACTCACCATTGCTAGAAGCTCGGCCATGGTCTGCCCGGGTTTGATCGCGGGCGCGGATCCACACCGGTTCTGCTTCGAGTGTCTGGGGGCCGACCACGCCATGGAAGGTGGTGGACATTCCCCGACCTGCAGTGCCTGTCGGGCGCTCCCGCGGCTCCGACGGCAGCATCGCCTGGACCATTTCCGGCAGGTGTAATATGTCGTTCCTGAGGACGATCTGGACCGAGGCGATGTAGAGGTGGTGGAGATGGACGAGGAGGACGAAGAGGTGCCTTTCGTCTTCGCGCTTCCGGCCAGCCATGCTGCCCCGCTTGTCGAGGAGGAAAAAGATAAGGAGGACTTCTCGCTGTCAGGCGGTTCTGGCAGCGTGGGGCCACCACGCCGATCCGTTCGTCAGGATTTCCCGCTGGTGATGGCCATGGCAGCGGAGCGTGCAGGCTTGACGGTTCCTCCTCCGCTACCACCCAGACCGGTGAGCCGACTCCGTCAGGGGTTTTATGGCCCGGTCCAGCCGGCCCAGCCGGCTTTTGTCTCACCCCTGCTGCCGGACGTATGGCAGTGTGTGGAGGCGACGTGGCGGCAACCTCTCAGGGCGAGAGCTTCGGTTGCCGGCATGACGGGGTTGCTAAGGCTAGAGGGCCAACTGGACTCAGTGTGTCCCGGTGTGCCCCCCTTAGATGAGAGCCTGGCGGCCCATCTACTTCCCCAGGCAGCTGGTTGGGCAGAGGGGAGAAGGCCCCTGCCCCCGCTGCCTCTTGACCGTGAAGCGTTGGAATATTTAGATAGGATATTCCGCCTCGGGGCACAGATGGCCGCGGCGGCCAACAACCTGGGCGTGTTGGGGGTATCACTGATTACCCTTCAACCAGAAACCTCCGCCCCCTCGTCTCAGGGCGACTCTGGCAATTATGCGGACCGCTGCATCGGACAGATTAATAATCTGGTGAATGGTGTGGCGGCTGCAGCTGGCCGTGTGATGTCCCTAGCCACAGTGGGGTCACGTCATGTGTGGTTGGGACTCACGGCATTGTCTAGGTCGGACCGTGACGATCTCCTGGGAGCCCCCATATCCACGGCAGGGCTCTTTGGGTCCGTTACCGCGGTAACACAGCGCTTTCGCCGCTTGGAGGAGGAAAGAGAGCAGCTCAGCCGGATGCTGCCGCTGGCTCTCCCTCAGCGGGGCGAGTGCGGGCCGACAGTGAGAAGGAGAGACAGGCGCAGGGCCTCGGCTCCCATAGCTTCCGTTTCCTCTCCTGCTCACCCGCCCAGCTCTGCACGGCGATTCCAGAGGGCTCCACGGAACCAAGCTGGGCGACCCCGGAGATATCCTGCCCCGGCCCCGCGTCAACAGAGGGCCGCGGGTTGGGGTGCGCCGCCCGCTCGGAGTCGACGGGCGGCGGGAGGTAGAGTCCCGGCGGAGAGGGCTCTCTCCACCCAGGACGCGAGGATGAATCCTGCCTCCGATATTTATGATCCCACTGTGTGCATAAATAAAAATGATTGCATTTATTCCGGTGTGAGAATCATTCCCTTCCACAATCCCGCACTTCACGGTAATACCTGTACAGATTCCCCCTTCGCCACCCCAGTTGTGATTCCAGTACAGGAAGCAACCAGCGGGTGCATGTGATAAACCGCAGGAAGCAATGTCAGAATGCTATGCGGGTACAAGGGCATTATGTGCGGCGTAAGCTTGTTAGAAAACACATCACGCCGAGTGTAAAAGCTCAGTTTAATGCCTCTTTCTCTTTGAGAGAAAACAGCATTACCGTGGAGCATGCCCTCTCGCGAGAGCGGGCTGTGGGGCGTTCAGGGACCTCAGTGGAAAATCGGCCATTTTCTTCTCTGGGTGAAAAATGCATTATTGAAAAACGGCCCTTTCTGTGTCAGCCCCCCATGGGTCAAACTTTCTTTTATGGAGGGTTTGACGGCGGAGTGGGCCACCAGGGAGTATCACAACTTTATAGCTGTAGCTCAACAGCTGATGGCACATTCCCCAACACAATGTTATGGGGAATGGAAAGACAGTTGTGTGTTAACAGAGTGGATGGACAGGACACTGAGGCTGGGTTATTCACTCCAGTTCCGCAGCATCCCTCCTCCATTCAGAGGCATAAGAGAGGCAAATCTGTCATCCCAAGAGGAGATAGCTTTTCTCTCGGCAGAGGTTCAGGCCCTGTTGCAGAAACAGGCGGTATCTGTTGCGCACCCTCAAGACAGAGAGAAGGGGCATTATTCCCTGTATTTTCTGGTTCCCAAGAAAACAGGGGAATTCAGGCCCATTCTGGATCTTCGAGATCTGAACCGGCACATTGCATGCAGAAAATTCCACATGTTAACTATAGAACAGGTGCTGGGGCTGGTGCGGCCGGGCGATTGGTTTACAACCATCGACCTGAAGGACGCTTGCTTTCATGTCGAAATTGCCCCAAAACACAGGAAGTATTTGCGTTCTGCCTTTCAGGGGGTAGCCTACGAGTACAACAGGCTGCCGTTTGGCTACTCCCTATCCCCACGCACGTTCAGCAAATGTGTGGCCACGGCGCTGCAGCCGCTGCGCGACCATGGCATGAGGGTGTTCTTTTATCTGGACGACCTCATAGTCATCGCCAGGTCCAGGGAATGGGCAATGTTTCACACAGCCCAGTTGATCCTTCATCTAACCAAGTTAGGTTTTGCGATCAATTGGAAGAAGAGCTCCCCAATACCTAATCAGCAGGTAGAATATCTGGGGGTGGTCCTCGATGCAGGCAGGCTACGGGCCACCCTGATAGAAAACAGACAGGCGTCCCTGTTGCGGGCGATCTGCAGGCTGCGTCAGGGGGCAACAGTGACAGCTTTGATCATCATGCAGACCTTGGGTTTCATGAAGAATGCTCCTTCCGTAGTGCCACTCGGACTCCTGCATGCACGTCGCATGCAGAGGTGGTTTATCAGTCTTCGTTTAGATCTCAGAAGACACAAACGGCGTCTGGTGACCATGCCCCCCTCAGTAGAGAGCAACCTCCGATTCTGGGGATCCCCAGAGAATCTGCGGAGGGGAACTCCACTGGGGCAGGTGACCTCCTATATCACAGTCTTTACAGACGCTTCAGTGACAGGATGGAGGGGGACGTGCCTAGAGAGAGCTGTGGGTGGTTGCTGTCCTCTGGCAGAGGCGCGGCACAGCAACCTCCTGGAGCTTTAAGCAGTTATGTTGGTCCTACAGCACTTCAAACCCTTAAGACAGGGCAAACATGTGCTAGTAAGGAGCGACAAACGCACCACTGTGGCGTACATCAACAGGCAAGGCGGAGTCCGTTCAATAGCCTTGTTGACCGCAGCAGAGAACCTGTGGCTGTGAGTGTCACAGATTGTATTGTCTCTAAGGGCCCTGCACATCCCGGGACGGGAGAACGGGGGGGCCGACCTCAAGTCAAGAGGCGGACCCCTGCCAGACGAATGGAGGCTTCACCTGGAGATGGTGAAGCAGGTCTGGACTCAGTTCGGGAGAGCAGAGGTGGACCTGTTCGCCAATCGGCGCAACAGCTACTGTGCCCTGTGGTTCTCTCTGGCTCGGTGGGACAACCCACCCTTGGGGGTCGACGCATTTGCACACGAGCCATGGCCAAGGAAGCTGCTTTACGCCTTACCACCGCTGCACCTTATCCCCCCCCTCCTGGAGAGGGTGAGGCGGGAGCAGCTGTAAATCATCCTGGTGGCCCCTGATCGCCGCCTGGCGCCGTGGTACGTGGGGTTAACACAGTTGATGGTGGGCCAGTCCTGGGCGATTCCTCAGGTCTGGGGAGCGCTGTCTCAGGAAGCATGTGCAATAGGGGCGTTACCAACTCTGGGCCAACCTCTCCAGGCTTGGCTCCTGAGAGGGACAGGCTGAGACAGGTGGCGCTATCTGACAACGTTATTCAAACTATCCAGGCAGCAAGAGCAGGATCCACCACAGCCTGTTACAGGCCAAAGTGGGCGGGATTCCGGCGATGGTGTGAAGGAAGGAGTCTAGAGCCTTTGTCGTGCACGCTGGGCTCTATTCTTACCTACTTACAGGTACTGGTGGACAGGGGGCTGGCTCATTCCACAATTAAGGTGTACGCAGCAGCCATTTCGTCCTGCCATGATGGATTTGGAGGCAGGTCAGCCTTCAGTCAGCCGCTTATGACGCGGTTTTTGCAGGGGGTCAGGAGGCAGCGCCCCGGTAGTGCGCGCCTCCGCCCCACAGTGGGACCTGCTGTTGGTGCTCGAGGCTCTGGTCACAGAACCATTTGAGCCTCTGGAGCTTTCCTCCCTGAAAGCACTGTCATGGAAGACAGCATTGCTACTTGCCTTGACTTCGGCCAAAAGAGTGTCTGAGTTGACCACTCTGTCGGTGCACCCAAGCTGTCAGTTGATCCGGGGTGACCGTAGCGGGGCGACACTCAGGCTGAACCCCTCCTTTACTCCTAAAAGTATGAGAAATTCATTCAGATCAAGGGCTATTCAGTTAGGTGACTTTAATCCTCCACCCCATGTTGGGGCCAGGGAGGCTAAATTGCACCTCCTCTGCCCAGTGCAGGCGCTAGCATGCTATGTAGAGCGCACGGCTACCATTAGGCGCACTGAACAACTGTTTGTGTGCTTTGGGGATGGTGTGGCTGGAAAAGCTCTCTCCAAGAAGCGCCTAGCAGGATGGCTCTGCGAGTGCATTACACATGCCTATGGACGGGCGGGGAGAGCCCTCCCTACTGGGGGCCGTGCACATTCTACACGGGCTGTGGCTGTGTCAACAGCCTTATTCAGCGGCTTGAGTGTAAAAGATATATGGACAGCGGCGTCTTGGTCTACGCCAGGCTCCTTCATAAAATATGATCTCCTGGACATGTCTGGCTCCCTCTCGTCGTCTGTGCTTGCAGAGGCAACACATGACTGGTGAGAAGGGGGGTGGCTGTGGGTCAGCAGGTGTCTGACCCCCCCCCCCCCCCCCTGGACTTAAAGCACTTGTGTTTTCCCATGCTCCTGAGGGACTCTGGAGACATGGTGCGCAATCAGACCCATACAGGGCTGGAGGCAGGCTGGGGGAGCTTTCCTCATTATTGCCCATGCCCACTCTACACGGAGCGTGTGTGAGTGGGGGGGACGTGGTGCACTTATGGTTTCCCATGCTCCTGAGGGACCTGGGGAACATGGTGCGCGGTAGGCTCCAGACGGAGTCTCCGCACAGGTCTTTTCCATGCACACTCTACACGAAGTAAGCTGTGTGAGTGTGCCTTATCCAAATTGCGGCCCCGACTTCTCTACGGTTACAACCGGATGGGAGGAAGTGGGGATGCAATGGTTTTTAGCCAAAGCCGGTCAGGGACGGTGTGGTGGGTCGATGTTGTTGGATGACAGGGCGTGTATACATCGGGGCTCCTCCCACTGTACCCATAGAGTCCAGTAGAGGGCGGAGCCTATGTGAAATATAACAGGGGGTTACGTATTGTAACCCTAGTTATATAAGCACAGGCGGAGCCCTCTACCTGGGGGCCCTGTCTTTCCTAGTCCGCTCGCTGAAGAGTGTATAGGATAGTGGGCGGCGGGTGTAGCCGCCTTATATACTGTGGGCCTGCGCGCGCATTCAGGTAGGCTCGCCCCGATTCGCCGGCTACGTTTACGCAAACTCAGTAGGTGAAAGCACGAACAGCATGATAGAGAGTAGTACCCATAGAGTCCAGTAGAGGGCTCCGCCTGTGCTTATATAACTAGGGTTACAATACGTAACCCCCTGTTTTAGGAACATCCATTGCAAATACATGGAATTCAATAAACATTGAATAGCATATCATATAGTTTGTCTGTTTTCTTTTCCTCCGTGTTGTCCTGGTTTGCTCTGCTGCCTCCTAGTCGCCACCGGGGAAAGGCTTGAAAAACACTGAGAGTTGAGACTCAGGGTGCAGGGTGAGGGTTTCAGTGCAGGTATTCAGGCTCCATTGAATCCCCCTCTGGTTATTGTGCTGAAAGAGGGAGTAACAGACAGGAGAAAGGGTTATACACACCTTTATAAAACGGACAAGTAAAATCAAGCAATCTGATTGGTTCTTAGCCGTGATATACTGAGCGTATACCACGGGTAAAATTGTAAGTTACTTTTCACAATAAGTCAGTATCCCTCCGCGCATGAGAAACACAGTATACAGTTGGGCTGAAAAGCAAACTGCCTGCAGTTTGCTTTTCAAACTGGAACAAGAAAGCAGCGGAGAAGTAACGGGGAAGAAAGCCTCCTTTTTACGCAGCGGCCCAGACATACACATCAAACGGCAAAACATATTCAGTGTGCAGTTCCTTTGGCATTAGGGCAGGGATATCTAGATACTCTCCAAGGTTTGACATAATGAATTTTGCTACTTTTAAAGCAAGCAACAATGTTTTCAAATCTGTAATCAAAGAGGTCCGCAAAAACGCTATCGACCAATCAGATTGCTTGATTTGACTTGTCAGTTCTATAAATATATTTAAATTTCTTCCGTTACGAAACAAACTTACAAAGCATAAGATGGAAACATTTAAGATTAACTTCGACCTCCGGGGGGGGTCTTACTATGGAGGAGTGGATTGAGCAGTGCCTATCTCCAGAAAAAAAAGCACCTAAACGATGACATGCAGAGCTACGTGAAGAGCAGGTAGATTAACTGGAAAAGTACCCCCATTCAAAAGCTTTCTGATGCGGGTCTTGAAACAAAGCAGAGAAATTATGACCGTTAGTGGCCACAGGTGCGAAAGCTCTCTCCAGAGCTACTGGAAGCCCAATCTCGGGAACCGGAGAAAGTGGAGCAATATTCTCGCCACGCCAAGCAGCAGCCTAGAAGAACCTCAACCAATACAAGTCACCACGTAAGCCATTCTACTGATGCTGGACAGTTTTTCAGTGGCTGCACAATAAACGGCAACATAGAAAAATGAATGTAAATAAACCACCAAATAATGGATCAACGCTCTCTGTCTAATATGTTCGCTAGCTGTTATTGTTGTTGCATAGCAACCACCACTAGGTTTCGTGTAGAAGGCAACGGAGGGACTGTTTTATTTTGAACATCATTATTTACTAAGGAAAATTATTTAAATTAGAGTGTGTATTTTTCTTTCATATTGCCACACTTGGTAACCGTTTTATAAAAGAAATAGCTCACTTCAGGCCGTGATATATGCTAATTATATCACAGCTAAGGGGCGTGGTTCAGCCCGACGTGAGCTATTGCTTAAACATAGCACACCTATTGGATGTCAAATTGCCTTGGGGAGATAAGGTGTGGTCTTTGTTCCCAACTGAAGTTATGGAACTTTATTATTTGTGAGTTTAACAAAGTATGACAAATGGCATCAGGAACAGATGTGATATGAATTTTCTATAAAGTTGTCTCACATTCTTGGTCATATTTTATATACAGTATGTAATGAGTATAACATGTCCAGTAAGTATAAAGTGTTTCCTAATACTGTGTATTCAACCACTATGGAATATGTATGTTGGCAGACAAAACTGAGTTGTTCTGTGTGTGAAGTAACCTCAAGTCACTCCGCAGGCACATTTTCATGCAGACCAGTTTGTCAAGACAAAAAAGGGCCAGACTAGGCTGAGAGCAGCGACGTGCGGTCAGGGGAGGCAGGGGAGGCAGAGCCTCACCTGTCATACTCCAATGTAACGGAAAAACAACTAAAGAAAAACTAAATAGTAATAATAAAATGTCTCCACTGATCTGTGTTGTAAATGTGCTTTATGTATTATTCCAATCGCTTTTTAAAGTCAAAATCAGCAATTTGGCCGAGCTCTGCTACAACTACGGGTAGCGATGAGAAGTGAGGCAGGGACGAGCTCTGCCTCTCGTAAGCCCATAGTAATTTGCTGGAGCGCGGGCACTAATTTAACGCGGGCACTTATTTTGTGAGCGCGTTCAAGCCAGTTACTGTGGGGTGAGGTGAGGCACAGATGAGCTCTGCCTCACCTCAGAATGTGTCGCCCCACAGAAACTGGCTGGAGCGCGGGCACTAAGCGCATGCCTGTTACCATCTCAATGTATGTCACCAATGTAATGTTTGCAGATCCCTTCATTACATTTGTCCTCGCCATCCATAGTCTCTAAATAACTTTTTTCACGTATATATGATATTTAGGCTCGCTGGTCTCATCATAGAACGGCAATGAAAAAAGCACCAGGGGAGGCAGCCATAACCTCTGCCACACTGAAGGGGGCGCACATGAGCCCACAGGTTCTTGTTGCTACTGTTATTCTACGCAGAGACGGTAGACACGAACAACAAGTTTCAAATTACAGGAAGATAAGGAGGAATTTTTGAAAAAAGTAATAGAGATTGTTGTCCAGAAGGATAGCATGGACTTCATGTTCAAGTCAAGGTAAGACCACAATTGTAATGAAAATGGGATCTTACTAAGAAAGAACAATCCAATATTTAGATGTTGGGTATCCTTTTGTTGAACGGTCTGTTTAAAATGAATCGAAGCATCAGACTAAAAAAGCTTTTGAAAGTAGCCGAATATTTCGATTAAGGTCAAAATATAATATTTGTAAATCTGACTCTGAAAGAGTCAGTGCCTCACCAGCCATGAACCTCACCGCACGTCACTGGCTGAGAGCATAGGCTATACCAGGGCTATTCAACTACACATTCATTTGGGCCAGATTTTATAACTACAAAATTCAGCTGGGCCAGACATTCAGCGGCCTGTAAAAAGCGGGTAGTGACACCTTTTAAACCAACACATATTACTGCGATGAAAAACATGCAATTTTTATTCATTGTTCATCTAACAAAGGTAGGTCAAAAAGTGCATAAAAACACAACAAATTAGCATTAATTTAACAGAATCTGAAAAAAAAGTGCACAGTTGTAGCATTACATTTGTTTGCTTTAGAAGTCAAGTATTCAGGTTATTTTTTTTTAACCAGGCACATCACAAAGTGCATTTACTGAATACAATAATAGCAGTCTTAATAAATGTCCTCACATATAAAAACAAAACAGCTAAAGAGCTCCAATGCAACACAAAGAGGTACTGTAGTACTGTAGCAATACTATTTTTTCACTTTTCAAGTAATAACAAAAAAATCATACGTTTTGGTCACATTTGACCCAGACACATTACAAAGTGCATTTAAATGAATACAGAAAGAACTGTCAAACCCTTCAGTGCACAAACCCATAACAAGGGATACGGGTAACTATATGAATGAATACTACACTACACGTCTACTATAGTAAACTAGGTGCTTACTATCACCTCATTTGTGATTTGTCATCGCTGACTTTCTCAATGGGAGAAGGGACATTTTTTGTTTTGAACAAGAGCAGTGATTTTTGGCTCATAGGATGTCAATGCAATCCTAAGACATTGGTGAAGAGTGCTGTCAGTCAGGGAGCAGCGAGTGATACTTTTGATTGAATTCATGTGTGAAAAGCTTGATTCACATGTGTATGTTGATCCAAACATACTGAGCACACAGATCGCTACTTTCTGAACGTTAGGGAACTGCTGTTTTTTGACATCACTCCAAAACTTTGCTGGCCCGTTAGTGCGCTGCATGTCAATAAGTTCCAGTGTATATTTCCCCTTATCGATGCAGGGGACCACTTCCTTTGCTCTGGTTGATACGTCCCTCTCTATTGCAACAGTGAAGGGGTCTCTGGCAAAGCCCATCATCACCTCTGTGGACAGAGCAAGTCCTAATCGACCGGCAAAGTTCTCTTTCAACCTCGCAATGAAATCTGTCATCACATCCGTGATTTGTGCCGGAGATGTGATGTGTTTGGGGAGCGTCGGAAAATGCAGCATCCGACCCGTGCTCAGGTCGGTCGCGAAAAGGTCCAGCTTGACTTGGATCTGCTCCACAAGATAAATGACCGTTTTGTCTCTGTTTACGCTTCAGAGTTGAGAGAGACATGTTTTAGAGTTGCTATCATAGGACCACCGTTACTAGCACCACTAGATGCACTTTCAAAAAACGTGCTGCGTTGTGGTTTAGTGGTTTCTATACAACCCGGAGTGTTGCGTTCATGGTCTGTACAAGTGTAGGAATTTGGCTACGGGAGGCTGGGCCACTCGGGAGTTGGTTCTGGGCCGCATCTGGCCCGCGGGCCGCCAGTTGAATAGGCCTGGGCTATACCCACCATCTTCGTGCATCGCCCTGTGGTAAAAAAGAGAAGGGCCCCTGCACCACGATTCACCCCGGGACCTGTATCTACAAAGCCCATAGCTCATGATCACAGCTGTAGTGTGAAAGGTGACACAGGTATAATAAGTATGAACTCTTAGTAACAAAAGTAATATTTCTTATTTTTAAGTTGTATAATATTTTAAATGTTCGAAAATGTACAGTGCCATGTCTTCTACTTACATTAGTCTCAAAGATTGAGGGAAGAAGGGATGAGTAGACTGAGAGAAAGGAAAGTGAGGGTGAAGAAAGAGAGGACATGGCTAGTGAGGAGAGACAGGGAGGGCGGACACCACCCACTCAGCCAGCAGCCAGTCAGCATACGAGGGAACCAGCAGCCAGTCAGCATACGAGGGAACCAGCAGCCAGTCAGCATACGAGGGAACCAGCAGCCAGTCAGCATACAAGGGAACCAGCAGCCAGTCAGCATACGAGGGAACCAGGAGCCAGTCAGCACACGAGGGAACCAGGAGCCAGTCAGCACACGAGGGAACCAGCAGCCAGTCAGCATACAAGGGAACCAGCAGCCAGTCAGCATACGAGGGAACGAGCAGCCAGTCAGCATACGAGGGAACCAGCAGCCAGTCAGCATACAAGGGAACCAGCAGCCAGTCAGCATACAAGGGAACCAGCAGCCAGTCAGCATACGAGGGAACCAGCAGCCAGTCAAACAGATCTATTAAAAAAATTAAAGAGAACATTTAAGATCCAAGAAGGAATCACCAAAAAAGCAAAGTCTGCACTAAGAAAAACCAGGAAGGAAAATGCAGCTCTCAAGAAAATAATGAAAATTAGGGACAAGAAATATAAGAAAACGTTTTCAAAAGACCAACTTAAGGCATTAGACAGACTCACCACAAAGGGGATGAAATGGAGCAATGAGACAATTAAGAAGGCTTTAAAAATGTGCTTTGCGTGCGGACCAACGGGTTACAAAACTCTGCAGGAATTGCAGATTCCCCTTCCAGGAATAAGAACACTGCAAAGAAGGATGCAATGTGTTAAGTTTGAGCCTGGTGTGTTGACAGAGGTCTTTGATTTCCTCAAATTGAAGGCAGATAGATTGACAGACCTTGAAATGGAGTGTGTGTTGACCTTGGATGAAATGGCAATCAACCAAGTGTGGAGTTAGACATGATTACAGGCAAACTGTACATGCTTGTGTGTTTATGTTGGCTGGAAACACAACACGGTGGAAGCAAGTAGTGGCATATCATTACACTGGCAATTCTACCAATGGAGCAGAGTACAGGCCAATCATTATTGATATAATACAGAGGGCAGCATCCATAGGGCTACATGTGCTTGATGTCACCACCGACATGGGTAGCCCTAACCGAGCCATGTGGAAATCCTTTGGGGTGGACCAAAATAAAACATCGGTGCCACATCCAGCAAAACCAGACAGGCAGCTTTATTTCATGCCCGATGTCCCACATCTGGTAAAACATTTAAAAAGTGCCCTTGTCCTTGGGCAGGTCTTCATAATTCCTGAGGAGGTTGTTAACAGAGAGAACCTCCCCTCTAACGAGGTTTCTGTGGTCCCCATTAAGGACTTATTGACCTTTCAGGAAGGGATGGCCTTAAAAATAGCTCCCCATCTTTCAGCTGCAGCCATCGAGCCAAGTCACTTTGATAAGATGAAGGTTGGTCTTGCTCTAAATGTGTTCAGTAAGGCTACAGGTGCTGGGCTGAAATACATGGTGCAGCAAGAAAACCGCCCTCTGTCCTACCTGACGACAGCGTGGTTCCTGGAGCAGGTTGATCGTTGGTTTGATCTGATGTCATCTCACCATCCAATTACAGCCCTGAGCAGGCTCAAGATGGAGGAGTACCAAAAGGCCATCACCATCCTCCAGAACATTGTCGATCTGTTTAGTGGGATACAAATAGGTCAAAAAGAAGGTTGGAAGCCTGTTCAAACAGGGATGATGATGGCAACAACATGAATTTTGGCCATACAAGAGGAGATGCTTACACAAGGACACAGGTTTGTGTTAACGTCGAGGTTCACACAAGACTGCCTTGAAAATACATCCAGCTGTGTGAGGTCTAAAAATCCTGTCCCAACTCCAGTTGAATTCCATCATGCACTGAGAATCATATCTGTGGGGCAGTTCCTCACCACCATCAGCTCTGGGAGCTACCAGGAAGACCACATTAGCTTTTTGGCAGACTTCCTGGACACAGGGGAGCCAAAGATCACTCCATCAGTCAGAGTGGAACAGCTGATGGCGGTGAACAGAGCAGCTGCACCTGACCTCACAAAAACTGAGAAATGTATTCTCTTCCATCTTGCAGGCTACATCGTCCACAAAATCATCAAGTTTGCCAGCATCTGAGAAAAATGCAAAATTGCAACAGAGCACCATGATGAGAGTCCTTCTGGTGACAACATCTTGTTAGTGGACTTGAAAGACTTCAAGGCAGGTGCTCTTTGTCATCCCTCCCAAGAAGCCTTTGACTTCATTCACCAAATTGAGGAACTATTTAGGAGCAAGACTGGTTCCTCCCTCATGCAGCTCCCCAACGCAGTGGGTGTCTTGGAGAAAGAAGCTCAGGCCCTCTCCAGCAGGCTTCCGTCATGCTGTGGAGTACAACAAAAACTCGTAAAAAGATTCATACGGCTGAGGCTGAGAATTGAGGCCAAACAAATCAGAAATGACAGGAAAAAAAAAAATTAAAAGATGGCCATTTTGGAAGCAAGAGCCAATCCAAAAAGGTGAAAAGGAACAACAGCAGCCAAGCTACCACATCCAGCAACCCCCAAACAGATCCACAGCTGCAATCATTTCCATTAGTCATTGTAATGGAAATATTTGGACTAAACATTGCTTTTCCACCTGCCAGCACCCAGCTAACATCACTGCCCCTCCACCCATAACATCACTGCCCCTCCACCTGCCAACATCACTGCCCTCCACCTGCCAGCACCCAGCCAGAGGAGCGCAAACAACAAAAACAAGCAAGGTGTCCCGTCATGTACCTGGAAGTTTGGGTTGGCAAAATGGAGTAAGAGAGGGACTTGAAAAACCTTGCTGGCTCTCTACTCATGTTGTTACAGTTGTCTTGGTTACAGCTCTCAGGTTTTTTTTTTTGCCATTTCCACATCTTTAGAAAATATGAAATAAAAAATTGAAGTGAAATCAACCTCTTCTCTGGAGAACAAACTTTGATTTCTCTGTCTTGTGAGTTTGCAGTCTTGCAGTTTTGCTCCTCCACCTGTACCATCACTGCCCCTCCACCTGCCATACAGTAGGTTACTAACAAGATTACTTATATAATACAGTGATAGAATACATGTTTAGTATGCTTACTTATATAAAACAGTAGTATTAAACTTACCTTGTGTTTTCACTCTCACTTAAGTCCCTCTCCCTTTGCCATCAATCCAAAATCAGCTGAGCTGCAACATTATACAGACAGGTAATAATCAACATAATCACAAGGACACAATATGGCTCTGCTAAAAACACTCACTCTTAAACGCACCAAAGTTATATTTATCTAATATTTAACTGCCTCTACCCCCGCATACAATCCCGTTTAGAAGCCCCTCTTCTCTAATTCAACAACGTTGGAGGAAATGACATTAAGAGAACGGAATTTACAATTAAAAGGCTGTTCAACGTGTGTTGCTAACTTGATCCGGTATCCTAGCTTAATCTATTATCTGTAAACGTTCCCTAAATCTACTAATTTAGGGATAATCCACTGATATCCTTTAATACATGTTAATTTGACTCAGATGTACTGATAATATCCGCAATATACATCTTTAAACTTCTTCTTACCTTTAAAAGTCCGTCACAAACGGTCTATTATGCTGCAACTCTACAGCTCTGCTAGCCTTGGCGCTAACTTCCGGGGAACGATTGAGAGGCTCCACGATCCGCCATTGCTGTAAAAAAGTGGTCCATTGGAGTGAACGGAGATGACGTAACTCTCAGTCTATATGGCGCTGGGTCTCCCCAGACCCGAACACTACATGATACCCTTTTGTTTTTAGAGACCTTCAGACTTGGCTAAAATTGTCAAAATCAGTGTTGTAGTGTTATATAGCTGTTGTGGAGGATATCATGAAGCCTCGTTCTGATAAAAAAAACTAAAGCGTAGTTATTATATAATTTTATCTTGAAACGGGTCACAGGAGGCCCGAACACAACATAAGGGTTAACCCTCATCATCTACCGGTTAATCCACGTTATTACACATTTAGAGTAATTGCAATGCAGGTAGATTGTGTTTTTTAATGACTGTTTTTAAATGCCTTTTTCTTAATGTCTTTCATTTTTGTAAAGCACTTTGAATTGCCTTGTGTTGAAAGGTGTTGTATAAATAAACTTGCATTGCCTTGCCTAATGTCTGCTGCATGTTTTGTTGAATATGTTATATTTGATGAAAACATTTAAATATTAAGAGTACATACAAAATAGGAGGAAAGTAGAAGGTCAATGATAGAAATATAGAATAGAAAAATATCAAGAATATACTGCAAAGGATATCTAGAATAAAACAGTTTAGTGCCGGATGTACACAGATATTAATAGGAGGATGTGCAAAACAGACAAACTAATTAGGCTTTATTAAAACATAAAATAATACTTTAGGTTATGGTCTTCTTTTAAATACATGTAAACAAAAAGATTTGGGGGTATCTACAGATAACTATTAAGCCTGAGAAAGTACTTAAAGGAGACCTATCATGCTATATTTAAATGATATAGTGTATGACCATACCTATATAAGGTATATTTATACATTTTATTTTTCAAAATACCAAACAGATCATTTTTTAGCCATGCCTCGTTTCGCTCATTTTCGCTCTATTCCAAGCCTGTCTTTGAAAATTCTGAGCAGCAGCTGACCATGCCCCCCTGCAGAAGAGGGGGGGCATGCGCCGGCGAGAGTCGCGTTACCATGCTTGCTGTGATTACGAGTGTGGAATAAATAAATAAATAATGTCATCTCAGAGCAATGCATGTGTTCAAGCATATTATCAATTTGATCCAGAAACTGACCCTGAAGTAACGGAGGTTTTGGTGGAGGTGCAAACATCTCGGTTGCAGCAGGACGTTTCTGAATGTTTAGTTAACAAGCTGTTGTCCCTATTTATTTTACTCTGTTTGTTACGATGCTTGCTACTTATTCCGTTCATTTTTTGGCTAATTAGCAAGAATGCAATGTGTACAGTTTGTAACTTAGAGTTTGACCCAGCAATAAGTCTCTGAAAGGCGGGGGAAAAGTTGTGTGGATAGAGGCAGAGCGCAGTGGCAGGCAGTGAGGAGCAGGCTGCGATACCCCGCCCACAGAGCGCACCCAGAGGACAGGCTGCGTCACCTCACTTTGTAACCCAGGAAAGGAGCAGGAATCCTGGGTACGTGAGTGTTAAAAGTGCATTAAACTGTTTTAATCGGACAGCCGCTGATGTGCACGGAAGTCTGTCCGTTTCGTTAACATTTGAAGAGCCAAATGGACGGAAATCCGTCCTATATGCGAATGAGAGGTTTGGCAATGCACGTGGCCGTGGCTCATTCCCCTAATAGTTGTAGAGTTGACAAATAAGCGGAGCACCTCTTTGTGACGTAGAAAAGTGTTGAAATCTGGATCCGTTTTTTTCAGATCCGTTGCAGCCCCTTTTTTAGAGATTTGGCTAAGGAGGAAAATAGAGAGGGTTGTGTTTTCTGACACTTGGTGAGTTCCCTGGAACACCGGGGACACATATTCATGTATAAAAGACGTACAAAGGTGCATTTTGCATGATAGGTCCCCTTTAAAGTCTAATATATTGCATGGTTTGATTTGGGACTTGACAATCAACTTTCCTGCAATGTTAACTATGTTGAAGCACTTATTTTAACCGATATTATACATATTTATTATACTCTTATAAGATGTATGTAGATAGAATAATATATTTGCAGAATACGACAGTTTAATGGTGGAGGTACACAAATATTGATAGATGCCTTGATCACTGTTGAGGAACCTGCGACCCAAGTTTTTTATTCATTTCATAACTACACTTTTGTGTATAATGATATGTCAATGAACCTTAGAACATCTTGAAATCTTGAAAGGGATGTGCAAAATAGCCATTATATACAGTTTCTAATGAACGATTAGAGAATAACGAGTAATGAACATGCTTTATAGGGATATGCAGATACATTTGTTTAGTCTTCTCAAGCACCCACTACCAAATATCTCTCCTGATTGTTGGCACTTGACAATCATCTTGACTGAATTTTACTCAGGTGTAACTAAAGTCTGATTTAAGGGTTGTTTATATTTTACATCATTAATCAAAATCTGTAAAGTAACTAAAATAAATGTAGTGTAGTAAAAATACCAGGTTAACCTTAAAGAAAGCCCTCAGGATTATAAAAGACCCCCATCACCCCAACCACAAACTGTTCTGTCTGCTGCCGTCTGGCAGGCGGTACCCCAGCATCTGGACTAAAACCACCAGACTCAGGGACAGTTTCATCCCATAAGGCTATTAAACACCTGAACTTTGAAACAACATCCATAACATTCATCTGGCTGCTACTTAGAAATTATTTATCTAATATATCATATTCCAATCACTTGTATATAGACTCTTATTGCACTATTTCACTATTTTTATTTTTTTATTTACTTGCACT
Source organism: Notothenia rossii (assembly GCF_949606895.1). Taxonomy (NCBI): domain Eukaryota; kingdom Metazoa; phylum Chordata; class Actinopteri; order Perciformes; family Nototheniidae; genus Notothenia; species Notothenia rossii. The sequence goes on from NC_136912.1 coordinate 61,455,574, forward strand.
ATTTTTTCTGTGTATCTGTTTTATTGTGTTGCACTGTTGGAGGAGCCTGTGACCTAAGATTTTCATCGTCATATCTACACTGTAGCTATATACGCATGACCAATAAAAGCCTTGAACCTTGGGGTGAGGGGGTGGACACGTTCGAGCCCTGTTTTGGATAGTGTGCCGTCGATGGGTTTCATTCCATTTCAAAGTGCTATTTGACACTCAGCGTAAACTTTGCACACTGCCACTCCAACATCCAATCACAGAGCTTGAGGACTAATCACAGGGTTTGTCAAGCACATGGCATAGTCCTAAACGATAGCTGAGGATTATGTGTAGTGTAGTGTCTTCTGCCATCCTAAACCCTAAAAAAATATTTGTTTTTCCGAATCGAAGGGGAAAAATACAAAAGCATTGTGCACAATTTAAACCAATCGATGTTGATTAACAAGGATAATCTGGAGTTTTTGAGTTGATGAGTAGTGCAGATATCACTGTCAAATCAATCGACAGTAAGGAGAATACTTACTTACGGGTGTAAAATTATCCGTTATCCAATGGGAATGGACGCTCACATTGCCTTTAACTGCCGCCGACATGGACCGATGTGGTTCTTCCCTGAGCGTCAAATACCGCCGCCGATGGGAATACATTGCAATCAGTTGAAAGCTCTTTACGTCCATTTATGAAGCTGAAGGAGACTCGGCGCGTCACAACTGCACGCCAAAGGACCCTGACCAAGCGTCGCTATTGGACTATCAGGGAGTGAGACTGTGTTGCTTAAACTTAATCTAGTGTTTTAGTTTAACCTTAACAATGACTGAAACATAGTTTTCTCTTTCACTTACCATAGCCAAATCATAGTTGCCCTCCAGATTGATAACACAAGGTGTATATTGGCAATAAATGTTTCATTCATCATGTGTTTGCAAGATGGCGCCAGTGTTTGTGGCCTGCCGCCTGCCGATGCTTACGCTGTGTGTTTTTGTACTGTTTTTGTCATGCTTTATGCAAAATGTCAACTCTACTGGTGTACGATCGCCAAACACTGCTGGACCTTCGGTCTTCTGCCATTAATCCAGCAAAGTCTACGCGTGGTGGAGATAAAATGCTGCCTCCGTTTTTATCAGGGGGACCAGTTTACCTGTGCTCCATCTTCCCCGCTGTAAACGCCACCGCCGCCGGGGAAAACGCAGTGGTCGACTGGTGAGAATGAAGGCTTTTTCAGCTCATCTTTTCTCTCATACTGAGTATGAGCCTCGTCTCTCTTTTTCGAGGCGCTTCCTGGACCCTGTCGACGCCTGGCTGGTACCTGTCGTCGACCCGAATGAGGCATTCCTGCACCGCGGGACCTGCTCCCCTCGTCCCCGCTGCCACGGGGTTAATCCGCGTGACCTGAGGTCTCTGTGTCGGGCTCCCCGGACCTCTAACGCCGCCAATCTGCCTGCCCCTGCCAGGTTTGGCCTGGTCAATGCAAGATCGCTAACAAACAAGACTTCCAAGGGCTTGGATTTCCTCTTCGTGACTGAGACATGGCTCAGTATTGGTGAGTCCAGCGCGTTTACCAAACTCGTACCGCAGCATTGCTGTTATTTTAACTCTCCACGGACGTCAGGCCGAGGTGGAGGTAGAGCAACTGTTTTTAAGAGTGACTATAAATGCCAGCAGCTTTCTCTGACATTTTCACCCGGCAGCTTTGAACTGAGCGTGTTCGAGCTTGGTCGCTCTCATACAGTGCTGTGTGCTGTGTTCTATAGACCTCCCAAATACAATAAGGGATTTTTAAACGATTTCTCTGATTTCTTGGCTGAAATTATGCCAAAATATGATCGTGTTCTTATTGTTGGGGATTTTAATATTCACGTGTGTTGCCCCGACAAAGCTATGGCAAAGGACTTTCAAGACCGTGTTGATTCCTTTAATCTTGTGCAGTCTGTGTCTGGCCCAACGCAGGAACGCGGACACACACGCGGACACACACTTGATCTTGTTCTATCTTATGGTTTGCCATAAAATCTTCATAAGCCACATGTTCTGTTCCAGACTATTGATTTGGTCCTTAATGCCCCCCAGAATACCGTTATGGAGACCCCTACCGCCGTCTGTGAAGATTTTCTTCACTTTTTTATTAATAAGGTAAACTCCACTAGAGCTCAAATCTCTGCTCCTGCAATTGACACCTCAGTTCCTGCACTGTGTTCTGCTGTCTTTAATCAGTTTGAGCCTGTAGCTCTGTCTTTTGTACAGGAGACTGTCTCCAAGTGAAAGCCCTCTGGTTCTCCAAATGACCCTGTCACGCCTCAACTTTTTAAAGAGGTTTTCCCCACTGTTGGACCATCTATGCTGGCAGTTTTAAACAGCAGCCTGCTCTCAGGGAAGGTCCCCGAAAACCTGAAGCATGCAGTAGTGCAACCTCGTATTAAAAAACCCAGCCTGGATCCCACAGTTCTGGCTAATTTTAGGCCCATTTCCAAAATTCCTTTTATGTCAAAGATCCTGGAGAAGATTGTCTACAGTCAAATTATTTTTTTTCTGGAAGAGAACAACATACTGGAGGTTTTCCAATCCGGTTTTAAAACTATGCACAGCACTGAAACAGCGCTTTTAAGAGTCTTTAATGACATCCTTTTATCTACTGACTCTGGGGACTGCGTTGTGCCCCTACTTATTGACTTAACTGCTGCTTTCGATACAGTCGACCATGACATTCTGATCTCCCGCTTGGAGAAGTGGGTGGGCATTGAGGGGAAAGCCCTGGAATGGTTCAGGTCATATTTGAAGGACAGAACTTTCTCTGTCAGCCTTGGCTCCGAGTCATCCTCTGCTCCACTCCTGTATGGGGTCCCACAGGGCTCAGTATTAGGCCCCCTGCTATTCTCCCTCTATTTGCTCCCTCTTGGGTCCATTTTTAGAAAGCACGGCATCGCTTTCCACTGCTATGCTGACGATAGCCAGATTTATGTCCCTCTAACAAAGAAGGAGGGTTACTCAATTAGCCCACTACTAAAGTGCCTAGATGACATAAAGGCCTGGATGGCGAGCAATTTCCTTAAACTCAATGAAGGAAATGGTAGCACCACTGACACCACTTCTGTAGACCTGGGTTCCTTGCATCAGTACACCAAGCCCACCATTATGAACCTTGGTATTAAAATGGACCGTGAACTCAAACTTGAGAGTCAGATTAAGTCGGTGGTAAAAACGAGCTTTTATCACCTGAGGCAGCTAGCCAAAGTAAAACCTTTTCTCTCCAGACAGCAGTTTGAGACAGTAATCCATGCCTTTGTCACCACCCGGCTAGACTACTGTAACTCTCTCTACATGGGGGTCAGTGGGTCCTCCCTCGCACGACTGCAGCGGGTGCAAAATGCCGCAGCAAGGCTCTTAACTGGCACACGGAAGTATGACCACATTTCCCCTGTCTTAGCTTCTCTCCACTGGCTGCCAATTTATTTTAGGATCCATTTTTTAATTATTTTATTTACTTTTAAATCCCTAAATGGCATGACCCCACCATACCTTGCTGAGCTGCTACAGCATTACACGCCGAACCGCCCTCTCAGGTCAGCGGACCAACTGCTCCTGAATGTGCCTAAAACCAGGTCAAAGCTCAGAGGGGACCGTTGCTTCTCTTTAGCGGCTCCCAAACTGTGGAACGCTCTGCCCCTGGAGATCAGACAGGCCTCCACACTGCCTGCTTTTAAATCGCTTCTTAAAACCCACCTCTTCTCCTTAGCGTTTTAACATTTGTCGTTTCAACATCTTTAGAGTGTTGCTTTTTTGCATTTAAATTGTTTTTTTTTGTTTTTACTTGTACTTGTTTTATGGTGTGTGAGCTGAGCTGTGTTACTTTTTTGTATGCTTTGTTTTATTTATTTGCCTGTACAGCACTTTGGTCTGGAGGTTTAAAGTGCTTTATAAATAAAGTTGTATTGTATTGTATTGTATTTAACATCATTAAACAATGTACATGATAATTGCCATGATTTGTAACAGACACTTTCCAATATTTACCTCCAATTACAATTGAATACAATGTATTGTAAAGCATTACATTTATTGTGACAAAGTGACAATGTTCAAAATCAATCCTAACATTTTAATAATTGTAAAGGGACATGTCATGCTTAAACCAAAAATACACTACTTGTCAAACCACATTGTTTTTGTTTGTGTTGCAAATATATAATGGATATATTGGAGGAGATTTTTGTCTAATACTTTGGAATTAGATCGCACTCGGCTTGTGGTCTTCAGATTACATACATACGTTTGAAGAACACAATAGCATTTTCTCTTTTTAGAAATCATAAACATCCACCATAATCCACAGGAACTATTTTCTATACAGCCACCAACCTTCACATTTTGAAGAAGGAAGCTTGTATCTCGGCTACTCAGCTAGCTAACGTTCTAGTTAACATTTCGGCAGGCTAACGTTGCTAGCTTGCTCATAATTACGCGCCTCTTGTCCATGAGTAGATAAATTATTTCTTCTGCGTTGTGATAGGGATGTAGTAAGAAAATACTTATTTCATGAAGGTGCGACAACAGAGTCTGTTGAGGAGGGTGACTGTCATTTTAAAGTGGTTGCACTCATTTGACAGTTTATAAGGCAAACTAAAACAAATGCAGTCTAAAATCAGACCTGCAGTTAATCCTCCCTTCATGATGGTGATACTTTTTGGCTTTGGTCGAAACAGTGTGAGAGTTGTCCATTCAACTTTTCCATCGCTTTTTAAGCTGCTTTGAAGTTTGTGTTACTGTTGAGTTGTATTGCATTATACACAACGGCTGAAAAGTGTTTATTTTGTTGACCACATTTCTACAAGGAAGTTCACCAGAAATAATATTGTGTCAAGTTAAATACAGTTTAATAGTATAAGCTACATCCGCACCTTATTCAACAACTATTTTAAATAATATGGGTCAACAAGATCATAACAAAATGTATAACCTGTTATAAAGTCTCTGTTATAAATATCAAACTGTATGTTTGAACCACATCATTAATGCAAATGAATGATGATAAATGATAATTGTTAGTTTTATTTGAATAAAAAAAATACATTTGGTTCTTTTAAACCCCTTAAAAAACAGCAATAGTTTGTCTGGTATTATGCAGCCGAGATCCAAGTAATACTTTAAAGAGCCTTTGACACGGGTTTCCCCCATCATCCAAACCCATCAATTTTTGTAAATATTGTCCCCTTGAAACCGTTACTGAACTGATTTGGGATATTTGTACTTTGATAACCATTAATCTGCCCTTCAATGTTGACCATTTTCTGGATCTTCTTGCGGATTCTTCAAATCCCGCCAAATTATGTGTGACGTCATTGCGGGCCAAGCGCTCCAGCTGCACCTTTCAGGATCCCAGCATCTGCATACAAACGCACAATGGCGCACACAGCAGCAAGCTCAGACAGCGATGACAGTTTAATTGTGAACGTGTCTGAGAGCTCATATGAGGCTGAAGGATCGGTTTATGTTTGATCTGTAAGAAGTTTAGGAATTAGGTGCGTTAATATGGGCGATCATACGGTCATGTAGCCAGTGGTGGACTGGGACTAAAAATCATCCCGGGACTCTCGACCGGCCCACTTCAGTACCGCTAGTAAATTGTCAACGGGGGAAGTGGGGGATGTGCTAGTGACTTATCCGACCGGCCCACTTCAGTACCGGCCCATCGGGATTTGTCCCGATGGCCAGTCCGCCACTGCACCCAGCCCAGCCCACGTAAACTGTCAACGGGGGACCCTCGCTGCGGGGAAACAGTGGACCTAGTGTCCCGATCGGAGTGGGAATAATAATAATACTAATCATAATCCTTGCATTTTATCCATTAATTTCCCCAGCATTGTGGTAAAAAAAAAAACACGTTTAATCCATGTTGGTGTACTACAACTACAAAAAGCATCGGTTTGTTTTTTTCATCAGGAAATGCAGACCGGCTCAAACAAACGATTTTTAAATCATCATCCTCACGATCATTTAATGTATCATATGTTTGCCGAATTGACATGAAAGCACTAATAAATGTAGTTTAATCCACTTGAGTTTACAACTACAAAAATAATCAATTTGTTTTTATATCACATCCGACGGAAATTCAGCAGCTCTCACTACCGATTTTGAATCCTAATTTAATCATCATCTTCACCACGATCATTTATGTTTATGTTCACCGAATTGACATGAAAGCACTGACAAATATGAATATACTGTAGTCAACTTCATTAAAACGTTATTAACGTGCCTAAACTCAGTAATTCACCATTTCTACTCATGACAACACACTTTGTCCGTGTTTGGCTCTCTCGCAGTGAAGCATTCCCGCATTGACGTCACTTCCGGCTTCCCCCAAAACTTCAAAATGAGTCGAAGGAATTTCCCCGCGATGTTCGAAATTATTGATATTTATCGGAACGGTATCGCACCTTCATTTTTAAGCTGACGGTTTGAGATTACTGGTAGCCCAATATTTCATTGCACAACAGTTGTTGGGATGCTGTCACAGGCTCTTTAAGGCACTCAAAAGCAATTGGTGGGATTTTGAAAATGTGCACAAATGATGCTTCCAGAGAATTCCTTTCTCACGACGAACGGCCACAGGATGCCATGGCTTCTGAAAAGTTTCCATAACAGGCTCCCGAGCTGTCAGTAAGTGGCGGCTGGGGGGGCTTCAGCAGCGGGTCTCTGATGCCTTTGCAGCAAACCTGAAGGAGGCCAGAGAATAAAGAGAAAACAACAATTATATATTTATTTTCCAATTCAGCCAGATTTTTATTGCGTGCACTCCTTTAGTTCCAAGGGCTATGGGGTAGAGAGCGTTCCCTGGGGAGGTTATTGAAAGCCATACATGTAAGCTAGAAAGACAAAGAGCATCAAAGGGAAAATAAGAGAAGACAGAGAAAGAGACGAAACATGATAGAGGCAGAGGAGTCATCGCGAGGTGTCTCAGAGCTGTCAATCACGGCAGAAAAAGTGGATTGTTTACTCTGAAGCGACCTGTAGAGAGAGGGGTGGAATGGAAATAAGGATGTATTGCTTCCTGCGGCAAACAAATGATCTCTAAATCTTTCAAATTAAGTTAGTCGATTGAAAGAGACTTATGACAGATGCAATGTTAATGCAAGTCAGACAAAATGGATCATTATTAGAAAGCTTTTAATATTGGAGACTGAAACATGAGATCTCTGGAGAGTGCCGACGACAATACAGAGTTTATGTAGAGACTACATTAGTTCTACTATAAATAATCACCTCCAATGTTGATATAGTTATGTTTAATCTGCATGTTTGATTCTTCGCATAGATTTTAAAGCTGCAGCAAATGGAATCACTCGTGGTGACAAACTCGCACAAATATATATAACTCTGCAGTCATTCTTTGCTAAACAGAACGTTTTTAAATCTCATTTGCATGGTTTCTTATTTTTATGACCAAAAATTACAGTTTGTTGGTAAATGATGGTTCTCAACTATTTGCCAAATAACTCAATGTGCTCTTTCTGCTCAGCATTAAATAGCAGATGGACAATCTTTGCATCATGATTTTTTGCAAACAAGAGTTGGAGGAGACCAACATGGAATTAAAAGTAAACTGAATGTTGGACTTGGATACATCAGTTGGATACAAAACTCCAAATGAATGCAAATGTTGTTGACGAATGTTCACAATCAGAACTTAAAGATCTCCGATCAATTTTTAGCTAAACGAAGCAAATGGGTAATAACAAAGGCTCTGAATTAGCCCTGAGCGAAAAAATGCTAATGCACTTAGCACAGAACTCAAAGTAAAATAGCCTTATTACTTATTGAATCTGCACAAACAAGATATCAATTAGCAAGCTGAGATTCCACAGATCCCATACATATAAGTATCATCACTTAGCGATCGGAACTCGCAGCGAAACGACAACAAACAACAACACAATTAGCTTTACGGAGACAAAACGTCTAAAAACGTCTTACCTTGGTTGTTTTCTGATCAGAATTTGTGCTCAATGGCATTAAAAAGATAAAAACGCTGCTGAAGGTTAATCCATAGGTTAATCCAATGTGTCTGTCACTTTGAAATGATTACTGATAATCCATCATTCCATTTTTATGTCAATAACGGAGATTTCATATTCGCTGCTATGATAGCTACCAGAGTGTATGACAGCTTCCGGTATTGGGCCTTCTGGCTACGCATCACTCATTCACCAATGGGTAATGTTTGGATGGACTTTAGGAACTTCCCCTCGATTATATTGGCTCTAACAGTTAAAAAGAGATGTCAATCATCAAAATCGACCGAGGGGGGCCAGAGATATGGAAAATGCAGCCAAATGCCCCCCCCCTCATATTGGTATGATTGAAAAGACCCCCCATCCCCGCCCCGCCGTTATAATGTCCGTCTTTTCACTGAATTGTCTTCTTGAAAAGGGTACTCAACAATTCCGCAACAACATCATCTTCACCTTTTGCACTTGCCATGTCAACATTGAAAACAATAAAATGGCATATGAATTGCTTCGTCGCATTCATCTAGAACAGGGTCCACCAACCTGTTTTAGGATGAGAGCTACTTTCACAAAATAAAACAAGTCGGGGGCTACTTTTACTCTTCTTTTTTTTGTTTTTTGCAGTGTATATATATTTAGCAAATGTTAACATTATTATATGCTTACCTTTAACCTTTGTGTGCTGCTTGGGTCTGTGGGACCCGTTTTCAGTGTCTCAACATTAAGATGAAAGAGAGCTGTATAATTTTCAATAATCCAAACATCTTTAGAATATGATCACAACCAATAACAAATCATTTAAACGTGTTTATTATTATCTTATGTTACCTAGTTAGCATTCTTTCTTTTTATTTATGCATATTTTACTAATCACTCCCCTTTTAAACTTTTTTTTTTTTTACTGTCCTATAGTACACATTGGAATGATGTATTACTTTATATATTAAATAGATAAAGGTGTGCTCTCCCTAGCTCTCTCTCGCTCTCTCTCGCTCTCTCTCTCTCTCTCTCTGTCTCTCTCTCACAGAGGCTGTGTGCTCCTCCGTGGCGATGACGGCTTGTGTTAAAAAACAATAATAAACATATTTGTAAAGTGGGGGGACAAAAACGGGATTTCGAAAAGTGGGGGGACATGTTCCCCCTGTCCCCAGTGGAAATTACGCCATGCGTGTGTGTGCGTCAAGTGCAATAAATAAATACACTAGTTGCAACACACACAGGGTAAAGCTCTGCCCCTCATGTGCTGTATAGGCTGGCACGACTAGGCTGTTCAATGGGGCTGATGTGTTGTGTAGATTCTGCCAGATGGAAAGGTCAAACTCCTCATGAAGTGTGCGGTGAGCTGCCGCTCCACATTGCTTTTCTTCCCGACTGCAACGCTGTTCCCGCAAATCAACCAAGAACGTGATTGGTCGATATTCATTGTGGGGGGTGGGGGTAGGAGGGGTGTTAGATAGATATAGAGTTAGTAAGTAGATAGAGTTCGCTATGATTGAGGTTTCGTTTATGCATACGGTAGATTCTATTGCATTTCCTTATCTTGGCGAGCTACTTATTGAGGGCTTGCAAGCTACCGGTAGCTTGCGATCGACGTGTTGGAGACACCTGGTCTACACCAACCTGAATGGGTAACAGTTGTAGACACATTTCAAGCTGAGTGACAAATGTCATGGCCGTGCTAGAGAAAATGTCAAGGGATCACCAGGTATTACAGCTCTCATGTCATTCAAGAGGTTCTGAACACTCAACATGTTTCTTAAGCTGTGAACGTACATCTATGAAGTACTGAAGTAAGCTATTGGGTAAACATTAAACAAAAATGACATTCCTTGGGTTTCGACACACCATCTACTGTTTTAAATCAGCCTTGGGCATTGCAGATGTTATGTATTTTATGAAATGTATATTTAGAAGAAATCTATTAAAGCTCTGAAATTGGAGTCAGGTGACCCACTGACTCAATAGACTCGATAGAGTTCGCTATGATTGAGGTTTCGTTTATCATAGGGTAGATTATTTTAATTACATTTCCTTTTTTGTTTTGTGTATTTTTTACATTTTAGATTTGCTTGACGAGCTATTTTTAGAACATGCCCCGCGGGCGACTAAGTTTCCGCGGGCACCGTGTTGGCTACCCCTGATCTAGAATCTTGATCCTGTCTCGAGCCAGTGAACTACCGGGCGTTCTAGAGTACCCTGGAACCGAGGGAAACTCTGAAAGAATACGCTCATTGGCTACAAATCAATGATTGGTTGATCAAACAAACAGTCAGTCCAAACGTACTCTCTCATTCAGTGCAACGGCCAGGGTATTCTATCAAGGATATATAATACCTTGGTTGAAGGATATTCTACCCAGAGACCCAGAACAAGATCTGATTGGTTGCTTTCTTTTCAAACACAAAACCACTGAAATGCGTAGTGCATGGTCCGAGAAGGACAAACAAATCAACGTAACACTGTAATATTACAGATTAACAACACAGATACGATTCTCATTTATTTATTTTATATACATTTTATTTATATAATTAAATCTATTTTTTGTTTGTTTTATCTGAGTGTTCCAGGGTATTCTCTGAACACCTTGAAGGCCCTGACGGTTCGCCACTGGATTACTGGTAATAAAACCTGTTCTACATGCAAGATTTACATTATAGTCCGAAGTAATTAGGTGAAACATTTATATGTGTGGTGTCCAACAGATGCAAACGCGCTCCAATGGCAAAAAACACTTCCAATAGGAGAAACGTGTTTCTTCACACTTATCTGCCAAAACACATGCAACTTCACAGCATTTAGAAACATTAACAAACTTTGCGAAACATGCGCGAAATGCTGCAAATTACAATGGAATTCAATGCTTATTAACTCATAAATAGACACTATTAAACCAGCATAATCTACTTATTCAATGTCCATATATGTATACAAACTGCTATATACAAACACACAAACATATACAAACTTCTGTCCCTCTTGCAAAGCCCTTTAAAGATCATTGCTTCATACATGAGTTAGCTTTTGCACATAAGGAGAACACCGCTTTTGCTTGAACTTAAATCCTAAATCCGACATTACTGCAGCCAAAATAAGAGAAGGACAATTGAAAAGAGGCACAAAAACATAAGAGAGGCAGCATTACAAAGCTGGTCAAATGCCCAGGGCAAGGGCAGAGGGTTGGTTTCCCCAGTGAAAATTACACCCTTGGCCCCAATACCCATTAGCACTGTGCAATTTGGTTCCTGGTAATATCCACCTCTAAGGCACAATATACAGTACATTGAAATGAAAAGGGCCTTAATGAAATTGCTGAACTTTCTACAGGATACTGAGGCTAGATCTAGTAGAGGGCCTTAATAATTGACCAATCTCAAACTTATAGTGCATATTTCAAGATTTGAATTGCAAAATAAAATCTGCCTGTGGGTAAAAATGGATAACCCTAACCTGAAGTTGAACATTTAGTGCATTCAACCGTGAAGAAACAACCTAAAACGGCAAGAATCCTGCAAGTACATGAGCGAGTAATAAGTCAAACCATTGTGCTACAGCAATGCAGAACTAAGTGCACATACTAGAGTGTAAGGTTTAACCATGTCCTGGTTGAAGGAAAGACCTGATCCATTCACAGCACGGTAAGCCAGTGTCCTGAAGCAGATTGCGATAGCCATTGAAGTTGTGTAGGTTGAAAATATCACCCAACACCTAAAGTCAACAGGATACATTAACAGGAAGTGGGAGGGATGGGAGACAGGTGGCACCTTAGCGGCCTTATTTGAAACCTTTCTTTTGCTTGATGATCACTGCTTCATAGCTAGTAGTTTTTCTCTAATGAAAACTAAATAACAAGCGTCAGTATGTTCTCTACTCTCATTAAAGTAGATTCTCCCTCAGTTGTGGTCATTAATGTTTTACTGCAGATCGTTCAATTGTTTTGCCATTTAAGCACTACAGAGTCTGTATTGATGTCCATTAGTGTAAAAATAAAGTAAATGGCAATTGTTACATCCTGACCTTTATCCTTTTAATGGGCCAATGTACTCTATCAATAGCACACAGAGAATAGTGGGCAGTAATTATTGGCTTATCTGCGGTAGTACACACATACAGCTTCTCAGTTTTTTGTTTGCTGTTTGTAAAGGTTTGAGGGAGCATGGTCACATCCAAGCTACTGCTGTCTTCTGCAATTTAGGAATGAATGGATTCTGCTCTTCTGTTAATCAGTAGTGACATTAATATGCAATAGATAGACTCATTCATTACAAATGTTTTGGTGTTATTCAATGCATACAACAGCCACCCACCAGTGTCATGAAAATACCAAGTTAACCGTGGATTTTGAAGCCATTATCTCATTAAATGATTAGATTTGCGTTTGGGAAAGTTCAGTTATCTTATAGCCCTTAAATAATAATTTAACTGTATTTATGTTTACTGCACTTTATTTCTCGAAGACATCATAGGTGAAATAAACTATTTTACTTATGTCTTTACTTGTATAGTCAAAACACTTCTTGTTGATGCTGCTGTCTTTGAGTGCAGTCAGGGAAATAAAGACACCGTTTTGTTGTGTCCTGTTGTGTTATTTATGATAAGGCTACATTTTTGTATTTACTTTTGAAATGATAGTTTCCAGGAAATTCTAAATATATAAATGGAAAGAAATTCGACCAGCTGTTTAGTTCCAGGGCCTGCGATGTGTAACAGTGAAGCAGTAATGGTCTGACCTTGCTCCGAGGAGGCCAGTTAAAGCCAAGACATTGTCAGTTGCTACAGTTGAAGAGATGCTCATCCAAAGAGACAAGCAGATGATTCAAACCTTCTGCTTCATTTAATGCTGGGCTGACCAGCGACACGCTCCCTTACTTTGACCCTCCTCCCTCTGCAATGAGGAAGAGCAGGTCACTGTCACTAACACTCCCAATGTCCAGCAAATTAAACTAATCTGAGTCACTATTACTGATTGACGGATTTGCAGGCTTAAATTAAAGCTCTGTTTCCCATTGACAACAGTTGTGCATGGCAGTTAACACGGGCAAATCTGAAATGGCCTTTGCACATGAAAAATGTAGACGTATTGACCAAATGAGTGACAAAATTGACACTGACAGGAACATTAGAAAATGAATGTTAAACCCAAGATTCTCAATCTGGCCATTAGTCAAAGGGGATTTCCATTGGCGTGTAGATTGACATTGACTAGAGGAAGTGTTCACTCGATGGCTTACAGTAATACATGTAGGCCCACTGAACCACCATTTTACTCAGCTCCACCGCCCAGTTGTTTTATAAAGGCATCTGTTTTTATTTATGCTCAGACATTATAGAGATTTAAAAGTGAGTGGAGCGGGTGCTTAAAAATCCAAACCGTCACATCTCCATAATCTCCAGCTCAGTAGGCTCCGCTGGAGTGAGAGAATGAAAATTACAGCCCGTCAGGCATCAATGACATAGAGACATGGTAAAATGGTCGACTTTTAACAGCCAGCCTTTCCTCTATGACACCCACAAAAAACATTCTTGCTGGTCCATTTAATACTGTGTTCAAGCAAGGTCACTCCCCCTTGGTTAAGTCTGCTGGGAAATTGAACCTACTGTATATTTTCTTAACTGCAGATAAAACAGTATGACAATTGGGGGGAAAGCTTAATGAGCTGATATTCTATAATGTAAGCATAGTATAGAGAATGACATTCTTTGTAATTCTGATAACGTTTATTGCTGTTGCAATGTAATTATTCCAGAGAAGTGAGGGGACACTATGAACATTGTACAGGTTTTAATTATAATGCTTAATACAGGCACTACAGATGCAAAGTGAGATATATTAGATGTTCTAAATATGTGTAGTTATTTACAACCCAATATTAGTTTTATATTACTTCTGCACTACAGAAGTTAGAGCACATGCATGCAGGTTGCACAGTCTACAAAATGTTTAATATTTTACAATAAATGAGTCACGTGGAGGGAATAAAGTAATGATCATAAGTAGGACTAAGCTGCATAAAATGTAACAAAAAAATAACATAACCAACTTTTTTTTCCGCATTGACCTATCCATACAAAGTTATATCAGTTAAACAACAATATCAAGTTTATCACAATGAGCATAAAGATATAGCAAACAGTTTTACTGTAATTTAATGGTTCAGTTGTCCAGGACCGGTCCGTTCTTTTCAGAACTGTACATCGCATATCTTATCAGTCAGTGGCGGCTGGTGGAAAATATCTTTGGTGGGGCTGTTGATATAGTGAGTAAAACAATTTTTTGGGGGAGAAATTACCCCTTAAATTGGGACTTCTGGTGATGTAATGGCCCCTTAAAATCGTGGTTCTAGGGCCAGGAACAACCAGGCTGAGTCGGGCTGAGTATGCTAAACTAACTGCGGTCAAGCCAGCCTCGGGAAAACCTAGTCAAGTTAGCCCTCACGTGATATTGCGGTGCGCGAATATCCTATGCATTACGGTAGAGTAAAAATAAAATCATCCCTCTGTGTTTAGATGAGAATAAAACAAAAACTGTCCAGTATCAAAGACTAATTTCACTTCAGGGTGATAGCAGGACATCCCATCTAGTCACTCAGAAAAAATCCGGAGATTCTGATGTAGAGTTTCAAAATAAAAGACCTTTGAAATCTCTATTGTATGAGCTATCATCCCTGTTTTTAGATGAGAATAAAACAAAAACTGTCCAGTATCATAGATCCATCTCACTCCAGGGTGATAGCAGGGCACCCCATCTAGTCACTCAGAAAAAATCAGGACATTCTGATTTAGAGTTTCAAAATAAAAGACCTTTGAAGTCTCATATATGAGCTATCATCCCTGTTTTTGGATGAGAATAAAACAAAGACTGTCCTGTATCATAGATCCATCTCACTCCAGGGTGATAGCAGGACACCCCATATCGTCACTCAAAAAAAATCAGGACATTCTGATGTACGGTTTCAAAATAAAATACCTTTGAAGTCTCAAATATGAGCTATCATCCCTGTCCCCAAAGGTTTTTTATTTTGAAACTGTAAATCAGAATGTCCTGATTTTTGACTAGATGGGATGTCCTGCTATCACCCTGAAGTGAAATGAGTCTTTGATAATCGACAGTTTTTGTTTTATTCTCATCTAAACACAGAGGGAGGATTCTTTTTTTACTCCACCGTAATCGCATAGGATATTTGCGCACCGCAATATCACGTGAGGCTGGCTGGCTTGACCGCAGTCTAAACTAGAGAGAATCGCTGTCAAGGGGGCTACAACTACAACAAGATGAACATATTTGACCGTGATTTAATTGTAATACACGTTTCAAAATGATGCCGAAGTAACAAAATACTGATACCGGATAGTAAAAACCATGAATTAAGGCTCTGACAAGTCTGCAGACAGACGGCAGGCGAAACACCTTTTAAAATGTGTGTTTTCTAATGGAGATTTGGCTAAGCTAACGTTGTAAATGCTCCGACCGTCCACACTCACAACAACGGCCTATACAGACATAACTAAACCAGCGACTGTATTCGCCATGACACAGACAGTATGTGGTTTGTACTTGTTTAACTTTTGTCTAGTTTCCGAACAGATATGAAGAGCTGTGAGCTCTGAGTGCTAAGAGCTAACGGCTGTGTTGTTTTTCTGGGGAGCTCACTGAAGATGAAGTCACGGCTCCGCCTACACTGCGTTACTATAGATACTACCCCAGTTCCTCACGAGTCTAAAAAACAACTCACGTCAACGCACGTAAGCAACGTGGGCGCCAACGTGAGCGCTCTCGTGACGAAAATATTTGACGGCGCTGATTGGCTGAAATTATGTTTCGGCGGCACAGTTTACTATTGAGACTTTTGCAACGTGCTGGTTGCTGCTGTTTGGCTCGGGGGCAGCGCCCCCGTAATGATGAACTGCAAGGCCAAGCAGGAAACATGTGACTTATCTGTAACTTTAGACATCGTAACACAATTTTAAACAAGATTGTATTGTAGATTATACATTTGACTGATACCAATTGTATGATATTTACCTTGTTCATTAAAAATAAAAAATATAAAATATATATATTTTTGAAATATATATATATTTAAAAAAAAAATTCTAATTTAATTTTTTTATTTTTTTTATTTTTTGTATGTGTGAAGAGGTGGGGCGGCGCCCCTAGCGCATGGGCCGGCCGCCACTATTATCAGTTTTCCTCATCCATGGGCTTCTATTTTGGTATTTTTTCATGTTTGCACGTATCACTGAAAAACAAGATAATCCTCCATGTTATAAACAGTTTGGGCCAAACTTGACCCACTCTACCATGCTGCACTGCAATATATCAATGTATAAAGCCATTTTAGGAAAGCTTCCACTGTACATATGTGCCAGATTTGCTCCAGTGTGTGACTCTTACAACCTCAGATCCATGGCCTGGATACGGTTCCAGGTTCCTGCCGTGCGGACTGAGGCTGGAAAAAGGAGTCTTTTTTATTATGGTCCTTGGTCTTGGAATGACCTTCAATCACGCCTCAAACTGACGGCACTTGTCTCAATAGCATGTTTTAAATTGAGTTGTCTGAAGTCCTTACCACTAGCTGCTCTTGCAGTAATAAGTAGTGCACCTTTCTTACTGTCCCAAATATGCACAATGTAGTGACTGTTTTTCATCTTTTGTTTACTTAGTTATGTTCTCTGTATTTTACATGTCTGTGTTATGTGTAATGTTGCTGCCTTCTTGGCCAGGTCAGCATTGAAAATTTGATTTTATCTCAATACTTTTATCTGGTTAAATTAAAATTAAAATTAAAAAAGGTCAAGGAAGCTGAAGGATTTCACTGACGAAATTAGAATTTTTACATAAATAATTATTCAAATAGTTTGAGAAGTATTTCAATTAAAAAGCAACATTATATTTAACAATGCAACAATAACTGTAGTAACTGCTGTTATTTTGTGTACGACAATTAAAGCTCAAGTTATCGGCTGCATTTGAAACTAAAGCTGCTCGTAGCTAGCCTTTTAGCTGCTGCTAACGTTGTAAGCTAACTTCACAGACAGCCTGGACACGCTGCTGCTCAGCTCTAAAGTGCTCCGGAGATCCTGATTAAGGTGATGAGAATGAACTATCAATTTCATGTGATATGTGTGAGAGTATATGTGAGGGTTTTCCATGTTTTTAAGAGCTGCTAGCAATAGCTTTCTCGTCGGCTACCAAGCAAGACCATGTGGGGCTGAGCTTGACTATGACGCATGCTTTTAGCTCAAATTTGATAATTTCTCGACAGACAGACTCACTACTCTGTTGGGAAACTCCACTAGCTATCATTTTACAGTTCCATCTCTAACAACTCAACTGTAGCCACATGTGCATTGTTAGAAATTAAAATCAATGTTTTGATGGTTTAATGTAGCTTAAACATACCGTCAGTTTAAACGCTCTTTTATACTGAAAAACCAGAAATTCTTGTGCACAAGCAGTTAAGCTTTTATTTTGAAAATCCTTCATCTATTCCATTCCATTTTATTTGACTTTATTATTTTATACTATTCTAATATGGTAGATTTCATGTTGTATAAATCATTGCTATTCTAAAATGGTTTGTTTCTTTTCACTTTGTAAAAACAAGTGCCTTAACACTGAGCGTGGTATGAGAACGGTTTCTGTGAAAGGAGGGAGGAAGAAATGTTCTGATACCAAGCCATTGCTGCTATTTTGAAGAATGATATTGAATGCAAACACTAGAAGTTATACACAAGGAACAACTTTTATGTTTGAACCAGGCAAATAATTTATTTTGTATTTTTGTAAAAATTAAGCCTATTGAACCATTCCATTTAGATTGTATGTTTGTAATATGAGATATACTATGCGAAGTTCAGATGAAGAACTCATTGATTTCAGTATTATACACACCTTTTAGGTGTGTAAGGAGGGACTGTTAGAAATTAAAATCAATGTTTTGATGGTTTAATGTAGCTTAAACATACCGTCAGTTTAAACGCTCTTTTATACTGAAAAACCAGAAATTCTTGTGCACAAGCAGTTAAGCTTTTATTCTGAAAATCCTTCATCTACGGTTAGCATTTAGCATGTGGCTAATATACGATTTCCTAAAGAGGTGAATTGAGTAGCGAAATGACATGGAGTGGTGCAAACAGAAACCTACTGATTTAACACTACAACTATAGATGTCGAGATACTACCATGCTGAATATTAAATGAAAGTACAGTTTATTTGAATACATTATTGTTTACATACGAGAGTAGCATGTGACAACATCCGGAAACCAAACCAGCCGTGAAGTATTTTCTGTATGTTTTAGAGTATTGATTACAGCGTTTAGAATGTGTTACATGAAAAGTGATGAAAGAGAATATGAGGAGAAAAGGCGTGTTAAGCATATGTTGAAGGTGAAAAGTACCAATCCTCTGTTTAAATGCAACAACGGACATTAGAGGCGAGGCGAGCCGGCTGGCGGGGAGGAGCCAGCAGAGGATATATAATGGCACCGAACGGGGGATGGGCTTTCTCTTCTTGCTCAGGAGAGCCAGATCACAGCTGTTTTCTGCCGGAACAATATTCTGTCTGTAAATTCTCTCCTGGACGTGAGAATAAAGACCATATTTAACAGCATACACACTAGTTTTATATATTTAAAACAGCAAACAGTTGAATTTCATAGTTTTGCCAACATGATATGAAGCTAAGATGACAGCTGCTGAAAACAAAAAAGTTATAAACCTGCCAGCAGCTAATGTGTGGGCGCGATTGGATAAAAACTGTGTTTGATAATATTATCACCCCAGTAAAGGAATATATCCCAAATAGTACAGAGTGCCTATGGGTGAAATACAGTATTAAGCTGTCCTTGGGTATTATGAGTTAGGACTGAATCAAAGTTCAATGCACTCGAGTGAATAATGTGACCAAGCCAAGGGCAGTATTTTGGAGAGTACCTTTTCCTAATGGACTTAATTACTTCATAATGTCAAGCTCCTCTAATGCCCGAGTTACAAATATAACTTACGAATATGTATTTAATTTGTAACGGGAATGGGCCATTGTCGGCATGTCTTCCCTGCCTTCATTTTCTGAATCCGTCAAAGCATTAATTTAAAGCATTAAATAAAAGTCAGGATGTCAAAATGCTTGTAAGAATAACCACTTAGTATCCCTGAATGCAAGGAACTTAATGCTTTGGTATGAGCTATTTTAATGCTATTTGTATTCAATTGCTGTGACTTCTGTGAGTGTCTATTGTAATCATCACATCCGACAGGTTTGTCCTCATATACCGCCCCCCCCAAAGCCTCCGCCATCTTCATGTCTGAGTTCGCTGAGCTGCTCACCTCTGTCTGCTCCAGATCTCCATCCACATTACTGCTTGGTGACTTCAACATCCATGTCGACTCCAGTACATGCACCTTTGCCTCTGAATTTCTTTCACTACTGGACTGCTTCAACATCACACAGCACGTCCAAGGTCCCACCCACACCAAAGGTCACACGCTAGACCTAGTGTGCTCTATTGGCACCCCACCCTCCCATCTCCAGTGCCTGGACCTAACTGTTGCGGACCACCATACCATACTATTTTCTGTTCCTGTCCTCCTGCCCATGCAGCATGCAAAACGCACCATCAAATTCAGGAACACCAAAACACTGAGTGCACGACAGCATCCCACCTAGCCTCCATTACCCTTACCACCACAGTGGATGGCCTGGTTGCTCGCTACAACACAGCTCTTGCCCTCAGCCTTGACTCTCTAGCCCCCCTCAAAACCCGGACTGTCTCCTTTACCCTTTCGGCCCCTTGGTTTCACAATTGAACTCCGCACTCTGAAGGCTTCTGGTCGTCGGCTAGAGAGACTCAAAAAAAGAACTGGCGCCACCTTCCACCGTGAAGCATACCAGGACCATGTAAAGTTCTACAAAGAAGCCCTCTCCCGGGCTAGCTCTTTGTACTACTCCACCCTCATTGGCAACCAACAATGCCAACCCAGAATGCTGTTCTCCACCATAAACCGGCTTCTCCGCCCCCTCGACCCCCCCCCCATCCTCCAGGTGCTCTCGACCTCTGCTCGAAGTTCCTGGACTTCTTCCAGGCCAAAGTCGATTCCATCCACCAGCAGCTTCTGGTGCCTGCCTCCCTATTCCAACCTCACCCAGGCTGCAAGGTACTATTCGCCCATCTAGGTGCAGCCTCTCTAGAATTGAAAAATATATTTACAAAACAAAAATCAGAATAACACAAACATTCAAGATAAGAAAAGTGCAGTATCTTCTTTCATTTTTTATTCCCTCTCTTTTTTCGTGGTGGAATCCCAGGCAAAACACGAGGCCAAGGTTAAAAACAATACCATGCTGACTCTTATTGAATGACATAATATGCCATTTGAACAAGTATTTCCCTGTTGTTAAAAACCCACTCTAACTTCCTGTTAGACAACAATAACACTCAGTGTATCTTAAATGGATCACTTATAACTTTTTACAGTTCAGTGAGGGCTCTTATAATACAAATATAAATGCAGTATCTTGGAGACATGGAATTAGCCGATGATGAATCCAATTACAGCAGATGAAATATTATGGAATTAGCTAAATAAGAAAAGATGATCATTTAGTTGCTGCTGAAAACCTGCAGTTTTTTATCCTCCTAATAAGGGGAGATGTCTGAACCCCTTGTACAGCTTGGCCAAATAGCTCTACCTACAGTTATGATGAACTGTGGCATTGTGGTCCAGAGAGCTAAATATAGCTGATGGGTGCTAGGATGGATTGAAGGCGACGTTATATCTGGGAGGGAAATTAATAAGGCCTAATGAAGTACATAACTCATTGCTCACCTGCTGCCTACTATATAGCACACTCAATCTGTGAGGACAGTTTGGAGGGCACTACACACTTGTAGAGGGTAATAGTTCATTTTTCTTTTCAAGCTCCTCCACCGAGACCTAGTTCTAGCTTGACCCAGTTTGTGGGGGGAAATTATGACTGGTTGTTCAATCACTTTAAGTATAATAGTTTTTGTATTTCCTGCGTGTCAGATGTTAGGGCCTCGCTTGGTATGGCTAAAGTAACTTTTTATCGTTAAATAATCAAAATTGTGTTTGTATGACAAAATATATAATTCAGCAGCGGAAGAGGAACTAAGTTCCTGTACTAAGGTATTGATAACGGAATGTAAAATTGTGGAATTACAAGCAAAACCAGTGTATTCATGAGTAAAAGTCCCAAAAAAAATTCAAAAAAATCTAAAAGATATGTTCAAATTAAACCAAATCAGCTATTTAGAGGAGGGTCAATCTTTGGTAGAACGATTTATTAACCAAAAAATGTTGGAAACCACTTATTCCATTCCATAAACTTATCGTCTCCTCATATAAAAAATAACCATCAGGAGTAAAATCTCTGGATTGTATGGTATAACATGGAAATCCTCAACGTACCGAAACTAAAATACATGAGTTAAAGTACTTGGTTACTTTCTATCCTTGCAAATCCAGACAATGTTCCCAACCGTCCCCAGGCTCAAAACCAGATATTTAGAGGGGTATCAGTCTTTAGTGGAAGAATTCAAAAGCCAATATTGTAAATAATATTCCATTCTGTAAACTTGTCATATGTTTCTTTATTTAAAAGCTTCAAAAAGTAACAATCAACTACAGGAGTAAAAATCTCCCTCTGAATATTACAGCATTACATAGAAATACTCAACGTACCTCAACTAAAATACATACTTGAGTAAAAGTACTTTCCATCCTTGAACATCATTGGTTTACAGCCAGGCTGCAAATGCTCTAAAATCCTTCTGACAAAGGCGTTTGTAGCATCAAAGGCACCTCGGAAAAAAAAAAAACCACAAAGAGGGTTTTATCAGGGCACCAAAGAGGGTTTGTGTAGTTTTTCACAGGGTTAACCGTTCCCAAATTGTTGGGGTAGTAGATTGGAAGTGAAGGGCGTGCTCCTGGGCGAGGGGAGAGGGGAGAGTGGATGAGAGAGCGGCCCTAATGCGGCATCTCATTACAACCTCTGTCAGGATCCCTCTATTCCACCATCAGCTCCCCTTAACTTGGTAAGAGCCCAACTGTCGTTTCGAGTGAGTGTGCCGCCAAGGAGGCATTTACAAATAAATGAAAAATGTCACATTTGATTTCACTCCTCTCGGACTGCGGCGCCTCAGCTTTGTCACAAACTGTCTTTGTTGTTGTGGTCTCTTGCAGGTCCCGCTCCCGGTCGCCGCGGATAGGTTCTGGCAGATTCAGGCCCTGTGCATCTCTTCCTGGGTAAGCCGGCAGACAATGACCTTCCCTTAATGTTGTTGAAACCGATTCCGCCTTTCCCCCCCCCTCCTGTTCGGCTTGTCCTTGAATGGCATGTGAGCGGGCAGGAAGTTGGAGCTGGTCTGCGATGACGGGGAAATAAAGAGCTGGTAAAATGGCGTGGCATGTCGCTTAGTGAGAGTCAGCATGGTACCGTCTTTAACCCTTGGCTTTGCGGTTCGCCTGGGATGCCCTCGCTACTGCCGCCGCCGCCACAAAGGCAGGGAATTAAAGACACACTGCACCTTTTTGATCTCCAGTATTTCCTGAGATCCTTCATTCCGTATTTTTGGAAAGATATTTCGCTTTGCATTTATATATTTTGGGACTAAAATCTTCGGATTTTTCGTTATATTTGTCGTTTCGCTGAATGGCGGCTTTTCCAGTAAAACATTGCAAGATATTGTTACTATGCGTGAGGATTTCTGTTATTGTCTGCATGTTATGGCAATATTATGGTTTACAACAATAACCACTGGGAAAGCATTAATCAAATTAAAGCGTTAAGGTTTATTTTTGATCCATGAAATGCGAAAACGCTCCGCTATACTACAAAAAAATTCCAAACATTTTGTTTAAATAAATGCGGAAGACTTTGTCGTCCAATATTTAACGGATAAATGGTTTCGATTTTCGAATATATGTACAAAATTCACATTCTGTAGGACTTTCTGAATAACCTTATATTCTTTCATCCCAGACATACGTATTATAATCCATTGTTGTGATATGTGAAGCCATTTTAGGTTCTGCTTCACCTTATTTATCGTTTTGTACCTACCAAACAGTGTTTTAATCGCTTTAGGCATGTTTAATCTCGAATTTCGAGGATTTCCCTTCAGCTCCATGACATCAGTAACATAATTTTGGAAGCATGCCAGCGAGATACAATTGCATTGTTTCCACTATACACACAAAGCTATGTATATCCCCTAATACCTGCTACAGCCTTCAGTCCCTAGCATCACGACACATCCACAACATGTTGCTGCTCAATGCACCAGCATCATACTGACATCAAACACTGGCACTTCTTTAAAGCTCTATTGTTGTATGTAAGGTGCTCTATATGTTGCTGTGTGAGGTTTTTAATGGCATGTTACGCGGATCCATTATCCCGTGAACCTTCTGAACCAGCCGAGTCCTTGTTTTGATGTTGAAAAAAATCAGGCGTCTTTTTCATTAAGGATTACCTTCCATCAGCGTTTTAATGCTTGAAAGACCTGCACACAACCACTTTGGATTTCATGTCACGCGACGTAAACAAACCCTAAACAATCTTCTAAACACTTTAAAGTGCTTTTATAAATACTTTAACCTCTAACAATTATCACACCTCTTTGAACAAATTATTGGGAGTGTGTTGGAGAGAAAACGCTTGTACTCACCTTTAACCATCCCAGCATATCAACTGGTGCATGCTCCTCAAGGGCACTCTTTAAAGAACCATTTGTAGCTTGCAGCGTCCTTTTTTAGAGTACAAATGCCCCATGCAGGGTTTTTGGAACGGGCTGTTAAGCCTCTTTAGTAACTGTGTGTGTGTGTGTGTGTGTGTGTGTGTGTGTGTGTGTGTGTGTGTGTGTGTGTGTGTGTGTGTGTGTGTGTGTGTGTGTGTGTGTGTGTGTGTGTGTGTGTGTGTGTGTGTGTGTGTGTGTGTGTGTGTGTGTGTGTATGTGTGTGTGTGTGTGTGAGATGTTGTAAGGAGGGGGAGATTGTCAGCCTTTAAGAAGATCCTAAAGGCAGGACGCCCCTGCAGTTTAAAAGCTGTTAATGATGCATGTCGCTCACTGACCAAAGCCAGCAGGTTTCTGAGATAAAGTGTGTGTGTGTGTGTGTGTGTGTGTGTGTGTGTGTGTGTGTGTGTGTGTGTGTGTGTGTGTGTGTGTGTGTGTGTGTGTGTGTGTGTGTGTGTGTGTGTGTGTGTGTGTGTGTGTGTGTGTGTGTGTGTGTGTGTGCGTGTGTGTGTGTGTGTGTGGACACCTGTAGTGCTGAGTGTAGCCGACCTTGCATTGAGGATAAAATCCTTGTGTGGAGTAGAGGCAGCACCAGTGCCTGTCATCGCTTAAGAGATGTTGATGGGAAATTGCATTGGGTATTGAGGGATCTTGGAAATAAGCAAATGTGTAGCAAGCTAGGCTAGGTTTGTGATTTTCTTTGGCACTTTTTGAATTTTCTTTGGCCTCAAAAGCATGACTGCAACACCTATAAATATAGGTGCTGTTTGACTTTGTTGTTCTAATAAACCAGAGATTAACTCCATGGACATTACAGCAAGACCCTGAGAGAAGTGTTTATTAATTGTAATTTATTTTATATTATTCGTCTTACTTGACAGGGAAAGTGCACATTAATAGTCATTTCCGTAAATGTGCCACAGTAAGCAATGAGGCTATTTTTTTTATCTGTAGTCACTGAACACATGTTGTCAAATAACAAGTTAATAGAATCAGCAAACATATGCAACATAAAGGCTTACAATACTGGAAATGCTAACAAAAGCAATTGAAAAAACATACATATTGAATAGCAAGAAGAAAGCCATGGGAATGGCAGCAGTACATAAAGACAGAGGGATGTGTAGTGCATTCGATTTTTCATTGTTAGCGTTTATTTCATTCACACTTGAGAATAGAGTTGTGACGATATTTCAACATTTTCATTTGATACGATAAGTCCCTAAATATCCGAATATAACGGAACCAGGCTGATTACTATGGGCTCAGAACAGTCTCATAATACACACGGCACAGAGAAGGATTCACACTTGTATTTCATGATCCACACTTGTGTTTTTCAATGCACACACAAATGTGTTCCGTTTCATATAGTACATGTAAAAAAAATCCAAATACAGAAAAAAGTTTTACATATGTAGTTTGTTTTCCATTTAAAACCGCTGGACCTGCAAACACAAACCGCTTTCTGTACACGGATCGCTGTACATTTGTGTGTGGGTTTTTTGAGACTCCCCTGACGGTCAGCCGATTCGTACTTGTAATTTTTTCGATCTATAGCCAATCAGATGTCTCCTCAATTCTAAGCCAATCACATGAGGGTAGATTTCTTGCGTTCATGACGTAGCGCTTCATGTACGCATTTTGCGCAGTCCGGAGCTGACAGGTCCAGCCTGCCTGCAGGCGCTAATGTCAGGACACCTCCACTCTCAGTACATTGCAACTTTCCGAACAGGAAATGCACGCAAATACAAGCCTTTACATTATTAAGGTACAGCGCCACTTTCCGAACCATTGATGAATGCTTGTGTGTACACAAAAACGGCAGGCAAAACCGTTTTAAATGTGTGTTTCCTGTATGGCGAATACAGCTGCTTTATTTATGTCTGTATGAAGTTGTTGTGAGTGTGGAGGGAGCAGCTACAGGTTAGCTTAGCCTAATCAATCAGTGCACTACGAAGCCAGTGCTAGACAGTGAACTGTCAACGGGGGGGAACCCCGCCGGTCATTATCGGCCGATATTCACTCTAAATAGTTTGATCGGTGCTCTCTATAAAGGCCGATCAGGAGAGCTGGATCTGATCGATATGGACATAAACGCGAGTGAAGTGTAACCGGACGCGAGAGAGAGATCAGATCAGCTGCTGAGTCTGACAGAGACACGCAGCTCTGCATGATCACCTGAAGCTCCGCCCTCTGTTTAGCGAGCTGACCGGACAGCGCAAAATGCGTACATGAAGCGCTATGTCATGAACGCAAGAAATCATACCCCCGTGGGGGCGCGCTCATGTGATTGGCTTAGAAAGAAGGAGATATCTGATTGGCTATAGATAGAAAAAATTACAAGTACGAATCGGGTGAGCGTCAGGGGAGTCTCAAAAAACCCACACACGAATGCACAGCGCTCCGTGCACAGAAAGCGGTTTGTGTTTGCAGGTTCAGGGGATTTAAACAGAAAACAAATATGTGAGGATCAAAAATACATATTTAAAACTTTTTTTTGTATTTGGATTGTATTTACATGTATATGAAACGGAACACATTTGTGTGTGCATTGAAAAACACAAGTGTGAATCCTTTTGCGGATCATGAAATACAAGTGTGAATCCTTTTGCGGATCATGAAATACAAGTTTGAATCCTTCTGTGTGCATGTGTGTATTATGAGACTCTTCTGAGCCCATAGATTACCCTGACCGGAGAAAGTTTCCGTTCTGTTTTAAAAAAGCTGCACATGTGTTGTCTAGTTGGTGAAGATGATTTTTCATTTGTATTTGACTTTGTGCGTCAGCTTGTCCATGATTGAATATGAAATTACAGAGAAACTGCCCACTATGACTGCAGTGAGTGAATGCAGAGCGCTACGATCACACACACTGTTCACCGTCACAAAGAAAGATATTGTGAAATTATATGGCAGGGTATTGAGAGCTGCCCAGA
Source organism: Notothenia rossii (assembly GCF_949606895.1). Taxonomy (NCBI): domain Eukaryota; kingdom Metazoa; phylum Chordata; class Actinopteri; order Perciformes; family Nototheniidae; genus Notothenia; species Notothenia rossii. The sequence goes on from NC_136912.1 coordinate 61,482,272, forward strand.
CAAATCCAGACGTTCACTAGAGCGTGATGATTAACTATCAGAGCACTCAGGGGTTAAATCTCGGCCTTGAAAGCAATGCCTCAGTTGGGGATCAGGTTGTTCTTGCATAAGCTTATGGTCAATGTTCATATAACAGGTTCAAAGGTGAAGCCTGAAAAGCATTAATAACACAATTACTTGTAGCTTATTGATTTCCAGAAAGAAAACATCATGTTAAGGCCCTGAAACACCTACCCGATTTTGGGAGTCAGAGGCCGTCAGAGGCAGTCGGGCATTCGCGGCGCCCTACTCAGGTTGGTGTGTCCCGCACCGTCGTTGCTTTACGGCACATTTTCACACCTCCCGCGGGAGGCCAAAGAAAGTCGGGACAAAGAAATCACTCTTATTGGCTGTTCAGCTTAGCAGTCAGTGCATGAGAAGCGAAGCGGAAGTGAGGGACCAAAACAAACGATTAAGAAGGCACACACACTTTACGCACATTCGTTTCACTGAAATAAGTAAACACCTCTCAATGACAAACTTAATGGAGTTGTTTATTGCCGTTTCTGTAGTTTAAGAGGAAAAACACGGCATGTCTCTGGCTCAAACAGCTGAGAAGCTATGATGCTTTGAACACAACGTGATATTTGGGATCGTATACGGCCCCGTCGGTCTCAGAGGGTTATGGATGCCAATTATTGTCAGTTGCTCTGTCCTTCCAACACTTCCAGAGCTGACGATTTTTCCATTAAATGACTGTGTGTTGTTTTTTCTATCATGTTTTTAAGAGATAACAGTAACTGACAGAATAAGTGAAATAATTGAATACTGTTTTTTTATTGAGAAATTGACGATAGTACACTGACATGTCGTACACTGAACAAATGCGCAGTGTGTGAATTTCGACCGTGTAGCGCTGCCTCAAATAGCACATGGCTGCTGTTAGCCGCTGTTAGCTAGCTAGCCAGCAACGTTATCAGTCGCCTCAGCAAATAAATACACGGCGCTCAATCAACCCAATTAAATTAACAGTGACTCCTTTTAAACACCAGTGATGTGGAATGTTTACCAAATAGTGAAAATAACAACATGTATACATTTTATTTGTATTAAGCTGTTATCACCGAGGATGCTGGTTGTACAACTGGAACTATTTAGCCAAGATAGTGATGGTACAGTTTAAGAAGTGTCTACATTGAACTTTTTGATAGTTATGAGTACCATCTGGGTACTCACAGTGCACTTTTCCATACTTGGCATTTTGATGCACTTAAGCGCTCAAAAAAAGCACATGTAAGTGGTACGCAAATTGAGATACAGCAGATAATCTTCATACTTTTAACCGAGATACATTGGTGTCATTTCTCAGAAGGTGGATCTGTTCTTACACTAAATCCCTAACCACTCACTTTGCCGGTTCTGAATGCTTGTGGTAATCGGTGAGCGTTTGCATGTGTTTTTCTGATTCATTTGTACATAGTAAAAATGCTATATAAGTGCAGTCCATTTACCATTCACTGCCTTTCCAGTAGAGTTGCTCCCACCAGTGTTTTTGTATTCAAGCAATCCACATGCTGCACTCTACACGACCAAAAATAAACTAAAATATCAGCCGTAAATACATCTACAATGTGGCTATGGCTCGGGCCAAAGACAGAACACTTTGAATTGTCCTTCTTTCATGTCAGAAATGTACATTTCATTTGAAAAGAAGGGTGTGCATGAAATCACAGCTCTTACAGACTTCTATTTGTGCAAGGGATTTGATTTTATGCCACATGGGCTTTATAATAATAACAATAATATGAACATAATACAATACCATACTTCCTATCCTAGGAAATAATGTGAACTCTGCATTTCCAAGGTGTCTTTCTTCCTTTTAATGAATAATAAACGACGAAACAAACAGGTCCCGGGGGAGTGCAGCAGAACAGGGATTCTTTGATGTTTGGAGGAAGTCCTATCTTCCGCACTTAACTGGGGCACATTCCACGTTTACTTTGTTGAGTAAAACCTAGAACAACCTCAAACCCGCAACATGGATTTTATATAAAAGATCTGTTTACGGTTTTACTCCTTCGCGTAGTCACCTGACTTTTTTCCACCACAGTAAAGGTTATATTTGTACATGCTTTTTTTAATAACCCAAATGTAATGGCTACATTTTCTGAGAACATTTCTTACGTTTGGTATGCGTACCAGCTCTACCTGGATCTGTCAGTAGTCATTTATCATAGTCCGTACTGTAGTAATAAAGTACTTTCTTGCATTAGCAGTTGTTGATCAAAATTGAACCACAATCTGAAAGTGATTTAAACTGTTGAATGTAATCATTGGTTTTCTTAGGTTGAGCAGAAGTTGATCCTATTATTTCACCATGCATTGTTAGAGAGCACCATCGGATAGGTGAGCTCAAATCACAGATACCTCGCCCTGACCAGTCTGCTTTGGAACTTATGATAATTTCTCCAAAGCATCGATGAGGAGTCCACCATTAGAAAGGCACAACAAAATATGACTGATCCCACCAATATTCTCCACCCAGAGTTCCAGATTGTACTTTCTAGTAGGAGATTCAGGGTTCCCAAGAGCAGGTTGAAGTGTTAAAAACACTCATTCCTGCCTATAACCATTAAGCTTCTCAATACTCACATGTAATATAATCTGAATTTAAATGTTGGCAATAAAGGTTGTGCACTAGGTTGTCAGCAGCTGTGTGCACAAGTCATGTGTTATTTGAATGTATGTTATTGTGTATTATGTATATGATGTTCATCTTTTGTGGAACTGCACAATAGAGTACAACAGTATTTCATGCTCAGTGAATTTATGTTAATGTCATGCTTCTTAGGAGTCATGGCGGAATTCTCTATTTCAATTCCACCCACTATATGTTTGACGATATGAGAAAGAACCATATCCTTAAACACATTTGATTATATTTTAGTGATGTGCAACCTTGAAAGTGCCATACCCATTGAAGCCTTGGAAAGTGCTACAGCCATCAATGTAGTCTATGCAAACACAAAAGTGATGTATAGCTCCGAACCCCTAATGTGTCTGAAAAAGTAAGATGGATGGATATTTAAATTAAACATAGAGCTTATGTGGACTTGTATAACTGTAGTGCAAGTATTGTAGTTGTTATAGTAATTTCAGAACATTGGTTATTTTTGGTCTGTAACATATTCAACAAAAACCACTTCCCTGAAGAATCCTTTCTTTTGCCTGAATTGTGTTGTAGTCATCTCCGGGTTGCCCAGGCAAAGCAATTCCCCTCACCAGAATTACTGAGAATTGTCAAGAAACCATTCTTTGTCCCCATGTATGACAAGCTACAACCTATCGACGCAGTAATCTCCCTAACAAAAGGTTAGCTTTGCATTATAATTGCCGCTGACATTTCCCACTTAAATTGAACACGGGCGAGTCATGCTGGTGGAATCAGCTGTGCAGACTGAGTCCCTTTCTTTCAGTCCTCTGTTTCCTTTGACTTGTTTGGTTCTGTCAGTCCAAAAAAGAAAAATGCAAAATATTGAACTCCACTCAAATATTGATTCCATATTTTCAAATATTGGTTGATTAATTTCAACAGCTGTATATGATATCATCGTGCTACAGTTTTTTGACTGGTTGTTAAGATTTGTCCACCCTTCGCATAAACAGAGAAATGTGTGCTATGTAGGGCTGCAAAATTATAATTGTATTTATGTTCATTTGATTAAAATCACAATATGCAGTGCATAGTGCAAACTGCAGGAAGTGCAATATGTTTTACAGCCCAAAATATGTACAAATATCATCCTACAATAGTATTTTTGGGGTTTCATTTCCTGTAGAGTGTTATTTAGGTTGTTGTGCATGTAAATGGTCTGCAAATGCTAAAATCTCAAAGTTCCCTCATGAGAGAATGAGAAAAATAAAGGGCTTTTTGAGCATTAAAACATGGAAACCAGGGTAGGAATTGCACAACGGCCATGACGGCCACTCATCAACTCAAAAACAGCAGATTATCCTTGTTAATTAAACATCATTGATTGGTTTAAATTGTGTACAATGCTTTTGTTATTTTCCCCTTCGATTCGGAGAAACAAATATTTTTCCGGAGTTTAGGATGGCAGAAGACACTACACTACCCATAATCCTCAGCTATTGTTTGGGACTACACCATGTGCTTTGCTTGACAAACCCCGTGATTAGTCCTCAAGCTCTGTGATTGGATGTTGGAGTGGTGCTCGAAGTTTAGGCAGAACGTCAAACAGCACTTTGAAATGGAATGAAACCCATCTACGGCACACTATTCAAAACAGGAATCGAACGTGTCCTAATCTTAGGTCACAGGCTCCTCCAACAGTGCAACACAATAAAACAGATACACAGAAAAGATAGTGCAAGTAAATACAAAAAGAAAAATTGTGAAATAGTGCAATAAGAGTCTACAAGTGATTGGAATATGATATATTAGATACATAATTTCTAAGTAGCAGCCAGATTAATGGATTATGGATGTTGTTTCAAAATTCAGGGGCCTCATTTTTCAACGGTGCATACGCTCAAAAGATGGCGTACGCCAGTTTCTACGCACTGTTTGCGATCTATAAAAAACGAACTTGACGTGAAAATGTGCGTTCCTCCACGCAAACTCTGACTCATGCGTACGCACTAAGCATAAAAACGGGAGAGACGAGTAACTGTGACACCTTTGGCATAAGGAAGAATTGAGAGAAATATGTGCAAGCAATAACATAAATAGAATGTTACCTCTCATTTATCATATATGAAGAATTCATTTTCAAACATTGATTAAAGCCAATCTTAAAATGATTTAACAAACGCCTGTTTGAGACTCCTCAGTGCACACAAAAACATAACTTGGAGATATAAATAAATGCGGATATGTTATTTAAAACCACCTCGAATATGTTGTGTTAATGTTATGACATGTGTTCTCATAAATGATGCGGTAAACAAAAGGACATAATTACTTTAAACTGACGCCGTTTTGCATTTCTATAGGTTGTATAGATACGAGCATGGTTTTATATACTATCATGTTTAATCACGTTTTATGCCGTCAATAGCCTACTTCAGGGGTTACTGGTTACGGTGCCGCGTGCCAATGGTGGCATGCGGCACCGTAACCAGTGACACACCAGGAATAAGTGGAATAAGTGTGCAAAATATGTAAATGTTATTTTTGGATCCTGAACGAGACCGCTGCCATGGCGCGTCTCCTGTTACCTGCAGAAGGAAGCCATGCACGCAACGCAGCCCCGCACTCTTTATCTCCAGGCGACTTTCTGCCGCTTTCCTCCGTGGTGCAGTGCTGATCGTTTCACAGAGGAAAGCACTTCACAAATTGCAGTACCCATAAGGAGCTGTACAAATACCGCAGTTTTCGAGTTGCTGTGTCTTTAGTTGAAATCCCAGTGGGGATCTGCTCATCGCTCATCGAAAAAATATGCTACACAGGGGGGGACTGGCCATCTGTGTGTTCTGGAGAATCACAGAACGGACGATCGTCCTTATTATTATGCCGTTCAAACCACTTATTTAAATTTGTTTGTTAAATTCGGCATGATGTAACTTGCGCTGACAGGTCCACACACTGCTTCCCCGCAGCGAGGCTCCCCCCGCCCTCCTGTTGACAGTTCACCAGCGTCAAGGTCCTCCCCCCCCCCCCCCCCCCCGCCGTTGATAATTCACGATCGTTGGCACGCTGATAATTCTTTTTTTTGTAATGGCACTTCATATCAAAAAGGTTGCCGACCCCTGGCCTACTTGATAAGACGCTAGTAAAACACAGGAGGTATGGAAACTAAGAACACCAGATATGGTAAATTTTATAGCTAATATAACACCACACATTAGTTGTATATCCTTTAACTGGTGGATTATGGATATATAGTTGCTGATCAAAAGCTGGAACACGAACCACTCAATACAAAAAAATAATTCAGATCCTGTCGTCATGACTCCGCTCCGGAGGGATTCCACGATCATTTCTTAGAGTTTCTCATCAAGGGGGTGTCTCCTGTCCCCGGTACAAACACACTGCCTGAGGAAGGTTAGGCTATGTGTATTTTTTTAGTCATTAACCTTTTTCGGACCACTTATTTATTTATTTTGGTGACGATCCGACCTCCATGCTGTTACTCTGGTTCAAACTGCATCCACCAAACAATATGATTTATCTCCAACTCCCCAAAATAACCAAAATCTGACACGGTGTGAGATGTCTTTTTTAGCTGTTCTGTCGTCATTTCATGCAGTCAGTCAAAATTAATTAATGAATGAATGGGCGTTTCTTTGACTATTTATAGGCAAATATGGGCGTTACGTTAAGTCCGCAAAAGCTGCGACGCATTTCGAGTTGATTGTGATTTATAAAGGGAAACCGGCGTAGACGCAAGTCCTGTGCCGGTACGCAGTATTTTATGAATCGGAAAGTGTCTGTGCGCATTTATTTGCTTTGTCCTACGTAAGCAACCTTCCCACGCCAATCCTACGCAAGGCTTTATACATGAGGCCCCAGGTGTTTAGTCTTCTGGCCTGTGGGATGAAACTGTCCCTGAGTCTGGTGGTTTTAGTCCGGATGCTGCGGTACCGCCTGCCAGACGGCAGCAGACAGAACAGTTTGTGGCTGGGGTGATGGGGGTTTTTTATAATCCTGAGGGATTTCTTTAAGGTTAACCTGATATTTTTACTCCACTACATTGATGTTAGTTACATTAAAGATTTGGATTAATGATGTGAAATATAAACAACCCTTAACCAGTTAAACCCGGGGGCAAAACCATAGACTATATAGGCCTATATGATTATAATGTTTAACTATTGAAAAAGAGATTTGTTTTCCATGTCATTCGTGTGTGTTTCTTATCAGAAAGTGAAGTTATTTATTTGTAAGCTCCAAATCCAAATATTTCCCTCAATGGCCTTTGTGCCCTGGCATGTGGCCTTTGTGCCCGAAAAAAATGTGTAACACCAAAGGCCACATGGCCTTGCCCCTAAAATGACGAAATTCCAAGCCTGATGGAAACATGTCACAGTAGTGGCAGAAAATAAAAATAAGAACCTGAAAATGAGCAGAATATGTCCTCCTTAACGGCCCCTACACACGGCGGCATGCGTTGAAGCTTGCCGGTGGGCATGTATGACGCTCGACCAACAACCAATCACATGAATCTCCCGCCCCGGACAAACAAGCAGCGGTTTGATTAGCTAGAGCTTGTACTGGGATATGCGCTTTTGCTCCCACAATGCAGTTTGGCGAAGACTGACGTCACCCCTGTAGCATCTCTGTATAGTATGTGTATTCACTCTCTGTCCTAAACGGCTTGTTGGAGCTCCTGCACCCCCCCCCACCCTCCCTATGAGCCCACTGTGCTCTGATTGATCAGCTCGCCCAGTCTGTTCTGATGGGTCCACCACCGTTACAGCGGAACATCAGTGATTATGTGTAACAATGGCGTTTGTTAGCAACCAAGAAAATGACACCAGTAATGACAAACAGATGAGAATGCTGCGTGGGGTCTGGGTGCCGTGTTGGCGGGACGTTGGGGGGCTCGCTGCTCTGCCCTTTGAGGATCGAGGAGTGGACAGTGTGAGCTGGATTACTGGTGTCGTTTCCTGGTTGCTGCGTGGGGTCTGCGAGACAGCGAGACACCTCGTAACTCAGCCTGAGCACACACACAATCAGGAAGAAAAAAATAGAAAAAGAAAAATCTCCAACGAGATGTTCTGGGGCATTAAAGACAGGTATTTTCTGTGTTAGAGTTTTACTCGCTACAGGGTGTACTTTGAGGGTTTGTGACTCTCCAGACCGTTTACATGCAGAAAAACCTACATAACACACAAGGGGACGGGTAATAACCGGAAAAGCATGTCATTGGACCTTTAAGGATTGTGGTTCTGCAAACATGTCTTGGCCCACAAGTTGTATTCTACAGACATAACAAAATGGATGAATATTTCCCTATGATGTTTTGAAACGTTCTTATACGATAAGAATAATGACAGATTTGTGTAATCCCTAAAATATCATAAATCGTATCAAAATAGATACCTCAGTCAAAAATAATGACAATTATTAATTTTTTTAAAGAGTACAGCTATTCCTCTCTCTACCTTATTTTCTCTGTTTCCCTCTATCTTTTTCCATCAATTCCTCAGTCTCCTATCCAGTCTCTTCCCAACCTTATCTCATCTTACAATGACACATAACTCAACAGCACACCTGCGATCCGTGACAGCTGAGCCCCTGGCCTGCTGCGGTGCTGTCACTCAGCTAGCTAACTGCCATTAAACAGCATGACCCTGTCGCCCCATTAGGCCTGAGTCAGATGGGAGTGTCAAACCATTCCCCCCCCATGCACCTCACTGTTGCTGCTGCTGGGAAGAGTTGGTCTAGGTAGAATCAAACCGTAAAACCAAGAGGCTTTTCAGGAAACATTGATATTAGAGAGGCCTTTGTAAAGTCAAAAATGTTGTGTTAATATTGCACCTTAAAATTACTTAAAATGCAGGAACCAAAAGAAAAAATGGCAAAAGAACAGAAAAAAAGTGCTGCTGTGCGAGTTCTGCTCATTGCTGTCTAATAGCAGGGCATCTCTTTCAAAACATAACATTTTCATATTTCTAACGCTTGAATCCAAATCAACATGCAATACCTGCATTTAACTATTATGAAACAAGCTCAAAATAGCAAGAATCCTGCAGCTAAATTAGCTTTCATATGCCAAACCATTGTCGAGCTGAACTGGCTTTAAATAAGCAAAACTTTCTAAAAGCCCTGACACACCAAACTGACACCCAAGAACACGTCCCGACAGACCCGATTGTTGTGTCGCCTCACGTCTCCTGCGTTTGGCCAAAAAGTCGCACTGGAACACACCACAAAGACTTCAGCCGACGGCCAAGTAGCACGTACGCACTGCACATGCATGAGTGGCAATAACTCTCCTTACCAGCAAGCAGCGGTATGTGTATTCTTAATTCAAAAGAGGCAACCGGAAGACAGACTGCATGATATAATATACAAACAACAAATAGCGTGCGTTTTCACTCTCGTCCATCACAGACTGTTTCACAGACTATTTCACATAACGACTTATAATCGAAAACATGTTCAGTGCGGTACTGGAAAATGAAAAATAATAGCCGTCTGTGTGTGCCTTCTTCACTTCCGTTTAGCTTCTCATGCACTGATTCGCTAAGCTGAACAGCCAATCAGAGTGATTTCTTTGGCCGACGGCCTTTTGCCGACAGCCACGGCCGAAAAGACACGACGGTGCTGGACACACCAATCTGAGTAGGGCAACAGGACGCTCATTGACGGCCAGACATCTATCGACGGCCAAAATCGGCCCGGTGTGTCCGGGCCTTTAGTGCTGCTCACAGCAGAGACACATTTATTTATTTATTGGCACATCATCTGGCATAACATTTAGTGTATAATTTGGTTGGTCTTTAAAATGCTTATTCATCATTGCAGACTCTTTAAACATTTATTCTGCTAAGAAAACTGCACAGGTGTTCAAAAACAATTAGAATAATCCCCCCCCTGGATATAATGCACTTATGTTTTCCCATGCTCCTTAGGGACCCGGGAAACATAATGCGCAGTAAGCCCCATACAGGGCTGGGCAGGCGGGGAGAGCCTCCCCCACTCGGGTCCATGCACACTGTTCACGAGGTAAGCGTGTGTGAGTGTGGGGGACATAGTACACTTACGTTTTCCCCATGCTCCTTAGGGACCTGGGAAACGTAGTGTGCAGTGTATAGTCACTTGCCGTGGCTGTTAACCAAAGGCCGGTCAGAGGCAGTGTGGTGGGTCGATGTTGTAGGACGACAGGGTGTTTATCCATCGGGGCTCCACCCACTGTACCCATAGAGTCCAGTAGAGTGCGGAGCCTGTGTGAGATAGAACGGTGGGTTATTTATTGTAACCCTAGTTCTATAAGCACGATGGAGCCCTCTACCTAGGGGCCCTGTCTTTCCTATGCTTCTCGCTGAAGAGGGTGTAGGATGACAGTCAGGAGGCGCCTTATATACTGTGAGCCTGCACGCGCATTTAGGTAGGCTCTACCTGATTGACCGGCTACGTTTATACAACTTCAGTGTGTGAACGCTCGTGTATCATTGATGAGAGTAGTAACCATAGAGTCCAGTGGAGGGCTCCGTCTATGCTTATAAAACCAGGGTTACAATACGTAACCCACATGTGAGTTTTTGCTCACATGCACAAAAAAGTAAAGTGTTGGTCCTTTAAGACGCGTACTGTAGGCTAGGGAAGGCTAAGCCTTCCCAAATATTTTTGCATGCAAGGTGAATACAGAACAGCTGGTTAAAAATAAATAAACTACCGAGTGTTTGAATGCGTAGGCTTACATTAACAGGTTTATGATATCACAGCAAGGCCAACAGCATTGCGTAAAGACGCACACTTATCGCAAATACATACACAAATAAAGGGCAACATAGAAACCACTTTTGAAACATTGTGTGCGTGGCCAACACATCCTCACTACCAGGTCGGCCTATGTTGACGTTATGTCAAGTCCCCTGAGTGTGCTTTTTCCAACGCGAGGGGGGGCGACCCTTAGCGTACATTTTCAACTTTCCGGGATGTCCATAGTCTTCTATATAGCTCCCTAAACATATGTTATAGATGACTTGAGATCGTGAGCGAATGCTACCCGCAGATCCATTCTCACAGCGTTTATCAACCTTTTTCTTACTCAATATCAAGCCACACTTATTGTTTTTACTTCTTTATTTTAATTGAATAATGTAGGACTTTTGTTGCCGTCAGTTATGGGGAGAGTAGGGGCTCAGAATACTGAAATCTGTATCTGTATTAATGGACGTGCCGTTGCCAGGCAACGCAATAATTTACAAACTCTTCAACTACAACCCTAATTATATTTAAAAACATTTTAGAAGGCCTCACGAAATACTTTAATGTAAATTTAAATGTAAATGTGAAGGGATGTGTGTAATGTGGTGATTACATTATTCACCCACGGATCTATGGGTTGGGGTATTGTTCCGCACGGACATTTTAGTTAACCAGACTTCCTGTGTTCGCTTGATTTTCTCTTTGGAGGTCATCACATAACGGCATTTTAATACACGGTTCGGCTGCATTAAATATTACATATCTGCCGTAGTTCGCTATTTATAGAGCCCTGATGAGAAGACTTCTAGACAAACATGAACAACTGCCGCCGAAACTGAATATGTGACGTGGATCATAAATATATCATTAATTAAACAAAATCTTCAATTTCTCTTCACAATATAAGTCTCCTTTCAGTATCAATACTAATTCGGCTGACTTTTATATTTGATCCAATCAGTATATTGGTATATTTACACCATAACGGTGCACAGCTGATAGAAAGGGACACCTGGTGGTTAAAGCACGTTATTGAAATGTATTATTTTTATTATTAGATATTAATAGGAGACACAGACAGACAAACTAATAAGGCTTTATTTAAACATTAAAGAATACTTTAGGTTAAGGTCTTATTTTGAATAAGAAAAAAGCTTTGCAGGTATAAATATTAAGCCTGACAAAGTACTAATATATTGCTTTCCTAAGCACTTATTTTAACTGATATTATACATATGTAGTATAAGATGTTTGTAGATAGTATAAGAAATGTGCAGAATACGACAGTTTAACGGTGGAGGTATAAACACATATTGATAGATGTCTTGTAATGCACTGTTGAGGAACCTGCGACCAAAGTTTTTCATCTCCGTCCTTGTCAGGTATTGAACAATCAATAAATAAAGAACACAGAATTATTAAATAAAACACAGAATTTGTGTGATTATACTAAATGATTTACAAATAAACACCACTGCATATTTACATCTGTTACACATGCTGATGTAACGCAAATGTTTCCAGCTTGGGATCAATAAAGTGTATCTTATCTTAAGATGATCGATGGCTACTGCCAGATTTGCCTCTGAACCTTGACAAGTGCATGTTTCTGGCTTATCAATTAACAACAGGAGGGGTCACAGACATAAGACCAGCTGTTAAATAAAGCACTTCTGACCTTAGCTGGCATGTGGGTATATATATTAATGCTGCCCATTATGGGCACAAGCAATTTTCACCCATGTACTAATTATATGTTTTAAATGTGAGTGTTCCTATCCCCTAAACCTCCAGGGATGTACACAGTTTAATACTGGCAACTTCTTATTATGGGAAATATAAAAACGTCTTTTAAAACTACAACTCCCAGTAGAGACGTGCCATAGAAGTTAAACATGTTGCGAAACACACTTAATAGCAAGCATGTGTAGTTCTGGGGACGGGACGGGGCGCGGACCCGTTCAAATCCAGTTTTGGACAGTCTGCCATGGTTCCATCCCATTTCAAAGTGTTGTTCGACGCTCGGCATAACCCTCGGCGCACACTCAAACATCCAATCACAGAGCTTGAGGACTATCACGGGGTTTGTCAAGCAAAGCGGAGAGAATACTTACTTCCGGGGTTAAAATTCTCAAAAGCAACTAGGCTACTATGAGCTGCTCCGACCCTCGGTCCTGACGGACTCCAACTTGTGTTTATTAATCAAACAAATAAATAAACACAAGGATAATTATGTGTTATTGTTGAGTAAATAACTGTGTGGTTTAGAAAAGAATACAAAATTAGAAGGAAAAAACGATGAAACAATACATATTTCAGTATTCTGAACCCCTACTCTCCCCATAACCGACGGCAACAAAAGTCCTACATTATTCAATTAAAATAAAGAAGTAAAAATAATAAGTGTGGCTTGATATTGAGTTAGAAAAAGGTTGATAAACGCTGTGTTTTCCATTAATTAGCACTTCTTTATTAAATATTATGAATATGTCTTTATTATCAGGCTATGTTCCACAATCATTCAAAGTAGCAGTGATAAAACCGCTTCTTAAAAAGCACAACCTCGATCCAGAGGTTTTAGCCAACTATAGACCTATTTCTAATCTTCCGTTCCTCTCAAAGATTCTTGAGAAAGCAGTCGCAAAACAGCTGTGTGATTACTTAAAAAACTATGATTTATTTGAAGATTTTCAGTCTGGCTTTAGAACACAACATAGCACAGAGACAGCTCTGGTTAAAGTCACAAATGACATTCTAATAGCCTCTGACAAGGGACTTGTCTCTATTCTTGTCTTGCTCGATCTTAGTGCTGCATTTGATAATATCGACCATGATATCCTATTGCAAAGACTAGAGCACTTAGTTGGCATACAGGGAACTGCTTTAGGCTGGTTTAGGTCCTATCTATCTGAACGCTCTCAGTTTGTACGTGTCAACGATGAATCTTCCATGCAAACCAAAGTTAGCCATGGAGTGCCACAGGGCTCAGTGCTTGGACCTATTTTGTTCACCCTATATATGCTTCCGTTAGGCAATATTATAAGGAATCATTCTGTAAACTTTCATTGTTATGCGGATGATACTCAACTATATTTATCAATCAAGCCTGATGAAATTAATCATCTAAATAAAATTCAAGACTGCCTCAAGGGCTTAAAAACGTGGATGACCTTAAATTTTTTGATGTTAAACACGACCAAAACTGAAGTTATTGTACTTGGCCCGAAGAATCTACGAAACAAATTATCTAAAGATATATTAACTATGGATGGCATTAATTTGGCCTCCAGTGAGACTGTAAGGAATCTTGGTGTTATATTTGATCAGGATTTATCCTTTAACGCCCACATAAAATCAATTTCAAGGACCGCCTACTTCCATCTACGTAACATTGCAAAAATCAGGCATATCTTGCCTCAAAACGATGCAGAGAAACTAGTCCATGCATTTGTTACTTCAAGGCTGGATTATTGTAACTCCTTATTATCAGGGTGTACCAAGAAGTCAGTCAAGTCGCTTCAGCTGATTCAAAATGATGCAGCTCGTGTACTAACCAGAGTTAGGAAAAAGGACCACATTACTCCTGTTCTGGCTGCCTTACACTGGCTCCCTATAGAACACAGGATAGAATTTAAAATTCTTCTTCTCGCCTACAAAGCCCTTAATGGCCAGGCGCCATCTTACCTTAAAGAACTCATTATACCCTATTGTCCTACTAGGGCATTGCGTTCCAAGAATGCAGGGTTGTTGGTTGTTCCTAGAGTCTCTAAAAGTACAATGGGAGCCAGAGCCTTTTCTTATCAAGCTCCACTTTTGTGGAATCAGCTTCCAGTTTGTGTTCGGACGGCAGACACCCTATCCGTTTTTAAGAGTGCGCTTAAGACCTTCCTTTTTGATAAAGCTTATAGTTAGGGCTGATTAGATTCAGCTCCTAGTTTTGCTGATATAGGCTTAGTTTGTCGGGGGACATCTTACTTCTTCCTTCTCTCTGTCTATACCTGTGTACTCTCATGTTCCGATTAACCCAGCTTCCCCAAATGTCTTTCTTTTTGGTGTCTATATACGCCGGGATCCGGAGTCATGGATGATCCTGCGGTCCTGTGTCATGGATTGCGAGTCCTGGATCTTGAGTCGTGGCTGTGGTCCTGGATCATAAGTCCTGGATGGATATACTCATGGATTCATCTTCCTATTATACACACATGCATTTCCAAACATTTGGACTACCTATGTTGCAAATGTATTATCTTTTCAATTTACACACGGCATCTATTGCACGTCTGTCCGTCCTGGGAGAGGGATCCCTCCTCTGTTGCTCTCCCTGAGGTTTCTCCCATTTTTCCCTTTAAACTGGGTTTTCTCTGGAAGTTTTTCCTTGTACGATGTGAGGGTCTAAGGACAGAGGGTGTCGTATTGTCATACTGATATTCTGTACAAACTGTGAAGTCCACTGAGACAAATGTAACATTTGTGATATTGGGCTATATAAATAAACATTGATTGATTGATTGATTGTGAGAATGGATCTGTGGGTAGCATTCGCTCGCGATCTCAAGTCGTCTACAACATACGTTTAGGGAGCTATATAGAAGCCTATGGACATCCCGGAAAGTTGAAAATGTACGCTAAGGGCCGCCCCCCTTGCGTTGGAAAAAGCCGACACCGGGGACTTGACATAACGTCAACATAGGCCGATCTGGGAGTGAGGATGTGTTGGCTTGGCAGCACAAACACTGGTAAATCACGAGCAAGGCACACTGGTTAAGGATGGCAGCTTCCTCATCGTTGCACTCGGAAATAAATAGTAGAGACGGAGACGATTAACTGTTTAGCCCACCTTGGGCATGGTTTATTTTCCTATGCACTGCCTGACTCGGACATGTGGAGTGAATCGTGGTCACCTCTGAGAGGGAGTTGGTTGACAGCTAAAAAAGCTATAATATCAACGACAGCTGACACGTAATAACGGTTCCGTGCCAGCTGATTTGTACTAATTTCCTTATTTGTTTCCTCGCATATCTGTCTCTCTCTCCACAAACTCACACATGAAATGTGTTCTTTTGATGCGGCATGCCTTAGCAGTCCTTTATCAGTATGTAATGCGTGTTTCCAGTCGCAAAAACCTAAAAAAAAGAAATAGCTAAATATACAACCTCCAGAAACAAATGTACATTTGAAAATATATTTGACTATTCAGTATTGTCACGTTAAAAATGTGTAGTGAAGTAACTAGCTACTATTTATGGAGCCCCTTAAGGTTAGACACGGCAGGCAAAAACATCGTTTTTCATGCACTGGTCAATTTGAAGATTTTGTGCTATTTTGATTTCATAACATGTTTTTTTTCAGGCTTTCGGAAGGAAAACGTAAAAAATACACATTTAGATGTTTACTTTTTACTATAGTTTGTCTATTTACATCTGTAGATTTCTCCCAAATTCACCAAAAGTTAGCATTCTAACGTAACAGAAAGTGACCGCTGTTTGCACCATGTCATCACAGGTATCGTTGGAAAGCTCCGTCTCTCCTGCACAATCTCATTGAATCCAAATATGGTCATTTTCTTTGTATCAGAAACCAATCGTGAAAGTGAAAAGGGGTCTTAAACCAAAAAACGAAATCTCATTGGCTGGTGTCAATTTCTGACAACATGATTCGTTCAGATGCGTCACGTGGTGTGCTAAAACACTTCCTAGCTTTCCGCTTGAAATTTAAATCACAAAATGGCAAAAGAACAACGAAAAAAACGTTCACAGAGACCACAACAATTGTCACTTGCACAAAGCAAGGTTATACAAAAAACAAATGACCCTGACCATGAAATACCTTAACGGAGTGCGTAGATGTGCAAGCTCTCATCCAAAGAAGAGGAGGGTTTAGGTAGCGCCACACTGCAATCTTTAAAGGCCTTTTTCTCAAAAATGAGTTTTTTCTCCTATTCTGAGTGAGAAATGTATGGGATTAGTTTTGTATCATAAAGATAAAGCAACACTTTCTCAGAATAAAGCAAAACTATGAGTTTAAAAGAAAAAAAAACGGAGTCAAGCTAAATAAAATACATTTCAAAAATAAAACTATAAGTTGCAAACAAATCATTTGTGTAATCATGTAAGCTATAAGTCTTTTTTCTTTGTTTTAACATAGGTTTTCGTTTGCAGTTCTTGTTTCTTCTTTCTCAATGATCAGACTTTTGCTCTCGCTGCAGCTCTCTCATCTGCGCTCCTTCACTTTTTGTTTGAGATTCTGACACAAGCCTCCCAGGTGGGGGGGACTTTCAGGGTTGCGTCCCCATTGGCTACTCAGTTTTTGAGTGACAGCCCAGTCCTCCAGCGATTGTCCTCTTCATGTAATCCACAATCAGCTCCTTTGTTTTGCTGACTTGAGATGGAGGTTGTTATCCTTGCACCAAGATGTGAAGGTTTCGACCTCCTCAGTGTACGCCGTCTCAACCGGTGCACTCGCATTTTGAACGTTTATGCCGGTGCAACGATGCGAATCGGTGAATCTTAACATCCCTAACACAAACCCATCACAACTGCAGGTCAGACCCTGACTCCATCATCACCTCGATAGATGCTGTACCAACCTCCTTACAAGGGTACCAAACATATCCTGGAAGAATCCCAGATATACTGTATGCCAACATCCCATGTCTCAGTAATTGCCTAATAGAACAACAACGGGCTCGATTTGCGAAGTCAAAAACGTATCATCACAGATTTTCTGGTGAAAGTGTAGAAACATACCATATGAGCCATGGTCAAGTGTTGCAAGGTCATATTGCATGTTAGTTGACCAGTCCACTAGGTGGTACTGTGACATTGAAGTTGTTGCCGTTCAATAAGCATAGAAGAGGAACTGGGGGCTATGTTGTTATGCTAAGTATGTGATGAACCGGAGTCGCAGTTCGGCGCTACCAGAAACCAATAAACTCCACTATGCTCACCAGAAGCCTCCTGTGAGTTACTACATAATGGCGACGAGGATAAAAGTACAGCAGATGCCTTGTGGAAATGCACACAAATGAGCGAGACTGTTGAGTGGCTATGTTAATGGCACAAAACACCGGACAGTAGTGTGAGCTAGAAGATGGCAACGGTAGGAAACACCGCTCCTTTTGATAGTCAATCCCGGACGTGGGAGGAACATTGAGGTTCTCCAATATTTCTTTGAAGCTAATGAGATCGAAGATGCAGGTTGGCAGAAAGCTATTTTGCTCAGTTCAGTTGGCAGTCAGACTTACAGCCTTATGAGGAACCTTATCAGCCCGGCAAGATCAGGAGATAAGACGTTTGATGAGCTTGTTCAACTGCTGAAAGACCATTTCAACCCCAAACCCAGTGAAATTGTACAGCGCTACAAATTTAATTCAAGAAGTAGGAAGCTGGGAGAAACAGTCATGGAGTACGTTGCTGTGCTAAGGAAATTAGCACAAGATTGTAACTATGGAGACAAGTTAACAGAAATGCTGCGTGACAGGCTGGTTTGTGGGATTGGGGAGGATCGCATACAACGGCGATTGTTGTCAGAGCCGGATTTGACCTTCGACAGGGCACTGAAGCTGGCCCAGGCTATTAAGACAGCCAGCAAGGATGTGAGAGACTTACAGTCATTGGAGTCAGCACCCTCGCACATGAGAGCACCTGAAGCGGTGCACAAGATGATGGCAAGGCAGAGCCCCAGTGAGCAGCAGCACCAGCATAAGGCTTGCTACAGGTGTGGCAGTGAGCAGCACATAGCTGGGGACTGTAGGTTTATTAAAGACACCTGTCAAAAGTGTGGGAAGATAGGCCATATTCAGAAAGTGTGTAGGTCAAAAGGCTCAGTTAGCGCTTCACAAGCAAAAGGGGGTGGAGTATATCAGATATAAGCATGTGAAAACTCAGGGAGCAAACTATGTCAGCGAGGGGGAGGGCGAAAAAGATGACATAAACACAGATGAGGTCATGTTCACTTTGTACAAAGTGGAGGAAATAGACATACCGGCAGAGGAGCGATTTCTAGGAACACTGACTATTAACGAAACTGAAACACAGTTTGAAGTAGACTCAGGATGTGGGGTAACAGTGGTGAACCACTCAGTGTACAAAACCTACAACCATGCAGAGTGAGACTCAGAACATACACAGGACATAGGGTAAATGTTTTGGGAGCAGCTATGGTAAAAGTGTAGCACAAAAAGTCAGTAAAAAACCTACTGGTGGTAGTTGTGCCAGGGACGGGCCCTAGTCTAGTTGGCAGGAACTGGATTAAGAAGCTAGGTTTGCAGTGGAGACCTGCAAACCAGATTCACCATGTCAGGGAAGAGACCTTGGAGGAGGTACTTGGGGAATATGAGGAGGTTTTCAAAGAGGAATTAGGGAGATTTAAAGGGCCCCCAGCTAATCTATATGTGGACAAGGAAGCAACCCCCAGGTTTTTTAAAGCTAGACCGGTCCCGTATATAATGAGAGGAAGGGTTGAGGCCGAACTGGACCGTCTCCTAGCCCAGGAGATAATTGAACCGGTAAAATATGCAGAGTGGGCAGCGCCTGTGGTACCGGTGTTAAAACCAGATGACTCAGTAAGTTTGTGCGGTGATTACAAACTGACTGTAAATCGAGTATCAAAACTGCAGCAGTATCCAATTCCCAGAATTGAGGATTTGTTTGCCAACCTGTCAGGTGGACAGAAGTTCACAAAGCTAGATCTCAGTCATGCATATCACCAAATCCCTTTGGATGAAGAAGCAAAAACATATGTGACCATAAATACACACAAGGGCTTGTTCACGTACAAAGTGTTACCTTTCGGAGTATCATCTAGCCCAGTTATTTTTCAACGGACCTACAGGGCATCCCTAGAGTGGCAATATTCTTGGATGACATCCTGCTGACAGGGAAAGACGACAAAGAGCATCTGTAGACTCTTTTCCTTGTGTTGAAACGGCTACAGGAGGCCGGTCCCAGGCTCAAAAGAACCATGTGTTCGTTCCTGAGTGAGGAAGTGATGTTTCTAGGTCATAAGGTGGATGCCACAGGACTGCACCCCGTGCACGAGAAGATGGAAGCAATCAAGGATGCACCCACACCTTCAAATGTGACAGAGCTCAAAGCATATCTAGGACTGTTAAACTATTATAACAAGTTCCTGCCCGGTCTGTCAAACATCCTTGCTCCAGTGCACAAACGGCTAAAAAAAAGACACAAAGTGGCAGTGGGAAGAGGCACAACAGACAGCGTTTGAAAAGTCAAAAGACATGATGCAGTCAGCTGAAGTGTTGGTGCATTATGACCCAGAGAAGGACATTGTGCTATCATGTGAGGCATCACCATATGGATTAGGTGTTGTGCTCTCACATCGCATGCCAGATGGAACTGAAAGACCCATTGGATTTACATCACGGACATTAAATGCTGCAGAGAAAAACTACTCACAACTTGACAAGGAAGGACTGGCAGTTATTTTTGGAATAAAACACTTCCACAAGTACATCTATGGACGGAAGTTTACTATAGTGACGGATCACTGTTGTCACTTTTCAGTGAGATGCAAGCAGTACCCCAAATGGCATCACAGAGGATACAACGTTGGGCCGTGACCTTGAGAGCCTATGAATACACCATAGTGTACAAAGAAGGGAAGTACCACTACAATGCAGACGCACTGAGCCGCCTGTCCTACCACAGAAACCTGACCTGGGGAGGCCAGAAGAGAGGGTTCTCATGCTGGAGAGTTCTGACATCACACTTGTGATTGCTGACGAAGTGAAAGTATGGACAGACAAGGATCCAGTACTCTCACGGCTGCAGGAATTGGTAAACAGAGGATGGTCATCAGAATTAAAAGAGATTGAGTTTGGCCCTTATGTAGTGAGGAAACATGAACTCAGTATCCAAAATGGGTGTGTGTTGTGGGGCGCAATAGTTATTGTGCCAAAACCCGGCCAAGAAAGTGTTTTGAGACAGCTTCATCGAGGCCATCCGGGAGTGTCCAGGATGAAAGCACTGGCTCGGAGCTATGTATGGTGGCCAAAGCTCGACAAGGATGTAGAGGATACTGTCAAGTCCTGTATAACATGTCAAGAGCACCGAAATGTTCCGGCACCAGCTCCGTTACACCCCTGGGATTGGCCTGATAAGCCCTGGAGTCGTATTCATGTGGATTATGCTGGGCCATTCATGGGGAAGATGTTTTTTGTGCTCATCGATGCACACTCAAAATGGATGGATGTGGTTCCAGTCAATTCTGCCACTTTAGCCACTACAATTGAGTGCCTGCGTACCAGTTTCATTAACCGTGGACTGCCTGGGTTGTTGGTGTCTGATAATGGCACCTGTTTCATCAGCACAGAGTTCAAAGATGTTCTTAAAATAAATGGTATCAGTCATGTGACCTCGGCACCCTATCACGCCTCCAGTAACGGGTTAGCAGAGAGAGGGGTACAGACATTTAAAAGGATGATGAAAAATGTTCCAGA
Source organism: Notothenia rossii (assembly GCF_949606895.1). NCBI lineage: Eukaryota > Metazoa > Chordata > Actinopteri > Perciformes > Nototheniidae > Notothenia > Notothenia rossii. The sequence continues at coordinate 61,503,115 of NC_136912.1, forward strand.
AGGCACACTTACAGCCAAGGTAGCCAGAGTGTTATTTAGTTATTGTGTGACTCCTCAGACTATAACAGGTCTGTCACCAGCAGAGCTGCTTCTCGGGAGGAAGCTACGTTGCTGTTTGGATTCAATTCATCCAGATCTGAGCATGAAGGTGAAAGAAAAACAGGAAAGACAAATAAGAGATCATGACAAAAAGGCAAAGGGGCGCTGGTTCAAAACAGGAGACGAGAGTGCTGACGAGAAACTTCAGTCTTGGACCCAAGTGGATTCCAGGAATCATAGAGTCAGTGACAGGGCCAGTGTCATATAAATTCATGCTGGGTGATGGGAGAGTAGTCAGGAGACATGTGGACCAGATTCATGCTCACCACCAAAGACCAGAAAAAGACCATGAAAGACAACAGACTGACTCGACTCAGCTCAGTCAGGCAGCCGAAAAAGGAGTGACATGGCAGGACGTTGAGAAGGTGCTGCTCAGTGGGGACGAGTCGGAAGAGCCAGCAGCTACAGAAGCTGCAGCAGCAGAGAGGGTCCATGGAACGGTGGAAAATACAAGTCCAGGGAAGAGACAGTCAAAAAGAGAGATGAAGTTACCCAGTTACCTTAAATACTTCCAGCTGAGCTAAGAAGGGAATAGATAATACTGTTGTGAGTCACCTGTTAAATACAAATACAAATACATGTTACAATATTCCTGTTGGATGTATATAACCTGATTGAGGGGAAGCGGATGTTGTAAGGTCATATATATATTGCATGTTAGTTTACCAGTCCACAAGGTGGCACTGTGACATTGAAATTGTTGCCATTCAATAAGCATAGAAGAGGAACTGGGAGCTATGTTGTTATGCTAAGTATGTGATGAACCAGAGTCGCAGTTCGGCGCTACCAGAAATCAATAAACTCCACTATGCTCACCAGAAGCCTCCTGTGAGTTACTACAAAAATGCTGAAGGACTGTGTGAGATCTCCTGACTTAGGCCTCATGATGATCGTAAGAAAGCCAAGTTAGAAGTTCACAACGACATTATGGTTCTTCCTACACTGTAAAACCTGATAAGTTAGTTAAACTCAAACTGTTTGTAGAAACTGATTGCTTTTACATTTAAGTTTACAAAATGAAACAACTTGAACATGAAACTAATTATTTGAATCGACTCCAAGTAACTCTAGTATCTATTGTTATGGATACTTTGGTAAATAAAGTGTACTGTACTAAATCCATTCAGTTATTTGAACTTAAGTCTCTTAATAATGAAACTTAAATGTTTTTATTTTTTCAAAGCTTATTTGAAATGTATTAATGTAATATGTGAATTAAGTAACACCACCTTAAATCTAAATTTTAAAACTACCCAGTTTGTTTCAATACAATTAATTATTACATTTGAGTGATGACAACTTATGACTTGATTGTGTTTACTTCATTCATTTAGGAAACTTCATTATTTCAGTGTGAAATAAATCTCAAAATTAAAACATTTTAATGTCAACATTTTTCAAAAAGAAAGACATTTGGAAAAACTGAGATCATTTTTAAACTTAAAAATAAGATTGTACTAAAACACAAAGTGTAAAGACACCACCTAAACATATGCAGACATGCATTATGACATTTGCATCAGTTATTTCCACGGTATCCAATTTAAATCCGTTCTTGGCATGCAACAAAATGATGATTTTGAGAATCCGATGATCTTCACCAAAATAGTCTGACATTTGTTACCAGAGGACAACCTGAATGAACTCAAAGAAGCCAGTTCTCAGGATAGCTCAAATGGAGACCATAGATCAGTCCAAACTAAACCACCAGACAATCTATCCAGGATCTGTGAAACATCACAGCCTGATCCTCGAGGATGATGGCCACGTGATGAGTTTCGATATGAACTCCTACAGGCACCTCCTCTTCATTATGGGGGGCCGTACAGGCCGTAATTCATACTGGTCCTCTCACGCACATACATTCTCCTTTTACATACATATATTCTCCTTTTACATACATACATGTTCACTCTTACACACATATATTCCCCTTTTACATACATACATTTTCACTCTCACACGTACATTCTCCTTTTACATACATTCTCCTTTTACATACATACATTTTCACTCTTACACACATACTGTATATATTTACACTCACACATTCATGCATTTTGTTCTCATATTCATATATTTTAATGCTCATATTTATACATTTTGCTCTCATGCACATTCATTCAATGTTTACATTTAATATTATAAATAATATATGCATGTCTGAAGACAATAAATCTATGCAAGAGAAGAATGTATGTATGAAGACAATATATGTATGCAAGAGAAGAATGCATATGTATGTATCAGCGACGTGCAGTCAGGGGAGGAGCCTCACCTGTCATACTCCAATGTAACGGAAAAACAACTAAAGAAAAACTAAATAGTAATAATAATAAAATGTCTCCACTGATCTATGATGTAAGTCTGATTAATGTATGATTCCAATCGCTTTTTAAAGTCAAAATCCGCAAATTTGCCGAGCTCCGCTACAACTACGGGTAGCGATGAGAAGTGAGGCAGGGACGAGCTCTGTCTCTCGTAAGCCCACAGTAACTTGCTGGAGCGCGGGCACTAACGTAGCGCGGGCACTTATTTTGTGAGCGCGCTCAAGCGGGCCCTAAGCGCATGCCTGTTACCATCTCACTGTATGTCACCAATGTAATGTTTGTAGATCCCTTTATTAAATGTATCCTCGCCATCCATAGTCTCTAAATAACTTATTTAACGTATATATGATATTTAGGCTCGCTGGTCTCATCATATAACGGCAATGAAAAAAGCAGCAGGAGAGGCGGCCATAACCTCTGCCGCACTGAAGGGGGCGCACATGAGCCCACAGGTTCTTGTTGCTACTGTTATTCTACGCAGAGACGGTAGACACGAACAACAAGTTTCAAATTACAGGAAGATAAGGAGGAATTTTACAAAAAAGTAATAGAGATTGTTGTCCAGAAGGATAGCATGGACTTCATGTTCAAGTCAAGGTAAGACCACAATTTTAATGAAAATGGGATCTTACTAAGAAAGAACAATCCAATATTTAGATGTTGGGTATCGTTTTGTTGAACGGTCTGTTTAAAATGAATCGAAGCATCAGACTAAAAAAGCTTTTGAAAATAACCGAATATTTTGATTAAGGTCAAAATATAATATTTTTAAATCTGACTCCGAAAGAGTCAGTGCCTCACCAGCCATGAAGCTCACCGCACGTCACTGGTATGTATGTGTGAGAGAAAGTATATAGTGGAAACGGAAGGAGTATGGTTGAAATGGAAGGAAGGTCATTATCGCGCTGTGATTGGTTCAGAAGGTCGAGCAGGGTGGGCTCATGTTCAGATCTTCGGGCTAAAATCAACACGTTGGAGGCAGATGAATCCGTGTATCTACGGAGTACGGACCATTTGTTTTTCTTTATTAAACAAGTAAATGGAAGAGCGTCTTGTTGAGGCAGAACCTCTGCTCCACGCATTCCTCTATGAGTTTGTTTTACAAGAAGGAAAAGTCAAAGCACCAGGATAAGGGTTAAACAATAATCTGCTTTAATGGTGGAACATACAATACATCACAAAACAATTCAAAAGGGGCCCCCCTTCGGGTGCCCCTGCTCTGGTCCTCTCCTGTGAGAGGTCTTACCCCTTGGCCGTATGAAGAAAAGAAGAGAGCGAACCAAAGGAAAACACAGGCTTTCATACTAAAAACACAGGAGGAGGTGTGTGGATGCTTCCCCCAGAGGTCATCTTATTGGGAGAGACCAACACATGGCCTGTCGTACCCAATCAGCGCGACACAGCAGAAGAAACCCGGAAACAAAAAGTCTCTTTCAGTTTGACGAAAACCAGATACCTTTTGGTGTCTGGAACGGTGTGTGGATGCTTCCCCCAGAGGTCATCTTATTGGGAGAGACCAACACATGGCCTGTCGTACCCAATCAGCGCGACACAGCAGAAGAAACCCGGAAACAAAAAGTCTCTTTCAGTTTGACGAAAACCAGATACCTTTTGGTGTCTGGAACGAACCTGCTCTAAATAACAAGTTTCCTTATCTTATTTCACATCTTGCAGCCAGCACACACACATATTCCCCTTTATGGCTCTTTGTCTCTGTGGCCATCTTCCCCCCCTCAGTTGTTAAAGCACCTTTCGTTTCACCTACTCTTGGCATCTTTTAAGATATAGTTGGATTATACAAATATCACATGTGAGTTACCTTAATATCCACAATACCGGGGAAAACATTACTGCTATTCTTGATACAAAGTAATTAAACACACACATATATTTATCATGTAGACTTCCCTAATATTTGACATGCTGGAGATCTTTTAAGAAGAATGTCTCCTCCCCCAGCTCTTCCAATCTACTGGAATGCAGAACTGCTCTCTGTTCATACAGAGTAATAAAACATGTTTTAGCTAATTTCTCCACAATGTTTGTAGCAATTTAGTACCCACACATGAAAGAACAAAAAAAAGAAATCAAATAAAACACACCCTTATCGTTTCTTAACAAATGCATGCTGGACATGAATCACTAATTAACAGGACTTTAACTGCATTATCTGAAAATGTATCTGGGAATTCCCCTGTTAATTGCAAGGACTATTGATAATTAACAGAGAGACCCTAGGGGCCTCTTCTTGGTATCTGCTCGGCAGAAGTCACTCAATGCAGAAATCACAAGTTTAACACACATTCTATATAAGTTGACATTAAAATGAATATACCAGATTGAACTTTCCTGCCATAACACGTTACTTTAATCCTTCAAATAATTCAAATAATACTTCAATTTGCGAGGCGTTTTTTGCCTTACTAAATGGTCTCATGGTCATTGGAGCGAGGGGGGAGGGGGGGGGGGGGGCGTAAATATAATAAGCCTGTGTCTAAAAATGGACAACATTGTTCGGAGAATTTTTTTCAAATCAGCAGCTCTTTTTTTCCCCTGCTATATTTGATGATCGATACAAATATTTGTTACCACAAGTTCTCAATAAAAGTGACACTGTTGGACTCGGTACTACTTGGACTACTACCACAAGTACAATCAAGTACTTTTACTGTGTACTTTTTGAGTAATCCTTTGTCAAACTCCACCCATGAGTAAAACAAATCCTTTTATCTCTCAGATAAGATGGCAGAAAACATGCATTATTGTACTGGGTGGAGTTTGACAAAGGATTACCTCACCACCTGACCTCACCCCCTGTTACATTTGTAAGTGTTCTGGCCACTCCCTGGAGGGGTGTGGCCCACACCTCACTGGGCTGGGCTGTGCTGGGCTGGGCTGGGCTGGGCTGGGCTGGGCTGGGCTGGGCCGTTTTGATAGGCTACCTATGTTCTATCTATCAGATGGTTTCACTTGCACACATCAGGCCCGTAGCAGCTGTCACTGCGCAGTGAACGATCAGGAGTGAGTGACTGAGAGACCTAGCTGGCAGTTGCTGGATAAACAAGCTCCGTTGGCAGGGAAACAGGGTTCAGGGGGAGTGGCTGTACCCGTAGGATAGAAAAGGGGGAAGTGACGTCTGACTCAGAGGTCGCGCGGCTGTGGAGAAGAACGTGTTGCCCACATTATGTTACTGAGTTTAGGCTAGTTAGCTAGCAGATTTATTGTTTTGGGTGCAGTCACTTTTGCCTCCACTTGCTGTTCAAATAAATGTTGAAAGAAAAAGTAAATCTGTTTACAGTTCTGTTTCATATGGGTGTTGAGAGATGTATCCATAGATTTTGTCCATAATTTTGCTCTCAAAGTGCACTAGATTGATGCATTTAACTTTGACATTTAAAAAAAAGTCTTCCCGGGGGAGCATGCCCCCAGACCCCCCTAGAGGAGGTGAGGTCCACCACCTTCCCACACCCCCTGTTAAATTGTCTCACCCACATTGAGGATGCTTCCTACGCCCATGTTTTATTCCATGCGTCAACTCAGGCAAATTGGGTCCAAATGTTATTGCAGCAATGATCTGTTAAAATTAAAATCACTAAATATATATGCTGTGACTATTTTGCTCTCGGCAACTCAAGGGCTCAGGTAATGTGAGTACTATATGAATAATGGTCCAAAATAACATTAAATGCATAGGGTTTTTTGTTAAATAACATACTTTCATCGCCGGCCGGACGATACATGCCGTGCATTAAGTGGGCCTGTCTGTCAATTAATCCCCGGGCCACTTTTTCCTCCCATTCCGCCCCTGGGCATTAGCTTTGCTTTTTGAAAATATAGCTCTCACAAAATGGTGTGGCATTACGAAGCAGTCTTCTTTACTTCTAAGAACGGGTTTGTTAGAGACTATGAAGGCGTTTCAAAATGTATTTTCCTCACTAAAGCAGTGCTTGCAAATTAACATGTCCACAACTCAGTAAGCTAGGTTAGCTACTGCAGTTCAAACAGCATGACGACAAAGCACTGATAAAACAACAGAAACTTTACTTCGCGGGGAAGATGGAAGAACTCCACAAAGTCTGAAAATAATAAATCTTTGATCCAAATCACACAAAGTGTTCAGGTAGTATCTCGGTGTGCTCTTCAAGCAGTTCAAACAGGTCCGAGTGGAGATGGGCGGCGGTAACGTCCTCTCTCAGTGCAGCGTGCCGTGTGCAAAGAGGTGCACCTTCCACTGTTACTGGGGAATGCAACAAACTTTCCCGAATACAAAAAGCCACCCATTCACATTTCACATGGTATAAAAATAAAAAGACTGTAATTAAAGGGGTGCACATAACTGGTACACAGGTACGCATGCGCGTAAAAAATCTGAAATGCGTACCCTCACTTGTGTCACTAAGCGCCTTTGCGTACCGACTAGTTGTGAAGCTTTTCCAGAGTCGGACTCCGTGTGCAAAGACGGGGCGGGGCAGCTGTTAACGTCGGTCTGTACAACGGAATTGTGCCAAAACGACGCCAACCAATTGCATGCATTGTAAAGCTACCTACTATAAATAATGGACTATTGATCGCCTCAGTAATTACCAAATAGTTGGAGGCTTTTCGTCACTTCCACGGCAACATGCATTCTGTTGACTGCAAACCATCTCTATGACTATGATAGATAACGACAGCTCTCTATAACTGAAAGATCAGCTGAAATAATTTAGTTTTAGGGGACAGCACATCAAAAGCCATTAACATGGAGTGGTTGTATTTATCCTGATGTGAAATCACAGCTACTATATCAACTCTTATATTTTTACGACGGGGCTCCCTTTCATAATCTCTGCTCTGCTTTAATGTGTTGCCCTAATCAGCCTTACATTTTAATCTCGGTTTGATTTAACTCGGCCATAATGAGAAATCTGCTTTTAGAATGGCAGTGGGCATCCATTTATCTTTTCCATCTCTGTTTAACGTGGCCTCTCAACATCTCCTGAAAGACCGTCCAAATCGAAGTTGGAGGAAGGGATTTGGATTTTGTGATGACAAAACATAGATATCTTTCCTGGAGAGAATTTTTTTTTATCATTCATATTTTAGGCTTTCAAAGAGTGGGGAGAGTATTAGAAAAGTTTAATTCAAACAGGTTATTTGAATCAGATCACTAATGGGCTTTGGTCAAATATATTTATAGTTTTTGTGACAGTGCTGATGTGATAGAAGCACAGAGTGAGGGCAGAATCTAAATGGATGATTTGCACAGGGAAAGGGTTCTTTGTGTTCACCAAGCATCACTCAACTCCATTTCCCACATGTCTACAAGCGATTATCGGAGAATAAAGGTAAAATGAAAGCGGACCTATTTCCATTTAGGCTGTGTTTGGTTGGTGACATGTTTGTTAGGCCTTTGTTGTGTTGGAATGGGTATACACCAAAGAGTCCTCGGGTAGAATAGCGCTTTGGATCTGTACGGTTTCTCTCACGTGAATAAGAGAAACTGCAAAAAGTAGCCTTTTTCTGTTTTTGTCTCACCTTTTTCTGCCTGCTTGAATGTCAGTCATGTAACCAGGGATGTGCACAGACATTTGGAGGGGCTATTGCTCTAAACTGGAAAAAAGGCAGCAAATGCTGCAAGGCGCTTTCTAGAATTTGCAATGAAGGTGTAAAGTTTTTCAACCACTGTGAAAAAATCCACAAAATGTATGTTTGACTTTGCACTCTCCACTAAGACCAGGTTCAAACAGTGTGCGTGGCAATGTACGTACAGTGCCTTTTTATTCTGCCTCTATTCTTGAGTGTAGCCCTTTGTAAGGCCCGCTCATGTTAGCTGCCCCATGATATCCCTGTCCACGGATGTCCTCTGCTTTGAGCTGATTCTCCTCCAGTAGCTTCATAACCAGGTTTTCAAGGGCTTCACCAGTTGTTGACTGTACGTCACAAAGCTAAAGAAAGCGCTCCTTTATGGTCATGTCATGCACACATCGAACAACAAATTACGCCTGCTCAACGTGCGACACATCAAGCATAATAGAGAATATTGATGCTTCCTTCACTTCCTTCTGGATGGCGCTTTTCACATAAAGGCTCAGTGCTCTAATAAGGTAATTCTGTGTACTATTGGAAAGTAGAGACACTTGGGGCTTTTGATTTGAGGTTGCTTTTTCTTGATAACATCAAGATGAAGCTTAAGGACCCTATCGTATTGGGCTAGCAAATCCACCAGATGAAGAAAATGTCCTCTGTTTAAACTGAGCCAGTTTTCATCTCTACCCCTGAAGGCCAAGCCTTGTCTTGCAAGATAAAATGTGATCTCTATTAACCGGAAGATGATCTCTCTGTTTTTCTGCCTCTCCCTTTCTTTAGCTGCTTGCATCTGCAAATCTGCTACTGCAAAGCAATGTTCAACGGCTTTATCTTATATGTATTCCACCTGGTCATGCCAATCATGTGCGATTCACTGCAGTAGTGCTCCTTCGTTCTTACTTTTGCCTGCCTCCACCTGTTTACACCTCCAGACTTCCATGCAGACCTACTCTTGTACTTATCGTCATTCTGAAACAAATGCTTCAGCTGATAGCATCATTTTGTGGAGAATACTCCAACCAGGGGTTTTCATCATACCAGTGGCCCTGAAAAGACCGCCCATCTTGATTTTTTGGGAACTGGACCAGAGGACGACAGGGTCCAATTGAGTTTGAAAATGTTACGAAGGCCTCATTGTACTTGATATTGTTCTTCTGAACATGGGCTGGATCGCCGGGGTTTGGTAGCTGTAGCAAAAAAACAAATTCTGAAGATGCTTTCACTCTTGTGTACTCTGATGTTACTGCCTCATTCTCCATCTCTTCCCTCTCAATGTCCATATCCTCTCCTTCCATCTCTTTGTCCTCAGTTTCTGTCTCTTCATTCTCAATTCCTGTCTCCTTGTCCTCACTTTTTGTTTCTTTGTCCTCACTTCCTATCTCTTTGTCCTCACTTCCTATCTCTTCATTCTCAATTCCTGTCTCTTTGTCCTCACTTCCTATTTCTTCATTCTCAGTTCCTGTCTCTTCATTCTCAGTTCCTGTCTCCTTGTCCTCACTTTCTGTCTCCTTGTCCTCACTTTCTGTCTCCTTGTCCTCACTTCCTGTCTCCTTGTCCTCACTTCCTGTCTCTTTGTCCTCACTTCCTATCTCTTTGTCCTCACTTCCTATCTCTTCATTCTCACTTCCTATCTCTTCATTCTCAATTCCTGTCTCTTCATTCTCAATTACTGTCTCTTTCTCCTCATTTTCAGATTCTGTCTCTATCCTTTCTTCATTCTCTGAGTCTGAACTGTTCTGGGCATCATTGTGTTTTGTCTCAGGCTCACCATCTATCAAATACAATTAAGAGAATATTTTAGAGCTCTTTATAAGGCATTGTTGCTAAGTGTTCAAATAATGAAAGCATTATTACTGTGGTGATCTCCTTTTCACACTATAAAGGAGTTCAAATATGGAGCTGTCTCCAAAATAAACATTTTACCTAATTCGTATTCTTAAACAGAATTATTAGAATCAGAATTAAGTAACATATACACTTAATTCTTTACTGCTATAAAAACATACAAAGACAACTGAATACTAGTGCAGTCAGTTACATTTTAGATTGTTGAAGGTTATATCTAGTTATTCATGTGAAAATAAATATGTTGCCTACTTGTATAGAATAATTACAACCTGTTGTAAAGCCTTTGTGAACCAGTTATCTGGCCATCTTATCCATATTATACTACAGCTATTAGTAGTATTTTACTAGATCACCAAGCTCTCAAATGTGCTCTGAACTGGAGGCTTGGGGTTAGCCCCCAGCAGAGAAATATTAACTTCACTCAGCACAAATAGAGGCTTTGCATTTATCACTGATTTAAATATTTGTTTTAATGAGTTATTAGTGTACTCCAACTTATGTAGTTGCTTGACATAATCACAGTGCTTCACCTGCAGCTGCCCTGCTGGCACCTTTTATCCAGCCCTGCAAAGTTGCAGTCCTTTTAGCTGCCTCCTTCAGATATCTCTCTCTCTGCTTCAGTCTCCTCTGTCTTGAAGGCATTCTTAAGCACAGAAATGTAACATTAGGCTGTGCATAAAATAACCAAACGATTATTACATTAACTAATTTGAACAGTAATTCACATCATCATCTCATAACAAAATAAGCTACTTGCATTCAGTGACTTGATGAAAATTTAAATTAAAACAAGGGACATTTTTTGTTTTGCGGCCCATATCTCATTAAAATATGTAATGTTATAACTATTAAAGAAAATATGGGGACAATCATATTTCAATGTAGTGTTTGACCATTGTAACTGCTGTGCAGACATACTGATCGTAAAATATATAGCCCCTCCAAATGTCTGTGCACGCCCCTGGGTCTTTAACGCACCAGCATCAATACAATATGTAAAACATGTAATCACACACATAGCGATATAGAACATAAATAATAAAGACGTACCTTGTTTAAAACACTTTTGTGGTCATACTGTGGAATGAGTTCACACTGAAACGAGATATTCATTGAAAATTTCGCGGAAAATTACATATTACAAGAAGAAGAAAAAGAAGAAGAAGAAGAATGAGGCTGCTAACGCTAAATGCTAACGCTAAGGTTACAATAATTGTATTGCTGCGAACCATGCTGCGAACAAGCACCATGCCATTGAAACATCAACTTTGTTACTATTGTATTTCACCATTTAAGAACATGACATTTACAAACATAGCAAAAACAAATACATGCTATGCAAAAAGTGCAAAAGAGCAAGAACAGCACACAGTTACACACAGCACACTTAAACACAACATGGGAAGAGGTTAGTGCATGTAATGGCGCTGCAATGGCGCTAAAGTTTCTTATGAACCTTCTGTAGAAGTTGGCAAAGCCTAAACATTGTTGGATCTATTTCCTGTTTGTGGGAGTTGGCCAATCTTCCACAGCACTAACCTTTACTGAGATGATATAACCCAGGAAGGAGACCGTCTTGGCATGAAACTCACATTTCTCAGCTTTGCAGTACAGTTGATTCTCCAACAGTTTCTGGAGTACTTGGCGGACATGTTGAATGTGAGTCTCCTCATCCGGTGAGAAAATTAAGATGTCGTCAAGGTAGACAAACTTGTTGAGAAAGTCCCTCAACACATCATTGATCATACCCTGAAAGACACCTGGAGCATTGCATAAACCAAAAGGCATCACAATATATTCGTAGTGGCCACTAGGAGTGTTGAAACCTGTCTTCCACTCATCCCCCTCCCGAATTCTGACAAGATGATAGGCGTTTCTGAGGTCCAGTTTGGTGAATACTTGGGCATCCTGCAACAGTTCAAACGCTGAAGACATTAGTGGAAGGGGGTATTTATTCTTAACAGTTATTCCATTGAGTGGACTATAGTCTATGCATGGACGTAGAAAACCATCTTTCTTGCCCACAAAGAAAAAGCCTGCAGCCGCAGGTGATGACGACGGTCTAATGAGTCCAGACTTAAGGGAAGAGTCAATATACATCTTCATGGCACCTCTTTATAGTGCAGAGATGGAGTGAAGCCGACCTCTAGGGATCGGAGCTCCAGGCAAAAGGTCAATAGGGCAGTCATAAGGTCGATGAGGTGGTAGCGATGTAGCCTTAGTCTTGTCAAAAACCTATTTTAAGTCCAGATAACATGTAGGCACTCTAGACAGGTCAGCGTACTCTGACTTGATGTCAGTGGTAACTCTATTGGGTTTGTCTGTCTGATTAACAGACTGTCTGGAGTTCCCAGGGGAGGCTAAGCAGGTAACTTTACAATCAGGAGCCCAGTTCTTAATGTTTCCCGACCGCCAGTCAATATTCGGATTGTGTCTGAGGAGCCATGGAAGTCCCAAAACTATAGGGTGAAGTGCAGAGTTAAATAAGTGGAATCTTAATTTTTCTGTGTGAATTTCATCTATAGTTACTTGAACGGGTTCAGTTATATGGGTTACTCTGAATAACAGCTTGCCATCTAAGGCACTGGCATCTTCAGGGGAAGTCAAAGGAACAGTAGTAATGCCCAGTCTTTTAGCAAGACCCCAGTCCATCAGACTTTCGTCCGCCCCTGAATCCACTAGTACCCCCTGAGTCATGGTGTGGTCACGTAACTGCAATTTTACCTTGGTCATTGATCGTGTAGGAAAGTCAGCTGCAGAAAATCGGCTCACCAGCGCCCTCTGTCGCGCCGATGAGCCTGTCCTTTTAATGGGCATGAGGATGCTGCATGGCCATGTTGTCCACAGTGGAAGCAGCATCCTTCACGAAAATGGCGCTCTCGTTCCTCTGCTGTGATCCTGGCTCCGCCCAGCTGCATTGGTTCCTCGGATGATGTTGTCAGGGGTGTATTGTTTACCCGTGGGCGTTGTGGGGCAGGTGGGCGCACGCTGGTTCTTAACCTTTCACTGTTCCTTTCATTAAGTCTAATATCAATACGGGTTGACATATCAATGATTGAGTCAAGATCTGTTGGTAGCTCCAGGGGTGCTAATTGGTCCTTAATAGAATCCTTTAGGCCATTCATAAAGGCATCAATAAGGGCTGGGGTGTTCCACCCGCTATCTGCTGCTAAATTGCGAAATTGTATCGCATAGTCTGCCACTCTTCTGGGTCCCTTTTTAATCTGCATTAACACTCGGCTGGCCTCTCTGGCTGGTGAAGAGTGATCAAAAACACGCCTTAGAGTCTCTGAGAACATGTTCAATGACTGGCACACTGGAGAATCAGAGGACCATTCGGCCGTAGCCCAGGCGGCAGCTCGCCAGGTTAAATGGGATAGCATAAAGGCTACTCTAGCTTGGTCTGAAATAAAGGCAGAGGGGTTATGGGCGAAATGCAGTTCACACTGTACCAGAAAGGGGCGAAAGTCCCTAGAGTCCCCGGAAAACTTCTCTGGAGATGAAAGGCGAAGCGACGTTCCAGAAGGGGGAATGTGGTCTGCAGCAGCAGCAGCAGAACCAGCGGAAGCAACGGATGGGCTCGGCATAGTAGGAGACCTTGTAGGTACTCCAGCTTCGAGTTGGGCAAGAGCTCTTTGCACTTGAACCGCCAGGTGATTAACTTGATTAGTTACAGCCTCCTGGAATTCTTCTTGGCGATCAGTGAAGTTACCAACTCCTCTGTTAATGGAGACCAGCTGTGCAGCATGGTGAGCAAGCTCTGCTCTCTGTCCTTCAACATCCGCTTTAAATCTATCTGACTCGGCTGAGTCCATGTTGGCCAGTTCCTTCTGTTAGAATGGGGTACAAAAATACTGGACTCAAATGCAACGACTCATATTTTAATGAGAAAAATAAAACAAAGTATTAACAAAAAATCACTCTTGCGAGGACAAAGCAAAACTCTTGAAATCAAACAAACAAAACTCTCCTCTCTGGTACTCTCCTCTCTGGTATCCGCTGGGTCTCTGGAGATATGAATCACACTGAAAGACTGGCACTAGACAAAGGGAGACGAGGACTATTTAAACATGAGGGAATTGGGAACAGGTGGAAACAATCAGGCGCGGGGCAGACACTGATGATGGAGGGAAAAAAACAAAGTGAGGAAGTAACAAGGTCTGAAAAGAAAGACAAGAGGTAAGTACAAAATAAAACAGGAAATGGGAAAACGAGACATGACATGAAGCATGGGGACTTGACTAGAGATGACAGACATAAAATAGACAGACAAGACGTGAAGTAACATGAAAACCTGACTCTACATAGAAACTTGACTAGACTTGAAATGACATAAATACCTGACTAAACATGAAATGACAGACATAAAACAAACACAACCAACACAATTGACGAGACACCACAGAATGGAACCTTATGGAACCCCAACAGGGTCGACAAGGTAGGGGGATTTGGCACCATTAACCAAAACACGCTGTTTTCTGTTCGATAAGTAAGACTTGAACCAATGTATTGAATCTGCCGAAAAATTGAAACAAGTTAGCTTTGTAAGGAACACTTGGTGGTCAACGGTGTCAAATGCCTTCCTGAGGTCAAGGAAGACAGCACCTACATAAGGGCTTGTGTCCAACATACATTTAACCTTTTCCAAAAAGACACAATTAGCTGTCTCAGTGGAGTGGTGAGCACGAAAACCAAACTGCATTGGGTGGAGTGGAGCAAAACCTTTATCTAAATGTTTGGTGATTTGACACCCATTCCTCAGGTATCTTAGAGACACAGGGGAGGATGCTGATAGGTCTATAATTGGACTCTGTTCATGGGTAGTTTGCTTGCCTGTGGCCTCAATTAACCAGAGACTGTTGACTATGGCCTTGATGTAGTCAAGGGGACTATCTATACCAGTGACCACCAACTGGCGGCCCGCGGGCCACATCCGGCCCGCCAGATATTCTCATTTCTCATCCGGCCCGCACGACAGGGGTGACTGTGGCGTTGGCACTGTGTGCAGTACCGGAGTCCAACAGAGAGGCAGCAGCTGCGGTACAGTAGACTGTGTACTGCAAAACCTTTCCTGCCTTGAAGACGAAGTGATCCTTTGTTGTGAAGAGTCTGCTTTGTGCGCTCTGCACCACAGCAGTAGCCCCGCTGTGACAGAGTCCAACAGAGAGGCAGGAGCTGCGGGACAGTAGCCTAGAAGCAGGGTTGGGTTGTAACGGAATACATGTAACGGCGTTACGTAATCAGAATACAAAAATCAAGTAGGCTAACTGTATTCAGCTGGCGTTACATTTGAAAAACAAGTAATCTGATTACAGTTACTTTCGTAAACCTGAAGTGAATACATTTTGGAATACTTATTGGAATTATTGGTGGGAAAAGTTTCCTCACAGAATGTGATATTCATTACCGGCAGAACTGTGTGCACACTGCACAGCGCTGCAGCATGTCTGTGAGGCCCCGCCCCTGCACGCAGATGAGAGAGAGAGATCTCTTTTAAAATATATTGAAAGTTAAAAACGGAGATGGTTGGATAAAATGCCCGCTCAACAACTTCAAACTTCTGGGCTATATAAACATCGCTGGCCCGCGATAGTGTCTATTGCAGGGGTCGGCAACCCCTGGCACGCGTGCCAGCATTGGCACGCGGCACCGTAACCAGTGGCACACGAGGAATAAGTGGAATAAGTGTGCAACATATTTAAATTGTATTTTCGGATCCTGAACGAGACCGCCGCCAGAGCGCGTCTCCCGTTACCTGCAGAAGGAAGCCATGCACGCAACGCAGCCCCGCTCTCTTTACTCCAGGTGACTTTCTGCCGCTTTCCTCCGTGGTGCAGTGCTGATCGTCTCAACACGGAGGAAAGCACTTCACAAATTGCAGTACCAATAAGGAGCTGTACAAATGCCGCAGTTTTTGCGTGGCTGTGCATTTAGTTGAAAGCTCATCTCTCATCGAAATAATATGCTACAAAGGGGGCGGACTGGCCATCTGTGTGTTGAACTTTCCTGTCGGCTCCCAGACCGTAGTCGAGGAGGGCAGAAGTAACAAGCTTCAGGTTCAATAACCCACTTTAGCTTAAATGACTGGAGAGAGGTGAGCTCTTCTTGGGAGGCCGTTGCATTTATTTAGCGGTTCTTCTGTTTCACAAAATACATCACAGACCTCTGTTTTTCTGCTTTCCCGTTTCACTTCCAGAAACACGCTCGCTCACTGTCGCTCTACCATCCACAAACACATGCACAAGCCACACCCCTCTCTCTCTATCTCTCTCTCTTAAAGGGACAGCGATCTCATCTCACTCTGCATGACCCGACACGACCCTAATAACATAACATGTGTGCTCTGGAGAATCACAGAACGGACGATCGTCCTTATTATTATGCCGTTTAAACCAATTACTTAAAGTTGTTTGTTAAATTCGGCATCGTGTATGTTGCGACACTGCTTCCCCGCAGCAAGGCTCCCCCGCCCTCCTGCGGATAGTTGACGAGCGTTAAGCTCCTCGACCCCCCCCCGTTGATAATTCTCGATAGTTGGCACGCTGATAACAATTTTTTTTTTAAATGGCACTTCATATCAAAAAGGTTGCCGACCCCTGGTCTATTGGATACATTGTGGCCCTTGGACAAATAGTTGGTGATCCCTGATCTATACAATGGACCTGGCAAAATATATATTTATTATGTTCTGCTGTTCCCTGAGGGGTTAGGGTTAGGTCTAACCAGGTCATAATTCTAGGTTTCACCAATACCAATATCTTTCATTGATGCATACATTCTTTGTTATTGTTGTGTTTTTTGTTAGCAGTGAAGAACTACCAAGCAGAGACCTTGAACTGGACCTGTCTGGCAGCTGTCCATGGGCCTCTGAGCCCAGAAGGCCTCGAGCTGCATGAGTACGGCTTTGATGACTGCTGCTGAGAAACAAACTTACACCTTACACAAAAAGGAATCAAGGTATTTGTGGAAGAAGTTCCTTTAACACTTATTTTGCTTCACTAGACTTCTTTATAATTCAGGTCTTATAGAAGTAATGCATTTCGATGGAAAATGCACTATTTTTCCAATGATTTATTACCTGCTTTAACACAAACAGATGTATGGTACCAAGTAATTTACTGGTGATTCAATGGTGCGCATAGAGAAAATAATGTTGAGCTACCTTTACTGTCTGCTGCTGCTGCTGCTGATAAATAACTACTCTGACTAAATCCTATATTGACACAGGTGTGAAATTATTTATATATACCCTGCATTCATATAATACCCTGTGTTTACTAGATATACGGCACATGTGTTTGTTTGTAGGATTAATAGATCGCATATCTGCATCAGGGAAGGAATGCCTCCAATTGGTGGCAGTCCTTGAACATCAATGGCTAACATCCATGCTGACTTTTTGAATGAAATAATTGGTCTTTGGTAGACATTTTTCACAATACGTTTGTGTAAGTCAAAAAGAACAGAAAGCCTTTACTTCTGGCAAGACTTTTAGGTATAGAAACGTCCCATTTCCTGCTGTGCCCTTCCTCTTGCCATCAATGTGAAACTGGGAAATGGACTGGGACTCACAGGCAAGCTAGCAAGTGGAGAATACACTACACATCAATTTGTTGTTTTGAAGGCATGATTACCAGGAGAGTTCATGCTCATCAGTTTGTCTCTCATCCATGTTCCGTTGAAGCAATTGGAACACCCCAGCCTCTGATTGATGTACTCTTCATACGCCTCACAGAGTAGTGCTTTGATTGATGACGCATATTTTTTTGCGATGCTTCTCACAGAGATGCTGAGAATACTTGTGCGGATGGAGGACAGGGTGTTATGACCCACTCAGCTTTGACAGTTGTGACTGCTGTGCCCAAAGAGATCAGTGTCGTGGCATGTCCTTTTAAATGTTGATTATGATTGCTGCAGGGGAGACACATGAATGATTTCACCTTTTTAAGATGCTGAAGTGCAATATATGTAATTAAGATTGCCCCAAAGAATTGAACTATTTAGAAATTTGTTTGGGATAAATACCCAAATGTGTACATCACAAAAGTTCCCTCAACCTACACTTCAAAAAATGGTCAAATCACAGCAAGATGATAATGTTGTCTTTTGTATTCTAACTCTACATACATGGCACTCTAAATTTAATTTATTCTGTTACATGTGTTTATTCTGTTACATGTGTTACACATGTCTTTCTTTTACCGGATGAATTACAATTGTGTGTTCAGACTGAATAGGAGGCATTTTGGCGGAAGATTAAACACATACAAATTCAATGGAAAGACAACTGCTTGCTAAGCAACATTGGTTGGATATCTATAGAAAAGATGTGTACAGACATTCATGGTTTCCAGTGGCTTTGTGTACGTTTTCCCTTAGGCGTTGACAGTTGTGGTTGACAGAGCTCAACACCATCACATGTGAAAGCCATGAAATATGGTACGGATGTCGTTAGTGCCAAGAGGAATAATCCAAACCACTTTTGGTAATCTCCTGACTTTTCCTTTAGCGCCACCAGCAGAGTTGACAAAGAGGCCTGTTGTGAATTCCCTGTGCTGCCCAAACACTGCCCTCTAGAGCAGGGGTTCCCAAAGTGGACGTCAATTACAAAAGTGATTACAAAATTAAAATTTATTTATTTTTTTTTTTTATTAAAAAGTGTGCATGACCTTTTTTCAGGGGCGGACTGGCCATCTGTAGAATTTCCCCGCAGCGAGGCTCCCCCCGTTGACAATCCACTAGCGCAGTGTTTCTCAAACCTTTTCATACCAAGGACCACTTAACCCATAAAAAGAACACTCATGGACCACCTAACTCCACAAATATCCAAAAACAAAAGGCCTGCTTACCACTCCAACAGTTTATAACAAATTACAGCCTAATAATGACAGCTTAACTTCTCTACATCGCCTCGTTCACACATTAAATCAACAATACAAATACAACTAGATTATATGAGCATTTAGTTCAAATAAGATTTAAAATACTCACAGGTTTTACACCTCTTATGAAATGTAGACTACATTTATTACAGAGTTTATGTCCCAGCCAACAGACTCACAGATAGTTGGCTACTGAGAGGTATGCAAAATACACGACACAGTAGTACGACACAAACCTCCGCTGTGGATTTTCAAAACAAAATACAGTAAAACTATGGTCGCAGGCCCAAGTTTAACTCTCTGAGGTAGAGTCCTGCCCGGGTCTGATTTTAAAGAGCCGCACCCGCGATGTGCAATACCGAACCCGCCCCAGTACCGGCACATATTGCCAATTAGTTCCGCAACCCGACCCGACCCGTCGGCACAAGATCCGTAACCCGACCCGAACCCTCATATATATGAGCAGTGAAAGAATTTACAGAATTCACATAGCACGATTAAAGGGAAATGGAGCTCCCGAGGGAGAGTGCTGCGCTGCCTTAAATACAAGCTGTAGGACTTTGAGGAGCTGTCCAGATGCTGAAAGAGCGCCACCAGGCCAGGCAGCCTTTCGATTAGTAGCTAATAAGAGCATAGGTGGCTCTGAAGGAACCGATGCAATTGTAATACTTACTGAAAATAAACTATTAATTTGTTGCGTTTCCCCTAAATGTGCAGCTGGACGATGTATTCGAGCTGCTGATTTAGAGATGCAGAGAATCATGCAATTATGAACACACGCAGTTGCGTATTTGGCTCAAAACGCGTGGGATGTTAATAGGGGTGCAACAACTAATCGACTTAATCGATTAACAAATTAGTTGCCAACTAATTTAGTCGTCGATTCATTGGTGACGTCATCACGTGTGTTTTACGCGCCGTTAAGCTCCAAAGTTATTGGTCTTTTTATTGGTACTGGAGAAATAAAAAAAATATATGTCATGTATTATTGCTACAAAAACATTATATCGCAGTCTTAGTGTCGCCAACTCGTTTCTAACATACAAAAAGACAAACAAATGCGTCTATGATGTATTTTCGATCAGACGAGATCTCTCTCCCCCCTCTGTGTGCGAGGGGGCGGGGCAGTTTACACACACGCGGCTGCTACATGCAGCAACACACTGCGGAGATGGCAGAGAGAATGCGCTCCGAGGTGTGATTTAACTTTACCCGTCATGAGGTGGAAAATGATCGTTACCAAAAGTGCAATAAGAATTTAGCATGTAAGGGCGGTAACACGAGCAATTTGTCTAAACATTTATCAAAAGTGCACCACATCCAGACGGAGGAATGCACCGGGTTCGACTGTCTTTCAAGTAGCTCTGTAGCCCCATCCACGAGTAATGTTTCCACGTCAGGTGTTATGTATGCTAGCAGCAACACACGGAGTTAACTACATTATACAAACATGGGTTAATGATTAGAGGTAACTGAGTTATTGATTTAGTTAAAGTTTCAGCTATTCTGTTTACAATTCTGTCATCAGATTATTTAATATACGATTTGTTAAAACATTGTTATTTATTTTGATGTGAAATATTATTTATTTAATTTAAATAAAAAGCTATGTTAATTTTGTTCAAAATGTGTTTAGTTAATTTAATAATTTATGTATTTTTGAATCAAGTATTCATCTTTATTGTCTTCATTGTTAGTTTCCACATGCCTAAAAAAACCTCAAGCTAAATCTAAAAGTTGATGGCTAAATAAGAGCGTTTGAGAAATTTTGCAAGGCATACAGTAATAGTCCGAATAGTCGATTAATCGTTTCATTAATCGATAGATAATCGATTATCAAATTAGTCGTTTGTTGCAGCCCTACTGAGTTCCAGCGCGTTTCCACTGATGCTTTTAACGTCTTTTTAAGGCGATTCTGGAGACTCGTTTGCTCTTAAGCCCCACGGACCCGGTTCCGGGGCCGAAACCGCGTCATTTACAGGAAACAACGTCTAAGGAACCTTAATATTTAATAAACTATGAATATTTTATATCCATATAACGGTAAAAAAAACTAATTTAATTGATCTTTTTCATTTAAAAAAAACAAAAAAAACACACAATGCTAACAGTGAGCCTCTGAATTAGCCCCGAGCGAAAAATGCTAAACTATTACTGCACCGAAAATCACTCCTAGCTCCCTTATAACTTATCCTAGCTGCACATCTAACACATCGTTTATGATCGTAAAGACACAGAATCTAGCAGTGCCCACCTCAACACTGAAAGATACAAACTCGCGACGTTATCAACAGAAACGTACAGCAAAGCATGTGGCGCTAGGTAGCCTACAACGCTAACATGGCTTACCTTGGTTTTGTCTGGTCAAAACTGGTCTTCAATGGCATTAAAACGATAACAACGATGCTGTAGTTAATCCATAGGTTAATATCCAATGTGGCTGTGTCCCCTTTGAAATGTTCTGATAATCTATAAGCAATAAAACTGCAATTCCGTTTTCAAATAGTAGAGCAGGCCATTCCTACGCTCTGTAGCAAGATTGAATGCGCGAAGACGCCACCTTTTTTTTAACATTAGTGTGTGCGGGACGATTTTCCTTCGATTCTATTGGCTTTAATGGTCAGAAAGAGATGTCACATGTCAAAATTGAAGAAGGGGGGCCAGAGATAAGGAAAATCCACCCAAATGGCCCCAGAAGAGTTTTTTTTGCTAAACCTCTCGAAAAAGGTCAAATATCACGGTTTTTTTCATCAATCTTGATACAGGGTACTTATTATATGTTGTACTTTGGATTCCTAAAGCTTTTACTCTACTAACCCATCATCCAAGGTTAGTTTTCACTATAAGTACAAAATATATTTTGGACAGACACTATAATTTACAGTTTTTTACCATGCTCAATCTGAATTTTCTCTAAAATAAAAAACATATTGATTCTGACTTTTCTACATCCAACTCACAGGTTTATCATTACTTTGAGAAAAAGATTATTAATTTAACCCTTTTAGAAGGGAAGATCATTTTCGAGCCTGAAACCTGAAAAACAGGCTTGGGGCTTAAGAGTAAGTTACGAGTGACTTTGCCCCCATGAGAAGCGTAGTCACGTCCTCTCCGAATGCATCTTCTTGGCTTGGTTTCCCGATCGTAGTGTACAGCACGGTGTTAATGATATGTGCAGCACAGCTCCGTCTTGTGACGGAGCGAAGGGCTGCCACTATGTTTGAACCCCTGTCTGTCACATACACCAGTTTGGTGAAGAAATCCTCAATGCTGTATCTCCGCAGGGCTTGGATTGTTGCTGGTTTGATGTTATCAGACGTTTTACGCAAGGTACTATCCCATTCCGACGTAGAAAGCACCCTTTCGACTAGCTCCCACTTGCTATTGATGTTATGTATTGTGTGACAAAGGTAGCTTACGTCGGTCCACATGTCTAAAGTGACTGCTCCATTGTACTCACTCATCTGTTCTCTCAGCTCAGGAATTATGCTTTGGCGTATGTCTTCTGCCTATTTTGTCACTCTGCGAGATATTGTTGTCAGATCTGGTAACAGCTGCATTGTATCGACACGGCCAGCATGTATGTCAATCAATCCCTGTGCTAATCCAGTGAAACCATCGCCACACACCGTTTCGAATGATCTAAAATCACTGCAGACAAATTGTACTGCTAATTTGGACACAGTCTCCTTGTTTTCCCTTTTGGGTGCTTTAAGATCACGGGTATTGGTGAAGTATTGACTGATTGGTCTTGTAACTGTGGCATTGGCAGTGTAGCTCGACTCCATATGTTTTTCAATGATGAAGTACCTAACTTGCGGCTATCATAGGCCAACACTTTTTTGCACTTCTTGCAAGCTGCGAGCACAGCGACCTGATTATGTTCTCCATCTAGGATGAGTCCAAAAGCCTCCCAGACAATGGATTTCACTCTTGATGAAGAGTTTTCGGCAATACTGTATTCTCTGCTAGAGAGCTTCGCCTTCACCGGCTCAGTGATTTTGAATGTGGCGCGCTCAGCAGCAGATTGGCGGTGCAGATGTTATGATTATGCGCGGGCCCGCGGGGGAGAGTGGTCAGAGGTTATGCGCCGGCCCGCGGGGGAGAGGTCATAGGATTTAAATATTACATTAAATTATTATCATTTTTATATATTTATTATGCAACACCCGCAATCCGACCCGCATCTTCTTTGTTTTACCCGGATCCGAACCCAAATTCTTTGTTGTTGAAAAAATTCCACCCGCGAATCACTGTTTTTGCGGGTCACCTGAGGGGTAGTGCGGAAAACTAAAATAAAATAATGTATCCCCCGCCCACCCCCCCCAAAGTTTCTCTCCCACAAACTCCCCCCTTCCTGAAACGCCTCCATCTAACTCCTTTGTTTACTTCCATTACATAGTGACTTCACTTTGTAACACTCGTGCTTCTATTAGCTAGCGCTCCAACATATTTTACGTGACAAGCTAAGGGGCGGGACATCTCTAAGCGGTTGACTAATCGACTAGACTGGGCTATGGTTTCAGACAGAGGGGGAAAAGAGGTGCCGCAGCACAGGTAGAATGAGTAAACTATTCAATCATATATCACTTATACTGTAGGTTGCAGTCATGGGTATATGAATTTAAATTCACAACCTGAAAAAATGGTATTAGGCGAGGTCCAGTTGTTTACTTTCAATAGTGGCGCTGATCAGAAATGAACCAAAAAGAGAGCTGATACAAATAAGGGCTGATAATGTGTAAGCTATGTAAATTCAGTCTTTCTGAAAGGTTGTCTCGATGCCACCTTCATCCACTATCACTGCCATTGTATCCATCTCTCTTCCTCCTTGTCCAAAATAGTCCTCCATTGCCTTGCCTTTGAACTAAGGTACCATTAGCGGCAGTGTATTACAAAGCTGTTCCACTCAGGCCTTTCTTACAGGCAGCTGTGTCTCAATACGCTCCCAGCTGCTGCTTTGATGCCTCATTCCTGATTATTCTCCTTTCACTCTAAACACATTTTCCATTTTAATGCATTTTTCCTTACCTTAACACTTTTATTTTCCCCGGGCAAGCTGAAGCATGGGCTGTTTGAGCCCAGCGTATTGATTGTTGTGGGGAATTTGATGCCTACAGACTTGCTGTTTTCCTCTCCTCTCTTCTCCAACCCTGGGGGAGTTTTAAATGGAAACACATTACTATGAATCACACAGCAGGGAGCTCCATGATTGATAGCATTGCTTACCATTTACTAGTCACTGTCTGGAGATAAGCCCTGAATTTATGGAGTATTGGAAATCCTTGCCGGTGCTACACGCGCATTAGAGTGAGGAACGGCTCCCCCCACGCTGCCACTGGAGTCACCTGGTTAACAGCTTAAGTGGAAAGCAAGGAGCCCATTTTCTTGTTTATTAAAAATTATATTTGGTGGGGTTTTTTTCCGGGGTGTTACTGTAAATGGAATGGGGGAAACGCCTGGAGGGTAATGTGTGTGTGTGTGTGTGTGTGTGTGTGTGTGTGTGTGTGTGTGTGTGTGTGTGTGTGTGTGTGTGTGTGTGTGTGTGTGTGTGTGTGTGTGTGTGTGTGTGTGTGTGTGTGTGTGTGTGTGTGTGTGTGTTTATAGTGTATGGTCATTTGCTTTTACCTCTCCCTCCAACTCATTCTAAGTGCATCTCGGTAAAGCATTTGCTGACAGGCCACTGTGACTCCGCTTACCTTAAAAATCGCTGTTGCAAATCAGTTAAGGTAAATGGACTGAGGCCAACCACTGGTGCTTTGTGTGTGGGGGTTTACTTTATTGAAATTCATCATCATCAAAGGATGTGGTGAGTTTTCATATGTCAAAAACAACTTAAAAAGTACTTCAGGACTTTTTATGATGCAAGTCCAGCTAATGGACGAACATTTTGTACCTTATAACTGCTTTTAGACGTTAGTTTTATTACCTCATATCCAAGTTATAGACCTTTTAGTTTCTCAACCTCCGCCAGACCTCAGTGTTGTGGTCGTTTCATCAGACAGAAATGTTTTTTAGTTGAATCATTCCAGCTGTCTTTATAGGCACTGCAGCCCTCATTTTACTCCACACTATGTGCATAAACACTGCCTGAAGCACATTTCTACTCTTTTTGTGAATTTTCTTCCCTTTTTGGGCATTGAACACTGCCAAAAGCTGTTGACCTATACTCAATACTGTGCCTGAATGCATCCTGTGTAGACACCATCTAGGAAGCAGTTATCAGAATGTTTATTTTCTACAGAATCAGCTAACAGCTCCATGTTCTTGTGCTTTAGAAAAACATTGACATTCCGAAGTATTTGGCTTTGATCAGGTTCTATAGAGTGGCAAAGTCACGCCCATCTACTTCCGGTCCATGGGACCTTATTTCGGAAAAATTATGTATTGAAGTCAATGAGGAGAGAACACGTATCTTTCGATCCCGTTTGAATTGTGCCATGAATTACACATATGATGTTTGTCAATCTTAAGAAACCATTTCCATTTAAAAAAAGTCACAGTTTGTCGTAAAACTGTTGAAATATAAGACTATGAAAAATATGCAACTAGAAAGACTACAAATCCCAGAGTCGCGTAAGTGATGTCATAAATGATGTCACAATTGTTTTCCTCCGCTAAATAAGAGATAGCAAAGATAAGATAACTTTAAGATGCCTGTGTGCTTAGTACTAGGTTGTTATCATACCAGGAATGGGTCTTGCTCGTTCTTTCGCTTCCCGTCTGATGAAAGGACCAGGAGCTGCTTGATCAAGTTAGCTACCTATCTAGTAGCAAGCACGTTAGTTAGCATTACAGTCTTAGCCTTGTCATTTTTATTAGCCTTAACATGAAGTAACATCAAGTAACCCAAAATGTTAAACAGTAAGAGTAGTAGTCATATTTTGTGAACCCTTTGAAGAGTATTGTGTTAGAAATTAAAATCAATGTTTTGACGGTATAAAGTAGCTTAAACATACCGTCAGTTTAAATGCTGTTTTATACTGAAAAACCAGAAATTCCTGTGCACAACCAGTTGTTAAGCTTTTATTCTGAAAATCCTTCATCTCCGGTTAGCATTTAGCATGTGGCTAATTTAGTGAATTTAGTAGCGAAATGACATGGAGTGATGCACACCGAAACTTACTGATTTTAACACTACAACTATAGACATAGAGATATTATTATTGCTGAATATTAAATGAAGGTACAGTTCATTTGAATAAAGTTGTTGTTTACAGACGTGGGTAGCATGTGACAACATCCGGAACGACCGGAAACCAAACCAGCCGTGAAGTATTTTCTGTATTTTTTAGAGTATTGATTACAGCGTTTAGAATGTGTTAAATAAAAAGTGATGAAAGAGAATATGAGGAGAAGAGGCGTGTTTAAGTATATATTGAATGTACAATGTCTGAATCCTCTGTTTAACGGACAACGGACATTAAAGACGTGGAGGGCCGGCCCCCAGCAGCGCCAGCCGGCCCGCAGGGAGGAGCCAGAAGAGCATATATATATATAACAGCTGGAGAGGTTGAGCTCGCCCTCTTTGCTTCGCTCACGAGAGCCAAAACACAGCTGTTTTCTGTCTGAACAATATTCTGCTTGTAACATAACCGCGCCTTTTTTAATTAAAGTACCCATTTGAACCTTCCAAGAGACTCCATTTAGTCTCAATTTTAAAGCTTCTCTCCTGGACGCGAGAATAACGAACACAGTTAACAACCGTCACACCGGTGTGATCATTCTATAATACACAATTTAAGCCCGGGGGAGAAATGCTAATGCTACATTAGCATAGGCGATCTGTTGGACTTCATGCTATCTGCACAAATGGTTGACATTAAACATTAAAAAGATCAGGCAGTTCAGAGAGAATCAAAGGAAGGCAGACAGGCAGCTTTGCATGACATTCTTCTGGACGTGTTGATAGTGAGGGTAGTCAATCCCTTGTTTGGCAAGACAGAAGTGACGGCCATCTTGGTGACGTGTGTTGTGCTAGTCTGCAAGACCAGAGATGTAGTTCATTGAGCGGTTTCACACAAATAAATGTGTTACTTCACAGTTTTACGACACATTTAAAAAAATTTGACTTGCAAAATTATCTTTTAAATTGACAAACATATGTGTAATTTGTGGCACAATTCAAACGGGATCGAAAGATAATCTTTCTCTCTCCATTGACTTCAATACATAATTTTTCCGAAATAAGGTCCCATGGAGCTCCCCCGGAAGGGGAGGGACTTCGCCACTCTATACTGAATACGTTTATAGAACTCAATTTTGACATCCACAAAGAGCCTACAAACCTTAGATGTAATACCTTTGATGAGCGCAGTTTTTAAATTCAGCACCTGCTAGAAACCTTAAATTTTCCTTCGAAAGACCCATATGTCTAGGGCTGTTAAATTCTATTTTGTTAGTCGATTGGTTTGATGATAAGCTTTAGTTTGACCAGATTCTTGTTGGTCTGACAAATCAAGTGTAACTTTATTAAAGACTTTTATGCCTCAGGTAAGGCAAACTTCATATAAATGTTCATCCTACCACTGAAGTTCAGAACAGTTTGTTACCTGGCTCTGTTAGCTCCATTGTGGTTAATGTAATGGCGTTTTTTTTAGTATTGACAGTGGTGTTGGGCAGGCAGCCAGCAGGATGCACCGCGGGCCACGTGATCCGTTTCATCATATTAACATCCTGCTGCACTGTGACCAACCATTTGATCCGCGCACGCTCATATTCAACAAGTCATTGTACATCTACATTGTGCCAGCACATTGTGGGCTATTCCGGTGGTCCGGGCCCCATTACAGGGACATGACTTAATTCTCCTTGACACAAAGCCAATTCAGGGAGTGATTGTTTCACAGGTTCATCCTGTCCCCCCACGCAGTGTGTGGATGGTGGGGATGGTGATGAGGTACGGGGGTGGGGGGGGGGGAATTAGGAGTGGAAAGACCATGGCTGAGGGGGAAAATAGCTGTCAGCCTGTGTGGAGGGATGAAGAGGAGCCAGTAAAGCCCATCACTTCTGCTCCCTGAGAGACTTATTACCGAGGCAGGCCGGGGCATGAGCTGGTAATTAATTTGGAGAGAGCAGATATTGGTTTTGATGCACCAGAGACTGACAACAGTGGCTGTCTGCCGCATGCGCCTGCACGCTCCGTGGGACAAAACAGGGAAAGGTTGGAGAGGGAAATGACAGAGGAGCGGAAGGCAAGGTAAAGAAGGGGATGACAGAAGCGCCTTCGCTCTCGCTCGCAGCTAACGTCAAAGCAAAGATACCCCATGGCGATGCATATTTATGCCTCCTCTCTTGTCCCTGGCCCTCCTGCTCCTCTGCGGCTCCATACACTCATCTCTCATCTCTCCTTCTCTTCAACACTGCACCTCAGCCTTCTCCTTCCCTCTGTTCATGTCTTCTATGTGTCATTCAAAGCCGCTCTTTTCTTCTCTTTTCTTTACTACTCTGTGTGGGACATTTATTTTATTTTGCAATATGGAAACAGGCCTGGTTCAGGGTTGAAATGACATAAGAGGGAGCACATAATTGGGGCTCTTACTCATGAAAATCAACTGTTGGGTCAGGACTGATGACACATTCTGGACTGTTTGGTTGCGATTGGAGAAGAATGAAATAGAAAAGGAGAGATATAAATAAGTTTATATTATTAGCTGATGTAACTGAAGGTTTTTCAGGAGGTTCAAGACATCTTAGAAAAGCTTTACAAATATTCTTACTTTGCTTTGCAGTTTCTGAGGTTCCGCGGAACAAAAACAACTAACTGATTAAAGGGGCCCTATTATTCTCATTTTCAGGTTCATATTTGTTTTTTTGTGCCTCTACTGTGACATGCTTACATGCTCTAATGTTTGAAAAGTGTTTTTTCTCATACTGCAGCACTTCCAATTGCCTTGTGTTGAAATGTCCTATAAATATAAACTCACCTTGCCTTGATAGTAAGGATGTTCTTTTAGGGTATGAGGGAGGGGTGGTGGATGTGTCAAACCCAGAGCACCAGTGTTTATTTCCCATGTGAAACCAAAATACCTTATGTCACATGACCTTATTTGGCCGACTCGTAAGACATTACGTCAGTAGCTTAGGTTACGTAGAAAACCATACTTATTTTAACCCAAGCAATGATCTTTTCTTCCAAACCAAACCGAGTGATTTTGTTATCGAATCAATCAATATTATACATTTTTCACAAGGGGCTTCACAGCATAGCCCATATAACCAAATAACACCCTCTGTCCATTGCACCATACAAGGAAAAAAACTCCTAGAGCAACCCCACAAAACATTTCAGAAAACTCGGGGAGAGTAACAGATGACCCATGCAATAGGTGTTGTTTGTGTGTAGCTTAACACATGTAATAAATGTATTAAATATACAATCCATCACAATCACAAAAGGAATGATGTGAATGTGTACAAAGAGATGGATCCACCAACAGCATAGATTGTTCTCTAGACCACTGGTTCCCAACCTGGGGGAACCACTAATTGATTAATTACTTTGAATAAAAATTCAAGTTAGTAGCTATTAAAGGCATAAAAAGACAGGAATGTATAATTCTTTCTTTAATAGAAATGTTTCTTCTGCCCGTAAAGTGTCCAAACCAGGCTTGTTTGGATAAGCGCATTTCTAAAACATAGTCATTGTCCATGCCGGTTTCAGTTGGATTATTTTGTCACAGTTGCTCCGATCAGATCGGTCTCCTCCATTTTGTAGATCATTTACAATTTTTGAATCCACATAAACACGGCAAAATCCGGCTTACTTTGAGCATGTGTTTTAAACAGTTTAATCCCTTTGTGAATTGTTTCCACTTGCGTCGTCCTTTAATTTCTTCATACAGCGGGAATCCAGATGAATGAATCCTGAGTCTGTTATAATGGGTGTCTTGCAAGAAGCATTAAAAGCAAATAAATCTTATTTTCTTTGCAGGCACAATTTGTTCTTATTTTGTTGGTGTCTGGGATTCACACATTTTCACATTATTTTTTTCCTCTGAGTTAAGAGAAAAGTGATTCAGAGCACTCAAGAGAAGTCTTATTTTCACAGTATAAAAAGTTGCATTGATTCAAATTCACTCCCTCTGATAACATTGCTTTTGTTTTATTTTATTCAACATGACTTCATTATCACTCGTGCTTCCATTGGCTTGCGCTCGAAAACATTGTAAAGCCCGCGTCACACTGTCCCGAAATTGACACCCGATGGAGACACGATAAAGGAAATGTTCAAATTCGGCTCTGATCGTAACAACATCGGGCCATTCGTGGGGGCATCTTAAGCCATCGTGTGACCACCGGTGGAGTTTCTCAGGCTCCGGCAGCAACTTTGTGAGCGGCAACTTCGTAAGGCACTCGTGAGGGCATCTTGTCAAATCGTGTCATCTTCGTGTTATCATCGGTGCCATCGGGCATTCGCCCTCACTCTGATCGGGGTGAATGCCCAATGGCACAGATGATAACAAGATGCCCTCACGATGGCCTTACGAAGGGCAAAATTGACACACGAAAATGAACCTTCGCAAGGTCCTTCGGCAATTTTTTGGCATGCCAAAGATTTTGCCACCGCTCACGAAGTTGCTGCCGGAGCCTGAGAAACTCCACCGGTGGTCATACGATGGCTTAAGATGCCCTCACGAATGGCCCGATGTTGCTACGATCAGAGCCACATTTGAACATACTTTAACATAATTGTTGCAGTTGTATGTCTTAAATCTAATCTAAATGTTGCCTTCGTGTGTGGTTCGGGGCCATCTTCGCGCGAAATTCACAATTCCATATTCGTGTGTCCATCGGGTGTCAATTTCGGGACAGTGTGACGCGGGCTTACGTGATTTCCGACACATCTCTAAGTGGTTGACCAATCACAACAGAGCTGGCCAGCTAACCAATCAGAGCAGACTGGGCTCTGGTTTCAGACAGAGGGTGAAAAGAGGTGCTGCAGCACAGGCAGTATGAGAAAAATAAAGAGCTTTTTGAACATTAAAGCATGGAGACATGTCCCAGTAGATACACTACATACTGATATGAAACTGAAAATCACCATAATAGGTCCTCCTTAAGACACTTATTAGGACAATAATCATTCTTTTAACAGTTGGTTTCATAATTCAGCAGCATTTTACAAATGTTTGTCTGTAAAAAAGACTTCACACATTCAGTCTCTCAATCCCTTAAGGGTAGGACTGTTTCCCATAATGCATTGGGAAGGTAGACAGCCAGACTCCCAGGACAGGTCAGCAAATCATCACATGGCTAAACTTGTTCTTTAAATGAAAAACAAAGTATTTCCTCTCAGATTTAAATGACCTGGTTTCAGTTAGTTTGACGTGGAGCATTCCAGGGGAACATTTCCTCATACTGTCCTTCGCACAATCTAAATTCAATCCCAAAACTCTGCTTGATCTCTGTCTCTGCCTCCTTCTGTCTCGCTCCTTCTTTCCTAAATTGTGCATTTAACACAGGGCCCTATGGTAGCGGTAAAACTAGGTCCTCGGCTTCAAATAGCAGCCCATTGTTTCCCAGGGGCCCGCAGCCGAGAAAAGGCCGAGAGAAACGGAGAGACACACTCGGCGGGAGTGGGAGATAGAGGGCGAATTGTTTGATGAAAATTAATATTTGTCATTTGGTGCGGCAGACAATGCCCTGTGGACACATACAGTACGACGGGGCATTGTTTGAATCCATTTTCTTTTGAAGATATCATAGCGTACCTGAGTTTCCACTGCAGTTCTTGGGTACCGTGTGTGTGCACATTTTCTTTGATGTGCTTTGGGACTGCTGGCTATTTCCTACTTTGTTTCAATTCTTTTCCAGGACCTTATTGCTCACAGTATTGTGTGATGTCATGGGTGGTAGCTTTTGTATGTGTGTCTGAGTGATTTAATGACCTTGAAGGGGCAAATGCAGAAGAAACGGCCTCATTTCCATCTCATCGTCCATTTGGCCTTTCTCATTCGGCCATGAATCTAAAGCAATCTTCTTTTGTCACCATATTTTGCTACTAATTCCAGCATTGTATTTGTGAGATTGTGGCACAATAGCTGTGAAGGTTGTCCAGTGTGCTGGCTTTAGGGGAATATATTAGAAGAAATAGAATATCATATAGTGACATATAGCCAAGAAACGATTATTCAGTTGGTTGCTTGCAAGCTTGTAAGGGCCATTCTGACACCTTACAAAGAAAAGGGTCTTGTCAAAGAAGAGTGAAACACAGAACAAAATATGTAATGATAAATTATGTGCTTTTGTTGAAAAAAGCTCATGATAGCATGTGATACCCTCTTATATAAAAAAAGACAACACTGTGTGATACAATAACAATAACTTTAATTACAAAACCGCTTGATTTAAGAATATTTAAGATGCATGCATAATATAAATTTGAATGTTACAAGCATTTAAACAAAAGGCCTGTGTGCAGGACTCAACAGGATAATCTACAGTTTGTGTTGTGGTTGAGGGAACAACTCATCCACTCATGAACATTTATATACCTCTCAACCTGCTTCCAAAGGAAATAAGTAAATAGGGGCGCGCTTCACAGCAGCAAACCTTAATAGAATGTGCTTTTACTAACACAGTGACATTTGTTTACTACTTCACAAACACAGTAGTAAGCATATGACACATCTGGAGAGCTTGATTTTGTTCAACTCAACCAGGCTTCTGTACATTTTTAAAGTAATTGTTGGAAAACACCAAAGCTTGTATGCAGCATTCGGTATCATTTACAAATGTCTCCATGTTATATTACTCAATTAACCTTGAAGATAATGTCAGCTTCAGATCATTGACAACCCTCAATGCACATTAATTTGTTGGTTCACCAAAGAACAAAACAAAAGACCTGTTCCTCTAAGAAATGTTTTGGATGATTGGAGTCGAAATTATATTTCTCCATTTGTTAATACTTTGAGACATTACTTCTCTACTTGAAACAGCCAACAGACCTGTCTATTGTTAGGCCTTCTTAATGTGAAATAGCATGAAAAGTACAGGCACTAATACGTTAGGTGATACTATATGATGAGGATGATGCCATTCCATTTTTTGGTGTCCAGTACATCCATGTTAGTGAGCCCGCATGATCACTACCAAAGATCTGGAGCGCTAACATCTAAACAGCCATTGTTCATATTTACACATTTGAGTTGTATGCTTGAAGCAGGATTGTTAAAATGAAAAAAAGAGATAAATTGGCTGTGACCAGCTGTTCATATACTACACCTATTTCAAATCTCTCCTCTGCTCCGTGATGCATTTCACAGCTCAACATCCCATAATGCCATCCTGCCTCACTGATTTCTGAGAGTAGCATAGTCACCTTTAAACAGGGGTTGCCCTGGAGACTACAGCAGTGCTACTGGTAGCAGTCCCTCGCTCCTTCCGACAAACATTTGGAGCAGACCCTCTAGCGCACACATATAAACACATGCATACAGAACCGCACACAAGCTCCCAGATGTGCTGTGCATACACACTTCCTTGAATATATACTCAGGCTGAGACACATGCACATGCAGCCGGATAAATGACACCGTATGACCCCGCGCTGCATTATTAACGATGCGTCTGCAGCTTTGTAAGAAAGCACACTCAGCAGGAGGCTAACATCGGTATCCAACCGACCGAATAAACCACATTCATGCATTTTCCAGAAAGAAAGCCCTGCTTTTACATACCATAAACCTCATTTCCATACCAATATTCATTGTGTCATATGTCATCTAGCTGTCACTTCAATGTGAGATCCATTTTGTCATTCCGAGAGATGAATGTGGGCTGTTTGTAACGAATCGTTGGAGGAGTGAGACAAGTACTGTCAACAGCAACCTTCTGTGGACGCATATCCAATTTGATGCTAATTCTTTTTTTTTATATGGCTCTGTGTCATGTTCAATGCATCCTATTGTTGGTCAGAAAATTACATCATGGAAAAATCACAATACAGCAGCATTGAGGGAATACTACAAAATGCTGCATAAGTAAGCCTAAATTGAGAAAATTGAGAACAATGAGGAGAGTCACAGATAAGAATTGGTTTGGAGAAAAAAATAGTCCTGAAAAAAGGCAAACAATTGCTGTAACATCAGCAATTTGGCAGCTAAAAATCACTGCACTTTTCTGTTTCCAGTGCTAAATTATTAAATGGTTCTTTCTCGACACCATGGAATAGTCCTGCATATAAATACGTGATGATAGTCCACAGCACAATTAGTTGGTGGCATACAGAGTCAGTTCATCCTATCTACCAAGATACAGGTGTTGGTATAATAATTCATAGAAGAAATAAAAAATTGTTAATCTAAATGAAATATAGAAAATATTAAGACAATATACAGGACTGTCTCAGAAAATTAGAATATTGTGATAAAGTTCTTTATTTTCTGTAATGCAATTAAAAAAACAAAAATGTCATACATTCTGGATTCATTACAAATCAACTGAAATATTGCAAGCCTTTTATTATTTTAATATTGCTGATTATGGCATACAGCTTAAGAAAACTCAAAAATCCTATCACAAAAAATTTGAATAGTTCCTCAGACCAAGTAAAAAAAAAAGATTTATAACAGCAAAACACAATCAAACATTTGAAAATGTCCATTAATGCACTCAGTACTTGGTTGGGAATCCTTTTGCACGGATTACTGCATCAATGCGGCGTGGCATGGAGGCAATCAGCCTGTGGCATTGCTGAGGTGTTATGGATGCCCAGGATGCTTCAATAGCGGCCTTTAGCTCATTAGCATTGTTGGGTCTGGTGTCTTTCAGCTTCTTCTTCACAATACCCCACATATTCTCTATGGGGTTCAGGTCAGGGGAATTTGCAGGCCAATCGAGGACAGTAATGCCATGGTCAGTACACCAGTTACTGGTGGTTTTGGCACTGTGGGCAGGTGCCAGATCATGCTGGAAAATGAATTCCTCATCTCCATAGAGCTTTTCAGCAGACGGAAGCATGTAGTGCTCTAAAATCTCTTGGTACACAGCTGCATTTACTCTGGGCTTGATGAAACACAGTGGACCAACACCAGCAGCTGACATGGCTCCCCAAACCATCGCTGACTGTGGGAACTTCACACTGGATTTCAAGCAACTTGGATTTTGCTCCTCTCCAGTCTTTCTCCAGACTCTGGCGCCTTGACTTCCAAATGAAATACAAAACTTGCTTTCGTCTGAAAAGAGGACTTTGGACCACTGTGCAACTGTCCAGTGCTTCTTTTCCTTAGCCCAAGTCAGACGCCTCTTCCGTTGTCTTGAGTTCAGAAGTGGCTTGACCATGGGAATACGGCTATTGTAGCCCATTTCCCGGACACGTCTGTGAACAGTGACTTTTGATACCTGGACTCCAGCTTCAGTCCACTGTCTTTGAAGCTCCCCCAAATTCTGGAAGCGACTCTTCTTCACAATGCTGTTAAGGCTGCGGTCATCTCTCTTGGTTGTGCAGCGTTTCCTGCCACATTTCCCCCTTCCAACAGACTTTTTGTGGATGTGCTTTGAAACTGCACTCTGTGAACAGCTTGCTCTTTGAGACATTTCTTTTTGTGTCTTACCCTCCTGATGGAGGGTGTCAATGACGGTCCTCTGGACAGCAGTCAGATCAGCAGTCTTCCCCATACTTGTGATTTAGTTTACTGAACCAAGCTGAGTGTTTTTCAAGCCTCAGGAAACCCTTGCAGGTGTTTCGAGTTAATTAGACGATTCAAGTGATTCGTTGAACACCCTACTAGTATACTTTTTCATGATATTCTAATATTTAGAGATAGGATATTTGAGTTTTCTTAAGCTGTATGCCATAATCAGCAATATTAAAATAATAAAAGGCTTGCAATATTTCAGTTGATTTGTAATGAATCCAGAATGTATGACATTTTTGTTCTTTTAATTGCATTACAGAAAATAAAGAACTTTATCACAATATTCTAATTTTCTGAGACAGTCCTGTATGCTGAACTTGTGATTAGACCTTGAAGACAAGGGATCTTACACCAGGCATAGTCAGGTGGCAGTGTGTCCACATTGTGCCTTTTTCTGCCAGGTTGTGGGCAGGGCTTCCTTCCAGTGCTTTTTCTACTGTATATATCAGAATCAAAATACCTTTATTAGTCCCATAGAGGGAAAATATACGTAGTTACAGCAGAAAATATCCACAGACAGCTTAATGTTACATAATGTTACATAGTTAAATGCATTAAAAAGTACTAAGTTACAAAAAAAAAAAGTTATGATATAATATATATATATTTATAAAACGGACAAGTCAAATCAAGCAATCTGATTGGTTCTTATACTGAGCGTATACCACGGGTAGAATTGCAAGTTGCTTTTCACAACAAGTCAGTATCCCTCCGCGTCTGAGAAAAACAGTATACCGTTGGGAAAAGCAAACTGCCTGCAGTTTTTTTTTTCACACTGGAACACGAAAGCAGCGGAGAAGTAACGGGGCAGAAACCCTCCTTTTTATGCAGCGGTCCAGACATAGACATAAAAACATATTCAGTGTGCAGTTCCTTTGGCATTAGGGCAGGGATATCTAGATACTTTCCAAGGTTTGACATCATGAATTGTGCTACTTTTAAAGCAAGCAACGATGTTTTCAAATCTGTAATCAAAGAGGTCCGCAAAAAACACTATCGACCAATCAGATTGCTTGATTTGACTTGTCAGTTTTATAAATATATTTACATTTCTTCCGTGACGAAACAAACTTACAAAGCATAAGAGGGCAACATTTAAGATTAACTTCGACCTCCGGGGGGGTCTTACTACAGTATGGAGGAGTGGATTGAGCGGTGCCTATCTCCAGAAAAAAAGCACCTAAACGACGACATGCAGAGCTACGTGAAGAGCACCAACTGGAAAAGTACCACCATTCAAAAGCTTTCTGATGCGGGTCTTGAAACAAAGCAGAGAAATTATGACCGTATGTGCTGCTTTCACACCGGACGCAATGCGAATATTGGCTTTGCTCTAAACGCTCGAGTTTCACCGCATCTGCTGGATGTGTTTACTCGCATCATTCAAACAAGACGCGCTGGCTAGGGAGCTACAACTACAACAAAATGAACATATTTTACAGCGATTAAATTGTAATACACATTTCTAAATGATGCCGAAGTAACAACATACTGATACAGGTTAGTAAAAGCAAACAAGTCGGCAGACAAGACGGCAGGCGAAAAACCTTTTAAAATGCTTGTTTTCTGAATGGAGATTGGGTCGACCACGCTAAACTGAGGTTGTATATGCTCACTCCACACTCATAATAACAACGGCCTACAGACATAAATAAACCAGCGATTGTATTCGCCATGAGACAGACAGTCTGTGGTTTGCACTTGTTTAACTTCTGTACAGTCTCTGAACAGATATGAGGAGCTGTTACGGCTGCTGCCTTCCTGGTCGTCTGAGTGTTTTCAGCTGTGTGTGTTCTATGTAAATGAGCTGTGCGGTTGCCCTCCCGGCATTGGCTCCCATCTCCTGGTCCGCCCCTGAAGATTGCGATTGGAGCACGCCGGGCCCGACGCACTCCAATCGCAGCGCACAGCCGGCGCACACCTGCTGGAGATTATTACAAAGCTTGGGGACAATCATCATTCTGGAGGCTCTGTAGGTGGACAGATGCCTCTCGCTACAAGCTCTTTGTTCTGGGGTTAAAACTTGTGTGATTAGTTAGAGTGTAGAGTAGTTTAGTTAGTGTTTAGAGTATAGTTAGGATTTGTGACTGTTGCCTTTAGTTTAGCTGTGTTTTTGTATATATTCTTTGTGTTAGTTGTACCACTTTTAGAGTGAGGTTTTGTTTCGTTCTTTATTTAGTATATTAGTATGTATTTTCCCTGTATGTCTTTAGACTCCCTTTTTAGAGTCCTCCTTTAGTTGGTTATTTGTCAACCTGTGCCCTTTTGGCTCTTTTGTTTGTTTCAGGCTGTTTGCTTGCTATTTTGTTTACAGCTGTTTTTAAATAAACGCTTATAATTAATACCAATTACATACTGGTGTGTGTTGCATTCCTCTTCCCCTAGTTGGGACGTATCAGGAGCTGTGATCTCTGTGTGCTAACTGGTAACAGCTAATGGCTGATGTTTTCTGGTTGAACGTCAGTGACGGCAGGCCGAATTCGCGTCTGATCGCGTCTCTGCATTGACTTTAAATGTAATCGCGCCTCCCCCAAACGTCGCATACCACAGTAATGGTACAACACTCACCAGTGGCACCGTTCAATACCAGCCAAAAAATATGTCTAAACAAAAAGGCTTTAGGTCTTTGTATATGTATTTTCTGTCCTAAGAGATGCATTAAAAACAAGCTTCTCCAATTCGTTAAAGTGAGTTCACCAGCTCTTCACTGGAAAGTTGAGCTATTTTTACATTCAACCTCACTAAAACCGTATTGTGCTTAACAAAGAAGCTGGGTGCTGTGTTTTTCCGAACAATTCCTCTTGTCATCGTTTTCAAGGCTACCCATACAGTTTTTTCTGCAGCTGAATTCACATGACAAAAAAACAGCTCTGTTCTGGCCTTGCTGTTGTGTTTCTGCGTTCAAAGTTCCAGTTATTTCCACTTTGACCTCGTTATCGTTAACCATTTAACGCTCAGGCAATCAGATGACAGCTGCATTTAGCGGTGCAAAAAAGGGAGTAATATAGAAACATAACGTGGCTGACTGTTTTCACCGCAAGGCTCTGTATCTAACCTTGTGGTGTTCAAAGAGAAAATTGCATATTATGTGAACCCCGCTTAACAATATGTTATGATGACTCCATGAATACTGTTTTTAATAGCTGCATTTTTGCTTTGTTAATGTTTAGGGCAGGGGTAGGCAAGTAAGTTTGGCTGTGGGCCAATATTTTTCTGAGCCACAAGATGGCGTGCCAGAACATAATCAAAGCCTAATTCAAGGAATTTATTTTGGTAAGAGGGCGCAGCGCCCCTGTTCCCCGGTTCAGAAAAAACTCTGATATCGCAGATAACCCTCCCCATCAACATTCTGATGCGCAGTCAGATCCGCTGATTGGTTCACTGATGATATAGGCGCCCAATCCAGAGCCTCTGGCTAAACCCGCCCAAAGGGAGGCTCCTCCTCTCTAGCCCCATGTCAGTCCCATGTTAAAAGCCAGGGCTAATATCTGTATTTTAACAGACTTATCTTTTAAATGTAGGTGTATTTATTGTTCTCTTCTAAGTTTATTTTTCTCTGACATTTTAGGGAGGATGGTCCTCCCTTTCCTCAATGGACGAGCCTCCACTGAGTAAATTAGAATTATTAACTAAGTAGCAATGTTATTTAACATACTTTTATTATCAAGTATTGTCAAGTTCTCTGGGTTTTTGGCATTTATTTGAGTGTTTGCCCAGAGAGGCTAGAGGGGCAACAGAGGACGCATGGACAACTCAAATCCTTTTTCCTTTTCTTTATTTCAACTTTTCAAAGACACATTAGGATTCTTTCAGGTTGAAAACCTTTAAAAACAATCTTTTTTAATATATTATAACCTAAATTAATCAGTAACCAAGTCTTTTACTCAAACTCAATGTATTTAATAGTTAAATAAGTACTTTAATTTACCTGGTTCCCCACAACCACACATGTGCCTTATGTGACCCGCTCTATCGAAATCAGTCGGAAGTTGCAATGGCTCATTTCAAAATAAACGTGGATTTGAGTAAAAAATAGTTTTTCGGGGTTTGGGTGTTTTGTTTGATTTAAATAAACAAAGTGTTGGCTTTCAGAATATGAAACTTGTATTTCCAAAATCACACGATAAATACATGTTTGAAGCTTGTAAAGGGAAGATGACAGCTCGCGCTCTTCTCTTCCGCAGCGCAGCTCCCGCTCCCTCCGCTGACATTATGAATTTAAGCGTATAGTAATCATAGATAACACGGTAGGGTCCGTTACAGTTTGTTTTCATCTGATTTCAATTAAACAAAGTCTTGGTTTTCAGAATATTAAACTTGTTTCGGCAAATTCAGATGATAAATACAACTTTGAAGCTTGTGACAGCATAATTACAATCGGAGAACGGAGTAACTTGACGTCACAGCAGGCATAACAACAGCCAGTGGTTCTCGTGAGCGGTTTCCCCGGGAAACAAACACAATACACACAACGCAAAAATACACACACACACACACACACACACACACACACACACACACACACACACACACACACACACACACACACACACACACACACACACACGCTTCCCCCAGACCAGTAATCCAAAGCAGTAATGACACTCTCCAAAGGTCTAAAGAGGAAAGTTGACTGTGAAAACAGGGCATTTAAAGAGGACTGGACAGCGAACTACGCGTTCATCCTACCTGGTTTCATCAATGCAAAGCTATTGTGTCTTATCTGCAATGAAGTTGTAGCTGCTTGCATAGAATACAATATTAAAGGAGACCTATCATGCTATATTTAAATGATATAGTGTATGACCATACCTATATAAGGTATATTTATACCTTTTTTTTTTCAAAATACCAAACAGATAATTTTTTAACCATGCCTCGTTTCGCTAATTTTCGCTCTATTCCAAGCCTGTCTTTGAAAATTCTGAGCAGCAGCTGACCATGCCCCCCTGCAGAAGAGGGGGGCATGAGCCGGCGAGAGTCACGTTACCATGCTTGCTGTGATTACGAGTGTGGAATAAACATGTCATCTCAGAGCAATGCATGTGTTCAAGCATATTATCAATTTGATCCAGAAACTGACCCTGAAGCAGCGGAGGTTTTGGTGGAGGTGAAAACATCTCGGTTGCAGCAGGACGTTTCTGAATGGTTAGTTGACAAGCTGTTGTCCCTATTTATTGTACTCTGTTTGTTACGATGCTTGCTACTTATTCCGTTCATATTTTGGCTAATTAGCAAGAATGCAATGTGTACAGTTTGTAACTTAGAGTTTGACCCAGCAATAAGTCTCTGAAAGGCGGGGGAAAAGTTGTGTGATAGAGGCAGAGCGCAGCAGCAGGCTGCGATACCACCACCCCCCGACCGATGGGAGATGTCAGTTTTCACATTAAGTGAGTACCAAGCCTGTCGTAATTGTATTTAATAGCCTAATTATATTTTTTATATTTTTGAATGAATGGCTCATTGTAATTATTATCCCTAATGTAGCTTGTTTGCTCTGTCGTTTCAGGAGCATATGCACCACCACTCCTCAACCTCCATGATCAAGCGGCTTCTCCAATTTTGTTGTCAATGTTTTGCCTGAACTTTGTTACTGTTCACATATAAGTAAACATTACGTTTGAATGATTTAGTGAGCTGGTGTTATTTTTTTCAAACCACACACCGAATGTTTGCTATTTCAGCACCACGCGCTATCCACCTATTGATCCACTATCAGCGTCAGTGCAACCCGCAGCCTGATTGTGCCTGTGCTGTGTGTCATTCACTCTCAACATGGATAAACTACAATAAGCATTATTCAGGTGTAGGTAGATTCTCTATTCGGACATTATAGCCTATATGTGCGACTGTCGGTCTGATGTTGTAAAAAAAAAATTAATAAAAATAAAAATAATAATCTCAAAATATTTTTTTAATTTTTTATTCTCAAAATTACGGCCAAATATTATTGCTGGCGGGCCAACAATGGCCCGCGGGTCACCTGTTGCCGACCCATGGTTTAGGGTATGTTGCTTGCTTGCTAGGTAAAGCCAACATCTGTACAGTTCTTAGGCTAAGGCTAATAGCTAACAGTGAATTTGATCAGATCGGAGACACAGTCTGAAATTCAAGTGAGAAAGTCATTAGTCAAATGTTGCACTTTATTACAACTTGCTTGCTTGTTCAGTTTCCCGAGTAATTTATTAATTTCCGAAGACCCTGTCAACGACATGATATCATTGTGTTAATTGGACATGCAACTGAGAGGCTGCACACTGTGCCATGTTTCACAGCACTGAGATCATAATGACAGGCCACTGACGCCTCCGACCAGGGCCTGTCTGACAGCCAGCGTGAATCACCATCATCCTGATGGCTTAATATTGAGGTGATTTTATGCATGTTTGTATGCCATGTCTGGGTCATCGCTGTTGGTCAAGACCTGATTTGCTGAATAAAAGGACGGATTATATCACTTTCAATGGTGCAATTGAGGTCATTATGCAACTATGTGTGCTTCAAAATTGCACATTCATATTTGTGACCAGCTCTAACAAAACCAGTCACTCTGACTCTGAAACACATATTCAGTTATACACAGGCTGTGTCCCAATTCAGCGGCTGCGTCCTTCTGAGGACCCAGCCTACGCAGTCCTCCGCGGACTGCGAAATGAGACGGTCTACGGAGCATTTCCTGGTACGTCACCGGCAGTTACTGCCCCTACCTTTTGCCGCCCCCGTCGCCTAGCAACCAGCTGCAGTCAAGTGCCTGTAATCAATTCTGACATTAGGCAAAATATTTTCAAACTGTTTGAAAACAGTTCAATATCGAGTCAGAGGTAGTTCTTTGTTGTGTTATTCAATATATTTCAATTAATTTCTCGACAGCGCAACAGGCGCACCATCTATTTCAGATTAATGGAAGACCATTTCCAGGTAATGATACCTGGAAATGGTCTATTATCATATGATAATAGATATTATATAAAGTATATATGTACTGTATCTTTAGCTAACAGTAATGTTAATATTAGCCTATAATACATGTTTAAAATGTTATTTCTCTGGTTGAGTATAGCTTGTGTATGTGTATGTGTATATATATATATATATATATATATATATATATATAGCATATATATAGCCTATATATATAAACATGTCTATAGAGATATATTTATACACAAACACAGGATATATGTATGTGCTGTATTTTTAGCTAACAGTAATGTTATTAGCATATAATACTGATAAAAATGTAATTTCAGGTTGAGTATAGCCTGAGTGTATATATATAGGCCTATATATATTTATTGATGCATACACACATAAATATATATATAAACATGTCAATAGAGATATATTTATACACATAAACAAAGAAAGAAAATATGCTCTTCACTTATTTAACCCTTTTTTATCAACCTTTCCCTCTACCAGCCAAGGCCCCTGTACTGCAGGATCAACTTAAGCGTCCCTGTCCTGGACAGGTTTTTCAATGACCAGGACACACAACCCTGATTTCAGGCTGAGCAGGGAGTCCCTGAATGTGCTGCTGGACCTCTTGGGTCAGGATAGGAGACACGGCTGGGGGGCCACAATCGAGACCCTGGTGTTCCTGTTCTGGCTGGCAAGTGGGGCATCATGCAGGGTGGTCTCCAGAGTTTTTGGGATGCCTAGATCCACTGTACATCGGATTGTCCACAGAGTGACTAAGGAGGTGGTGGCCATTCGCCACCAGGTCATCCACCTACCCAGGACAGCAGAAGACCTGGAGGCTGTGTCGCGTGGGTTCGCAGGGCTGGCCAGACACAGAGCCTTCAGAAAAGCTGCTGGAGCAATCAACGGCTGCCATCCGCATCGTGCCACCAAGTGGACCTGATGGTCAATGCTTTAAAAACAGGAAACTGTTCAGCTACATTTTGCTGCTTGCTGTTTTTGACCATCAGGTCCGCTTCAACGACACGTACGTGGGCTGGCCTTGGTCAGTCCACGATTATAGAGTGCTCCGCCACAGCCCACTCTATAGGAGGGCACTCTACCCTCCTCCAGGGCACTATATCCTCGCAGACTACCCCTGCCTCCAACATCCACTCCCCCTCAT
Organism: Notothenia rossii; assembly: GCF_949606895.1. Taxonomy (NCBI): domain Eukaryota; kingdom Metazoa; phylum Chordata; class Actinopteri; order Perciformes; family Nototheniidae; genus Notothenia; species Notothenia rossii. The sequence goes on from NC_136912.1 coordinate 61,546,574, forward strand.
CACTCCCTAAAAACGGCCACTGCAAGGTGTGTGAACCCAGCGCTTCAACAGCCATCACTCCCGGGCACGCTCCATCATCGAGCGTGCCTTTGGGGTGATGAAGACACGATTCAGGAGCATCTTCCTGCAAGCGCTGGAGGTGCACCACACCTTTGTTCCTCAAGTAAGTAATCACTCATTAGAACATTTTAATAATACTGAAGAGTAGATCTGACATGAGTTATTTTTTGGAGGAGGTAAACATATATATATATATATATATATATATATATATATATGTATATATTTATATATTTCTGCCAATTAAAAAATGTCAGGTCATAACAGCATGTGCCGTCCTCCACAACATCTGCATTGGGGCCGACGACATCATGGCCCCAGAAGAGGACATTGTGGAGGATGTAGCGGAGGATGACGGGAAGAATGTGTTGGAGGCAGTCAGTGGTGCTCCTTGGCGGGACCAACTGTCTGCGGAGGTGTCTGCCCTGGAGGAGGCTCCTGGTGACCATGATTATGTGTAAAAGGTATGTAAAACAATTGAAGAGCTGTGATAAAATAACCTTGTGCAATATGTATATACATCTTTTGTTCTTATCTGCTGCTGAAAACATCTTAGTGACATGGCAGCCGTTGATTGCGACCGCACTGCAAACCCTAGCCCTAATTGAAAATCTGATGTACAGTGGAGAGAAGCATCCCCAACAGCTCTGGAGACCACCCCAAATGTAGCCCCACCCACCATCAGAGGACACCATGGGTCCTAATTGTGGCAGCCCATCCAGGTCCAGCAGCACCATCTGGGACTCCCTGCTCAGCCTTATGTGTATATAGTTTAAATGTTGTTTTATTTGTATGTTGTTCCATAAAATAAATCATAAATTTCATATTGCTCATTACTTATTTTCATTTATTTATCTGCTAATTTTTCTAGGAGAGAAAAAAGCCTATTAAGATTCTCCCTGCTCTCCTGGGCTCTCCTCTGCCTCTGCCTCCCTCTGCAGCTTCATGTCCTCTCTGATGAGGTCCAATAGCCCATCTTTTCTTTTTCTTTTAGGCCGTGATGGCCCTGCCTAGGGTTGCAAAGGGGCAGAAACTTTCCGGTAAAGTTTCCATGGGAAGTTAAGCTGGGGAATTTTGGAAATATTCGATGCAAAATTAAACAAAAAAACATGACATTTCAATCCTTTTTTTTTTTACATTTTTTTTTTTTAGAGGTCCCATATCATGGCCATTTCCACTGATCATAATTCCATTGTTGAGGTCTACTAGAATAGATTTATATTGTGCAATTTTCCAAACTCACATTGGTTTCTCATACAGCATCTCTGTAAACTACGTGTATTCACTGAATTTCACTCTCTGCCTTTAACGGCTCGTTATAGCTCCAATAGCTCCAGCCCCCACCCTCCCTGTGAGCACAGTGTGCTCTGATTGGTCGGGACGTTGTGAATCGCGCTGAGCTCCGTGGAGGTGTGGTTTCCTTGTTTAGCGATACAGAGCGAAACACATCCAAACTCATCCTGAGCACACACAAATTCATAGCCGAAGTAAAGAAAATAAGTGTGGCTTGATATTGAGTAAGAAAAAGTTTGATAAACGCTGTGAGAATGGGTCTGCAGAGAGAATTTCGCCGCGATCCCAACTGTCTGTTATCAGCCTGCAGCCAGGGAGGAGAAATCAGCAGAGCTGCCTGCATTGAGTGTGTGTGTGAGGAAGTCCGTGGATTGGTCAATTTGGACCAATCAGCGGGGGCTTAACATAACGGCTCCGCGAACGTAACGGCTCCACAGATTGGTCCATTTGGTTCCGGGTAACGCATGACATCATGGGTACCCGGAAGAATCAATGGACAGTGACGTATCTCCAACGAGGCTTTTTGGGGAGGTATTTTCTGTGTTAGAGTTTTACTCGCTACAGGGTGTACTTTGAGGGTTTTGACTCTGCAGAGCGTTTACATGCATAAAAACCTTCATAACACACAAGGGGACGGGTAATAACCGGAAAAGCATGACATGGGACCTTTAAGTAGAACAGAACAAGTTTTAATTATTTTATTGAACAATTATTTCTTTCATTGAAGAACGAAAACAGGAATGTTGAGTTAAATATTACTCCCCAACCCCACTCATTAAAACATTTACATAAATGCACCCCCCATCCAAAAATCCCCACAAAGTCCCATTCAAAATGTTAAATAAAAAGGGCCCTTCTCCCTCCAAAAAGTCCCATTAAACATGCACATCTTCCTTCAAGCAATCCTCTACATTTTTGCTAAACCCTTTCAGTCAATGGGCTCTTCCTGGGCCTCATCAACATCCAACTCTGAGTCTTCCTCTTCAGTGTCACTGTCCAGCCTTGTTGAGGATGGCTCTGTGTCAGGCTCAAAGAGCCTTAGGTTTGCCCGAATGCCAACCAGTTCTTCCACTCTCACATTTGTGAGCCTGTTGCGAACCTTTGTGTGGTCTCAATAGCCATGCAGTAAGCAGTGTGCTATGGCATGGATATTCAAGTGTACTTGAATGGCATTTGTTTGTTTTAGTCAAGATTATGCTAAAATATACTTTCCCCAACTATATTTAAGTTCCCTATACAGAGCCAACCTTCGATTTTGAAAATTCCCAGTTTATTCCCATAAATTCCCGTTTATTCCCGTTAATTCCCGTGGAAAGTTTCCATCTTTGAAAATTCCCGGAATTTTGCATCCCTAGCCTTGCCTCAACCTGATCCTCGTCTTCCTCCTCCTCTTGGTCCCCCACTGCTGAACTTGGCCGTGGCGTGTCCTCTGGAATAGAGGATATGAGGATAGGCGGGTAGATGGAGGGCCTCTGTCCTAATATCTCATCCATTTGGACAAACCATGGCCAAGTTGCACCTCCCTGCAGGCCCATCTCTTCCAAAACCGTCCTAATCACAGAGAGAATAATAAAAAAACTAGTATTATGAATAAAACGATAACAATGTCACAAGGATACACACACTTAGGAAGAAATCTTTTCTTTTTTTTTTAATGGTGGCATGGAGACATCCCTACACAAATACAACAAAGAAATAAGGCACTGACCCATACTAGTTGTCTTTTTAGAATGGACTGTATGAAATGAGGGATGAATAATAAAATAAGAACAATACAAACTGTATATTGTGCCTTACCTCCAAGCGATGCTCGTGGAGAATTTGGCCCCGGTGAAGAGGGATTCATTCTCCCCGCGCATTTTTATAATTTGAACAGTCTAATACAAATAATAAGATTCAATAACGTGCTATAACCACTAGGTGTCCCTTTCTATCAGCTGTGCACCGTTATGGTGTAAATACAGCCTATCTACCAATTGGATCAAATATAAAAGTCAGCCGAATTAGTGTTGATACAAGGAGACGTATTGTGTGAAAAGAAATGTAAGATGTTGTTGATAATTGCTGATATATTTATGATCCACGTCACATTTTCAGTTTTGGCGGCAGTTCTTCCTGTTTGTCTAGAAGTCTTCTCAGCAGGGCTCTATAAATAGAGAACAACGGCAGATATGTAATATTTAGTGCAGCCGAACCGTGTAATACAATGCCGTTAAGTGATGACACCAAATCCCAGCGTGCATTGCGGCTAAACCATCCAATCATCGAGCTGATGATCTTGCCTACGCCTGTTTCAGGTTTCGTTTATGACGGATGTATTTTGTTGTTTGTAGGCACTTTCCTTCACATTTACACTTTAACATTAAAGTATTTCGTGAGGCCTTCTAACATGTTTTTAAATATAACTATGGTTGTACTTGAAGAGTTTGTAAATTAACATGAACCGAAGCTGTTGCCTGGCAATGCAATCGCACAACGTCACGTCCGTTAATTCCACATCCACACGCATGGATTAACATTGATTTAATACATTAATGTAGCCTTTGTTTCTGCTAAAAGAGGTGTCGACCAGCTGGTGCAACAAGAAAATCGGCGTAATCGAGTGTGACTATTGAAAAATAAATCATTATTATATTAATATTGACAATAACAACCGACCGTCGGGGCAGCATTTGCTTGGCATTTCCGGGTATTTCTCCACTGGTTAACATGGGTTAACAATACCGTGTAACTGTCACGCTTGAAGTCGTGACATCGTGACATCTTCACGTCTCCCAGCATGGTAAATCGTTACAGGTTCACGTCTTGCCGTGATACAGGGTTGCTTTATACACATATATAAACCTCACAGCGGGCGGAACTTGTCATAAAGTCCGCGAAAATAAAGCCGACCCATTTAGAGGGAAGATACGATTGGTCAATTATACTGTCATTTGACATTACTCTCTTATTGAGTTACTATAGCAGGCCCTCTATGAATGTAGAGAGGGACCAACAAGCTCTCCCGTCTTCACAGTAACGGCCCGTCAAAACAGCGGCGTGCGTTGTCGCTTGCCGGCGGGGGACACACAAGCACACGGTTTGATTGGCTAGAGCTGGTACTGGCATATGATCCGATTAGCTGACGCTTCCGCCGAACCTTCAAAAGTTAAACATTGCTCAACTTTCGTCGCGAGCAACAATAATATTTAATAATATTTAATCCATCCATCCATCTTCTCCTGCTTATCCGTGGTCGGGTCGCGGAGGTGGCAGTTCCAGCAGAGAGCCCCAAACGTTCTTTTCCCTGGCCACATCAACCAGCTCTGACTGGGGGATCCCAAGGCGCTCCCAGGCCAGCGAAGAGATATAATCCCTCCACCTGGTTCTAGGTCTACCCCTTGGTCTCTTCCCAGCTGGACATGCCTGGAACACCTCCCTAGGGAGGCGCCCAGGTAGCATCCTAACTAGGGGCCCGAACCACCTCAACTGGCTCCTTTCAACGTGAAGGAGGAGCGGTTCAACTCCGAGTCCCTCCCGGATGACCGAACTTCTCACCCTATCCCTAAGGGAGACACCAGCCACCCTGCGGAGAAAACCCATCTCGGCCGCTTGTATCCGCGATCTCGTTCTTTCGGCCATTTCCGGTGAGGGTTGGCCTCCGCCAAGGCTGCGCTTTGTCACCAATCCTGTTTGTAATATACATGGATCGGATTTCGAGGCGTAGTCATGGGGGGGGGGGGGGGGTCTGCAGTTGGGTGGACTAAGGATTGCACCACTGCTTTTTGCAGATGATGTGGTTCTGATGGCTTCATCGGTCTGCGACCTTCAGCACTCACTGGATCGGTTCGCAACCGAGTGTGAAGCGGCTGGGATGAGGATCAGCACCTCCAAATCTGAGGCCATGGTTCTCAGCAAGAAACCGATGGACTGTCCACTCCAAGTAGGGAATGAGTCCTTACCCCAAGTGAAGGAGTTCAAGTATCTCGGGGTCTTGTTCTCGAGTGAGGGAACAATGGAGCGTGAGATGGGGCGGAGAATCGGAGCAGCGGGAGTGGTACTGCAGTCGCTTTACCGCACCGTTGTAACGAAAAGGGAACTGAGCCAGAAGGCAAAGCTCTCTGTCTACCGGGCCATTTTTGTTCCTACCCTCACCTATGGTCATGAAGGATAATATTTAATGCTTTAAAATATTATTTTTTGGAATATCTAGAGAGGGCCCTGACGAGCTCGCCACTGGTATTTTGATAATAACAACGTGAAGGCGTTGAGCTCTTCCAGTCTCCATAATGTTATCAGAATTGATGGTGCTCACGGACTGCACCGATTTGATTTGGCTGAGTAGCGTCATCTTAAAGCAGGCATCCTCAAAGTCCGGACTCTGGTCCGGATCCGGACCGAACCACAACTGTCTCTGGACTCTGAGCAAATTATACTTTTCATATGTATTATCTGTGTTATCTGCGAGACATCGCCACAACACAACGAGTCAAAATTATCCGCTATGTCCACTGCAAACAGCGCGCTGCATGTCCGACTGTTCCACTGTCTGTGTGTGTCTGTCAACGCATTGGTCCAATCACATTCAGCATCCCGTCAGCATTTTTTCCCCCCGCCAACAGTCTGCAATTCAGAGGCAAAGTAGGGCGGGTCTTAGCGGAATGCGGGTGGGAAAAATGTGTGTGTCGTCTCTTTCAACCTGTGTGAGTCGGAGCGAGAGTTTAAAAAAAAAAGTCAGAGCGAGAGTTAACAGCTCATCTAGTTGCATGCATCTGTACTGTAGCTAGTAGCCTATAGTTTCAACTACTGCTTAGGGGTGACAGTTTCCACCCCAGCTGCCGCTTTGTTTTGAAAGAAAAGTTGTGGCTCATCGGACATTTATGAGAGAAAATCTCTAATGTCCGAGTGCAAGTGAATGCAACACAAGACGCACGTCTTGTAGCCCCTCCCCCGGCCCTGGCGCGAGTGTGGGAATATGATTGGCGGCGATTTCATTTGAACGGGGGGACAGCGCAAAACGAGAAGCATTTGGACTCAAGTAGACGGAAGGAATGAGGTATTTGCGGTCTACAATGACAGAGAAGAGACTGTCAAGTTTGGCTGTACTCAGCATTGAATCAAAACGCACTAAAGCTGTTGATCTTACTAATTTTGTGAGGCGTTTTGCTGAACAAAATGGTAATGTCAACTTGATGCTCTGCTCACGGATGAGCATACAAAACTGTTAAGATGATGACCTTACGTGTGTAAATATATATTTTTCTTTGTGGGGGACGGGGTCTGCCCCCAAAAAACAGTTTTAAGTCCTCAGAAAGTCAAATAAGACGGTGTGAAAAATTTGACTGCCCAGCCAAAAAAGTAACCACTTTGATTTAACTAGGCCAGTAGGTAAGGGCATTCCACTGGATAATAACTGTATTATTGAAGTATAAAAGAATGCATGACTGAAGTGATGGAGAGTGGGAGACCATGTTTGAAGGCAAACAAAAAGAGGAAATAAAAGGTCAAATCAAGCAAATCCCCCTCTCAGATACCACAGCAACCAGAAGAACATAAATACTGGCTGATGATTTGATTAATCAGCTTTGTGATGGAATAAAAAATGCACAGTACATTTCCTTAGCTGTGGATGAGCCCACTGACATTGCTCGGTTGTGAGTTTTTTATGATGAGGCAAAGGGGGAGTTTGTTGAAGATGTGTTGGGCCTGACGAACCTCAGTGGACACAGAAGGGAGGAAGACATTTATAAAGCAATAATGGGAATGCTGAATGAAAGAGGGTGCAGCTGCCTTTATTCATAACTGCAGCTCTTACACTGCGACTCTGAGGGATTACGCACAGACACAATAACAATGAAAACTGCTGCATACAGATTATTTTTGTTTTTGCAACCTCGTGTTAAGAATGTTGTTGCAATTGTTTAAAAGTTTGAATGACCTTAATAAACGGACCTTTGTGTTATTGAATTTTTTTTTTGATCTTTAAGATTTGTATTTGAGTACCCCTGCCTTAAAGCATTAAACAATAACTTTTTTAAACCTTTTTATCTTTATGTTTTAAACATATTGTATAAAACTCCCCCACTACTTGGACTATTCCTTGCACCCCTCTAGAATAAGCCTGAATGGTCTCAACCATATTGCATCAGTAACGTGCACTTGTTGTTATAACAAGATCGCAAGGACACTGGTAGCGATCGGACAATTGAGTGTTGTTCAGTTTGTGTGTGCATGAAAATATACCACACAACCAATTACAATTGCATGTTGAATTCACTACCCTGGAAGTTAATAAAGTTGTTAAAGTTGGAACAGCCTGTGCGGACAGCAGTTCTTCCTCGCATGTCAACTTTGCCTCCTTATTACACTCACCCCTACTTTAGTGGGGACAATGAGTCTGCGTCTTTGATGCACACAGGAATAAACGCAGATCATCCTCTGGCTGCAGCCTTGACCGGCAATTGCTTTTGATCAAAGTCAATGCGGAAAACCCGCACTCACACAGGTAGGTGGAGGTGAAGGGAATGAGCACTTTTACAGCCTTTTTGGCGAGGTGGGGGAACTCGGTCTCCACAGACAGCCAAAAGTGGGCAAGTGTCACTTAACTAATCTTTTTCTCGTTATTTTTTGTCTCACACTGCGCCTCCCCTGCTCTCCGGCGCCCCCCCAGGGGAGGGCCTCACACTTTGGAAAACTGCTGCACTAAAGGCATCCCCTTTCATGAGATACATAACGTAGACTCTGATGATTGTGCTGTGAACTGAAAAGTTGAGGAGAGTTGGATTCAAGCTTGACAACTCTTTAAAAGCAGCTCTATTATGCTTTTTGGGGTGTTCCCTTTCCTGCAGTGTGTAGTGGGTTTATGTGAATGTAAATGGTCTGCAAAGGCTAATATTCCTGTGTTCCCTTGCTTAAAATTAGCTGGAGAATCTTGAGGATTATAAATGGTTATTTATTTAGAATATACAGTATATCTAAATACACACAGTTGCCTGAAATAATACTATGATAAATCATCTTATTTACTTTGCTTTCGTTTTGCTGCTTGATAAATTAATGTTAAAGAAGATGAATCATACTTTTGCCACTGCTGCTGAAATTCTGCTGCCATTGCCCTGCTGAAAACTGAAGGAAGAGCAGTTCAAGGAAGAGAAGTCAAAGTTAGCTTTAATGGCTTTTCATCATGTCCTGACTTCACTCACTCACTGTATTTATACCCTAGGCCCTAGGGATTGCTACAGCTGTGTGGTAATGCCTCCGCCAAGTATCCCATGTTTTTTTTGTGATATGGTATAATTCCACAACTAATGCTTTCAATCCAAACCCAGTGCAGGAAATATGATGTATTTTATGTAGTGAGGTGAAGAAAGAATGGTAGGCAAAGTCGGTAGGCTTCTTCCTTCTTAGTACTCACCATACCAAAAATATATATGTTACCCACCATTGTAGTTGCCTTGACCAGAATTAGTTATGTTGTGGAGTGGCCAGTCACGCGCATTCTAAAAACCTTTGCATTGGACAGAAAACAATTGTCAAATAATATAATACATGTGTAATTGACCAATGCCCTTGGCAATACACTAGGGTTAGGGGTTTGGGTTAGATTAATGACTTCAGGGCCCTTCTTATAACACATGCCCAATCTGTAAAGTCCTGTGTATGAGTCTCATACCACCATTATGCGGGCACTGTCAATCAACCTTGTCTTTTAAAGTAAGACATGGTTATTAACTTTAAAAAAGGCAACAGATCAGGAAGTGCTAAAATGCTAACTCCTTTCCGGGTTTTAAAGCTAACCTATTATGCTATATTTGAACAATGTGTTATAGGGCCATATCTATGCAAAACATGTCTCTGAAGTATTTTCCTCAAAATAGCAAACAGATAACCCATTGTAGCATGCCTCATACCCAGGGGTGCACATCACTTTTTTTGCCCTGGTTCTCAAAGGAGCACCTGGAGATGTTGCTTGGTGCTCATCCTTAAAATGGAATAAACCGTAACTTTTGAGGGGGTCTTGACTTTATTTGCCAGACACACGGCACTGAACACACATGCAGTGAACATAACCAATAACCTACCATAGCCAATAACAAATTAATGTAACTTATTTTATTTGTGTTGTTCATTCATATCTTATTTTACCTTAACATTTATTTATTTATGCATTTTTTTTGTATCTCTCCAGTTTTAAAGGATATTTGTGGTTACTGTCCTATATTATACATTGAAATGATTTCAAACCTGTTTATCCCAATAATTATAAAGGAGTGCCTTGGAAATATGTGTTTACATAAATTGTGACCAAACCGTTTGAACTTAGACTTAAGTTAACTATCTAAACACTCAGAGTCCTTTACCTCACTGAGCTGTAGTTATCAGATGTAGCACTGAATTTCGGACTCCAGCTTACAGCTTCCTGCCTACGACCTGCCAAAGACCAGTATAGAGGAATGTTAAGCCCTCCCACTATTTTCCAAGAGGGCGTTGCCAGATTTTCAATTTCAGGTTTTAACCAGGAGATGGCGCTTCATTCACAAATACAGGAAGACAAGTTTCATGGACTTTCAGTTGTGTTTTGAAGAGCATTTGAACACATCAATATTTTAGATCAACTAAAGTATATCTAATCTTGTAATTCAATAATATATAGTCTTTATATATTAAATAATCATAATGTAAATGTTTACATTACACTTCTTTATTTGTTATGCTCATACTTTAACCTTTACAATCGTTTGCTTTAATATGCAGTATTATGCAGTTTGCTTCCTCCTGCTCCCTTTCGGACACATACTGTATGATTTATTATTATTATTAATATGAAGATATTATTAAGATAAGATAAGATGTTACTTTATTGATTGAACATTTTAGTTTAGAATGTGCTGTCCCACGGTAATTCAGAAGGCTCACAGGTCACATTCCGACCATTATTTAAAACAATAGGTGCTTTCACACCGTCTACCGTTTGATTTGTATAGAGGGAGCTCTGTCATTTTTCGAATTACCCATTTGCTTTCGGGGAGCCCTATTTTTCAGAGCACATCCTGCTACTAAATATGTCACACGCACGCTCTGTTGACTGGCGCAGCAGTGCGGATGCGATCAATTGCTATAAAAACACTCTTCTACTAATACAGACGGTGTCACTATGCCGGTGGATGTGGCCGTTGTTGAAGCCTCTTCAGGCTCCGCATCGGCATGCCTCTCCCTCGGTGTGGAGCTGTCAAGCGACCCTAACGCCACTTACAGCCGGCCAACTAAAAGTTGTTTTCCGTTCACGTTGTCATTTTTAGACTCCTTCGCTTCTTTGCTTGTGAATCCAAAAGCTGTGACGCTTGGCTGTTTTCGTTTTGCCATATTGTTTTATAACACAGCCAGAGTTAAAAAAATATCAATATGAACATTTCAAATACCGCGCCGGCATCACCGCCATAACCATAGCAACGTAAGTAAGAATGCAGCGCCGCCACGTACAGATGGCAACACCCAGACATATTCACAAATATAAAACAAATATTCAGAAACTGTAATGAACAATAACTCTTATTTATTTCAAGAACTGTTATTTAGAGAAACTCAACATTTCTAATCTGTGTGACACAAATATGCACGACTGTTTTGGGCTCCCCCTATTTATCTCAAAGTCAGCCTTCAGGGGAGCTCCCTCCCTCTTCGGGGGAGCCAAGCTCCCCCTAGCTCCCCCCCATTTCGAACAGTGTCTGTGGCTGAATGGCCAGCGATTAGGTGCGGCGCATTTATCATAGGTGATCAGAGCTAACTGCCTGCCGTCAGATTTCATTTAAAAAACAGATCTGATTTTAAGACTATTTCTGCGCTCATAAAGAATGATAAGAATAAGAATAATGCGAATTGAACTTGTTTCATTAATTAGTGAGTTTATTTAACACTAGAACCGCCAATCGGGACAATTTGTGTGATGTGTGTTGTGTGTGTGCAATGTAACTTTTTTTCAATAAAATATTAAAGTCTCCCAGTCCGTGACTTTTCCTGAAAGTGTGTTATGTAGCACCCTATGTTGTTAAAAATTGCATTCTAATAGCGGTATTTGACGGGTTTAGGTTGGCCTATAAAAAAACCTCTGGCGGTTCTAGTGTTAAGGTAATTAGGTACAGTAGAAGCCCTTTTTTATCAGTAACGAATTTAGCAGTTGAACATAAAAGTCAACTAACTGAGGGTCACTTGCAATTACAGTGTTGTGTCTAACTGTAAGCTTGTCACTCAGAGTAACCTACCGTTAATTTAGCTGCTGGAGAAGAAAGATCAAGGGGGGAGGGGGGGAGAGAGCTGTGGTTGATGGGCCATTAGTTGTGTAAATACACAGCTGAGAGCTGCCATTTCATTCAGACTGTTTAAAAAACTATAACAACGGACTATTTTTCTTAGCGGACGCATGTCAATTTAAATCAATACATATAACTATTTTTTAAATCAATACATACAACTATTTTTTAAATCAATAAAAACATTTTCTAAATCCATAAAAGCATTTAAATTAATATTGGGAGTCATGTCGTTACTTTGTTGAGAATGTGGCCGTGTAATAAGCGGGATAATTTGCAGCGACTTGTTCCTTATGGGGAAAATAACACCCGTCATGTGTGTGTAGAGGTGTGTGTGGTTAAAACACTTTCATGAAGTGAAGGAATTTCCTTCTATAAAACAGCTGTGGGCAGCAGTGAGTGTCACGGACATGAATTCATAGATCAAGGCAGACTGGTGCACACACTCTCCTGTCCTGCCAGGCGACACGCCCGTTCTAAGCCGTGTCCCTCACTCCTCACATCCCAAGCATCCCCGAAAAGTGTATTATGTTGTTACATCTCAGATGTTATGTTTCAGTTGTGCTCTGTCTATGTTCAGTGATGCAAACTTGTCACCTTTCGGCGAAATTCGCCGTTTTGAATCCAAAATAAGTCGTTTGTGTGATTCATGTAGATCTGCAATACAAATATTTTTGGGGTATGGGGGGGGCTGGGACCCGGAGTAATCTGCGGCCGTGAGCTGTTTTGTGCCATCATGACACGCATGGTGTTCTTTTTTTATATATTATAATGAAGTACGAGCTGTGTGCTCGAGTCTTCCTGCCTGTCGGCTCTGCTCATGGATGTATAATAAGGCTCTGCTGCTCCGAGATGATGGTCTAGCTTCAGCAGCTACATTACCTACGGGTGCGTTCGTTAATATTAACTGTGCGTCCGGAGTCACTGTGGCACAGACTGGACCGCTGGTGAACAGCTGTTAGAACAGGCCGTTCAGGTGTTCAGAGCAGAGCTCCCTGTCGGAGCGGCAGAGCGTGATGTGAACTGAAAAGTTTTTCTGTGGCAATATTATTTAAGGAATCGTTGAGCTAGCTAGCTAGCATACATTGTCACTATCTGCTAACGTTAGCTTTAGCCTTCTATTTCTAATAGTTTTTTTCATAGGCTATAAACAGAGGTGGTATAAGTATATTTATATTGTACTTGAGTAAAAGTAGAAGTACTCAGATCTTGTACTTGAGTAAAAGTAGAAGTACTCAGGTCTTGTACTTGAGTAAAAGTAGAAGTACTCAGATCTTGTACTTGAGTAAAAGTAGAAGCACACAGATCTTGTACTAGAGTAAAAGTAGAAGTACTCAAATCTTGTACTTGAGTAAAAGTAGAAGCACACAGATCTTGTACTAGAGTAAAAGTAGAAGTACTCAAATCTTGTACTTGAGTAAAAGTAGAAGCACTCAGGTCTTGTACTTGAGTAAAAGTAGAAGCACACAGATCTTGTACTAGAGTAAAAGTAGAAGTACTCAGGTCTTGTACTTGAGTAAAAGTAGAAGTACTCAGATCTTGTACTTGAGTAAAAGTAATAGTCCCAGAGTGTAGGAATACTCTTACATTAAAAGTCCTGCATTCAAAATGTTCCTTAAGTAAAAGTAGAAAAGTATTATCATCAAAATATAGTGAAAGTAGCAACAGTAAAACTAGTCATTGTGCAGATTGGCCCATTTCAGAATAATAGATATGATATGTTTTATAATGATTGGTCATGAAAGTGTTCTCAAAGCTGGTAAAGGTGCAGCTAGTTTGAACGACTTTGTATACTGCAGGGTAGCTTGTGGATTTACTCCAGGTGGAACTAAAGTCTGATTTAACACTTGATTATATTTCACTTAATTAATCCAGATCTGTGAAGTAACTAAAGGTATTAAATACATTTAGTGGAGTCAAAGTACACCATGTACCTCTGAACTGTAGTGGAGTAGAAGAACAAAGTAGAAAAACATTGAAATATCTCAAAATTGTGCCCAAGTATAGTACTTGTTGAGTTTATGAACTTAGTTACTTTACACCATGTGGCTATAAAGATAAAAAGACTTAAGCCTTGCACAGAGGCATGAAAATACATTTTCAAAATGCTCAACAGTGCTGCCAAAATTATAAACTGACTGCTACACAATTTAAAATAAATGCTTTTATATATTTCTATTAGATGTGACTCTTTGGCGTTTCTGTTATTATTAACACTGCTGCTTTAGTTGTTCTGACTGCTAAAATCCTCTGTCATTCCGTGGGGTGGGGGAGCCGGGGGCTCGGATCCTTGTCACCTTTTTCATACCTGATGAGTTTGCATCCCTGTATGTTAAAAAGCCTCAGTCACCTTAATTCATGTAATAAAAACATCTCAGGTCAGTAACACTCAAAGCTAAATGTGCAATACCATGTTCAGCTATGTTACTATTTATAATGTTATTGTTGTTACATCAGAAGATGTACATATTGAAATGATTTCTTAACTTACAGTAGGCTATTTTTTACAATGTGTGTTGGAAGGATTTATTAAATTACAATGAATATTGTCATTGTTGAAGGCTTTTAGAGAAGGGTGAACTATAAGCCTGAATTACATAACATTTTATATCTAAAAACATAAAAGCCACAATAAATCAATCACAATTATTGTAGTTATTTTTACCTCCCGTATTGCTTTCAACCCACCAGCTTTTATGGTGTTGTTACGTCACTAACTGTAAGCTTGTCACATACAGTCTATGGTCACTCAGAGTAACCCACTGTTAATTTAGCTGCTGGAGAAGAAAGATCAGGGGGGGAGGGGGGGAGAGAGCTGTGGTTGATGGGCCATTTGTTGTGTAAATACACAGCTGAGAGCTGCCGTTTCATTCAGACTGTTTAAAAAACTGTAACAACGGACTATTTTTCTTAGCGGATGCATGTCAATTTAAATCAATACATACAACTATTTTTTAAATCAATAAAAACATTTTCTAAATCCATAAAAGCATTTCAATTAATATTGGGAGTCATGTAGTTACTTTGTTGAGAATGTGGCCATGTAATAAGCGGGATAATTTGCAGCGACTTGTTCCTTATGGGGAAAATAACACCCTTCATCGAGATGAGGATCCCTCCGCTACACTTTGGGATCCTGATCGACTGACGAAGCTCCATTAAAATATACAGATTTTTGGTGAATTACTGAGTTTACCGGTGCACCCTCCTTCTCTCCCTCGCTCACTCGCACTTTGGCTGTGAGCTGCAGGCGCCAGATAATCCAACATCCCCCATTTTCATCACTTCCAGCACCCATCGTACAGGGCAAATTAAACGTGTAACCGCGGTGAAAAGGGTGTTAAATTTACTTAATTATGAACATTGTTACATCAAAGCCGAAAATTTGGATGAGCACCAACGGTCAAAAATGTGTTTTCCCTCCCAGAACTGCCAGCGCAGCGCCTCCACAGATCTGGCGCCCTAGGCGAAAAGTTATAACGCCAGTGCTACGGGCCGGCCCAACTTGCAAATCTCTCTCTCTCTCTCTCTCTCTCTCTCTCTCTCTCTCTCTCTCTCTCTCTCTCTCTCTCTCTCTCTCTCTCTCTCTCTCTCTCTCTCCTCTCTTCTCTCTCTCCTCTCTTCTCTCTTCTCTCTTTTCTCTTCTCCCTTCTCTCTCTCCCTCTCTCTCTCTCAATGTTGGTACGCAAATGCGCCATTTTTCAAATGACCCGGTGCTCTTTTTTTGTCGGAGGTGTGCATGCGCACCTGCGCACCAGTTATGTGCAGCCCTGCTCATACCGCTCTAGTTTAGCCCAAGCCCCCAGGAAGTGCGCCGGAGTCTGATGAGAATATTCGTTGTGGCCAAACGGCGGTACTACACTTCCGTTTGGTTGCTGGTCCCGGAAACACTTTTTCCCATTGACTTACATTGGGAAAGAGTGGTCTGTAACTCGTTGGATAATTTTTTTTAAACTAAATAAACCACCCAGTATGAACACTTGTATAGCCCTTATTAAAAACATTCGTTCCTCAAGTTGTAAAAATGTGCTAATAACGTTATTCTGAGAGTTATATCCCTCTGCATTATGCAAATGCGTTAATCGCTTTAAAATAATTAGTGCCGTTAATTTTTGTCATGTTATGTTATGTTAACGCATTATTAACGCGTTAAATTGGCAGCCCTAATAATAATACTACTTAATTAACACAATGGTTGTGTGTTTAAAATATATGCTTTTCCTAGTAGGCCTACACTGTAATAATGAAGTACTGTGCTGGGGCGATGGAGAAATCGCCCCACGGAAGCGGGTCTCTATGGTTAGCCAATTGCTGATTCAAGATATGAACTTGTGTCATAAAATGTAGCCAATCAGCGTCCTCAAAACTACTACTGGAGGGACGATTATTGTATCACCCCAAGTAAGCAACTGCTACGCGGCTGGACGACGGCCACATGATTGTGGTGAGGAAAATCAATGAGGAGGTGGATAAAAACAGGCATATTTTATCAAAATGAATGAAGTTTTGTGAGACTTTTGAGTTTGCTTTGCGTGGGCATGACGAGACGGACTCTTCAGTCAACCCTGGCATTTTCAGGGGATTGGTGGATTTTGAAGACCGCCACTGTTTTTAAAGACACGTCAACGACGTACACCACATTGATTTTAAGAATAATTATTATTATTATTAATAATAATACATTTTATTTCTATAGCACTTTTCTTGAACCCAAAAACGCTTCACATTTGGGAGGGAGGGTAGACAAACAAAACACAAACAAAACAAAACAGAAAAGCAGTCAGGAGGAAGTTGGTTGAGAGGGGGGGGGGGGGGGGGGGGAGCTTATGGATACAGAGTTGAAGAGGTGGGTTTTGAGGCGGGACTAGAACAGGGAGTTCCAGAGCTTCAGGGCTGCCACAGAGAAGGCTCTATCCCCGAAGCTCCGCAAGTCGGGTAAGCAGGATGGTGTGGCTCATGGTATCGAAGGCTGCACTCAGATCAAGGAGGATGAGGATCTTGAGGGAACCGGTGTTGTTTGAAGCCTTTATTTAACCAGGTGAAAGCCTCTTGAGATCAAAAGATCTCTTTTTCAAGGGTGACCTGCATAGGTGACAGCAGAGGTGAGGAGGTCATTGAGGACTTTGATGAGTGCAGTTTCTGTGCTGTGGTGGGGATGAAAACCAGACTGAAGGGGTTCAAAAAGCTGGTTGGTTTGGAGAAGGCGGTGGAGTTGTTTGGAGATGATGCGTTCTATTGTTTTTGAGAGAAAGGGGAGGTTGGACATGGGGCGGTAATTACTGAGGGAGGAGGGATCCAGACCGGGTTTCTTGAGGATGGGAGTGACAGCAGCAGTTTTGAAGGCAGAGGGAATGGTTCCTTGGGACAGGGAGGAGTTGAAAAGGTTGACAAGGTAGGGGCAGAGGACAGGGAGGCGCTGATCAGTTTGAGTATTTCAGGGGGGTAACCAGAGTGAACTGGGAGAGGCGGCCGTGGGGAGGAGGGCTCGGGAGGTCCAGGGAGGTGGAGGGAGAAGTCGTAGCGGTGGATGTTGGGGGAGATGTTTGTGTGTCAGATGCAGTGGATAGGGAGAGATTAATGGCAGTGATTTTGTCAGAGAAAAACTGGAGGAATGAACTGCATAAAGTGGAAGTGGAGGAAGGGAGGGTGTCAGCATGGGGTTTGAGGAGCTTGTTGACGGTGGAGAAGAGGCTCCTGGGGTTATGGGAGGGGTCGGTAAATATGGTAGAGATGGCGGCAGTGAGGGCACCTCTGTAGGTAGTGAGATGGAGTTTGTAGGATTCATGGTGAACTGTGATGGATGATTTCATGGTTAGGCGTTCAAGCTGGCGGCCGGTTTGCTTCAGCTTACGGAGTGCAGGGGTGAACCAGGGTGAGGAGGTTTTAAAAGGGAAATTTTTCCTTTTGAGGGGGGCCAGGCTGTTGAGGGAGGCGAGTAGGGTGGAATTAAGGTGGTTGAGTTGTTCATCGGGTGAGCTGAGGTTCGAGTCCAGGGGGAGAGTAGAGGATAGCAGGTCGGAGAGAGGTGATGGGGATCGACAGAGTATAAATTACGGAAGGTGATGTTCCTGGATGGGGGGTGGTGGCGGACGGGGAGGCGATGGTGAACTGTATGAGTTTGTGATCAGAGAGGGGAAAGGGGCAGGGGTGGAGGTCGAGTACTGGGAGGTTGGTGGAGCAGACAAGGTCAAGGATGTCTCCTTTATCATGAGTGGGGAAGGTGACATATTGGGGAAATGAGAAATTGTCCAGAAGGGAGGATAATTCAGAAGCGAGTTTGCAGGTGGGGGAGTCCACGTGGATGTTGAGGTCGCCGAGGAGTAACAGACGTGGGGAGAGGGATGAAGCAATGGTGAGGAGTTCAGTGAGATCAGAGAGGAAGGAGGGGTGTGGTTTGGGGGGGCGGTAAATGAGGATAACTGTCAGTGAGGGAGGGGCTTTGAAGGCGAGGAATTCGAAGGATGGTACTGAGGGGATGGTGAGTTCTGTAGTCCGGATGTTCTGGTTGTAGATGACAGCCAGCCCACCACCACGGCGTGAGGGGCGGGGTTTAGTGATGTAATTAAAACCAGGGGGGATGTTTGATTGAGGAAGAAGTCATTGGGTTGTTGCCAGGTTTCAGTGAGCAGAAGGAAGTCGATGGATTTGTCCAGAATTATTTCGTGGAGGATGTGGGCTTTATTGTTAAGTGACCGGATATTGAGGAGGGCAAAATTGGTCAAGTGGGGGGTTGGAGGGGTGGTGGCAGGCTGGATAGGTATGAGGTTGGCCAGGTTAGCAGCGCGGGGGTGGGCACGAGAGGGGGGGGCAGTGGAGCAGAGGAGGGGGGCTTGATGGTGGGGAGAAATGGCTTGTTATATGTGTTGGGAGGCGGAGGGGAGTGGGATCCGCTCCAGGTATTTCATGCAGCTGGGAGTGTAGGTGAGCGGGGGAGAGAGGAGCAGTAGGAGTTGCGTTCTGAGCAGATGGATGCTATGGATTGTCCGTGCTGAAAGTAAACAAAACTATGAAGGGCCGTGTAGGCCAAAATTCAAACACACCTCACACACACACTACTGAAAACATCTGGCTTTGCACACACACTACTGAAATCCTCTCACATTCACTACTGAACACCTCACACTGCTGAAAACATCTGGCCTTGCACACACACTACTGAAATAATCTCACATTCACTACTGAACACCTCACACACACATTACTGAAAATTAACCTCACACACACACTACTGAAAATTAACCTGACACACACACAACTGAAAATTAACCTCACACACACACAACTGAAATTCTTTCACATTCACTATAGTGAACACCTTGCATACACAACTGAAAATTAAACCTCACACATGCAACTTAAATTAACCTCACGCACATACTACTGAAATACTTTCACATTCACTACTGAAAACCTCACACACACACAGACACTCCTGAAAAACATTTTACTGAAAGGTTCTCAGTAGGGAATGTGCATGTGTTTCACCTATGTGTGTGTGATAGGGATGTGCATCTCCATCACTGAGGCCGATGCGATGCGCATCTCGATACGTTGCCACGATACGATACATTAACGATACCTTTGAAACACCAGGCGATGCGATACGATACGATTCACCCCTGTTGCGATACAGTTCGATACGATTTGATTCAACATTATGCGATTCGGGGCGATACGATGCGATTCAACACGATGCAAAAATAATGATACTTCAATATGGTACGACAGAGGATTTTTGTTTTATTCCTTATACTGTATGCAGCAAATCATAAATTAACAAAAAAGTGCTTTACATATTTGGTACTGCACATCCCATCATGCCATTTATTTGTTTACCTTTAAAAGCTCTCCAGAGTACAATTGTATAACACCTCACAGTTAAACAATGTAAGGATGCATGGCTCATGCTTAACAATGTGCAAATAACAGCTACCATAGAGCAATGCCCATACAGCTGCCAGCCTGATGTGCTTAACACTCAGAGGCTAACTCACCAGTGAGCAGAAAGCAGTGGTTTCTATCTGAACAATAAAGAAAACAAATAACCTTTCACAAACAGGTATTTCATAACTGCTTACAGTAAGGAAGACATTTACATTATTATTGGCCGTCACAGGCTGCTTTAAGCTAAACACCTCTCTCTGACAGAACACCTCACTGAGTGATTTAACTCATATGTCTCACTTTCAGGTTTCTCTTTTCAGCCGCAGACCCCACGTCGCCTCTTTATGTGCGTCGCTAAGTTCCTCGTACTACTTGTGTACTTTAAAGCGGCTCGGCATCGTTAACAATTTGCGAGTGATTTTTCAAGTTGACCGTCTGTAGTAATAGTGCCGCGCACATATACCATCAGGACGTTACTGATGGGGTGCGGCTGCGGAGTGATACTGTGTGTATGCAAGTCCGCATCTAGGACGGATCTATGTATCATGGCTGTAGACCTGTTAAGTAATAAAGATACCACATACAAAGGTCTACGGATACCTTATTACTCTCCATGACCTGCGGTCAACTATATAGCATAAATGACTATTACACCGTCTTTCTTGAACAATCCGAAGTGTTGCAAAACGTTTGATTTGTAGGTATTTTTCGATGCGCTGTGTTTCTCTTTCTCCTCAACTTCCGTGTGTGTTGATAGCTGAGACTCTCGTTCTCCGTAGTGGCGAAGCAAATATCAAAGATCGTCTCTGCTGAACGTTGACAAGATGAGGGGATTTTATATGAATGAATCGGTTTTTTACCGATGCAAAGACGCTACGCAATCGATGCATCGCGAGTTCAACCCGGTTCAACCCAAACTGTAGCCGATGTGCACTCTTTCAACCGGTGCACTCGCATCTTGAACGTTTATGCCGGTGCACCGATGCGAATCGGTGAATCTTAACATCTCTAGTGTGTGAGGGGATTCTTGCTGTAACGGAAGTCATTGTAATGGAACGGAAGTCAGTGTTATGAAACGGAAGTACCAAACTGCTAGTGGTCACTTTGCTAGCCCCGTTAGCTTCATTAGCTCCAGGCTGCTACTCGGACGTGTTTGTTGTGTTGATGCCTGGTGGAGTATTCCTCATTGAAATATCGCACTTATCTTATGGCTCAGCGGTTCAAACAGACCGTCCATGAATGCAGTTTATTCGGTAAGTGAAATTCAAGCGCTTTATTTCTTACTTGTCTTTTTAGCTTTTCAGCTAACAAGCGAGACGAAGCTACATCTGTGCTAACGATGCTATGGAGTGTAAAGCATTAAGAAGGATTATACTGTAGAACAAAAGGCTTCTCTGTGAGGTTGATAAAATAAGGTCATGCTTGTACATTAGTTAGTTTGCTAGTTAGGTAACTGTATGCATTGTTATTGTTAATTTAAAATAGCCATGCTCGACGATGCAGACAGCTAGCGTCACATTAGTGTTGAAGAGCAGAGTACTCTATGAGATTAACCTTACTATAAGATCTGTGTATCTTAAAAATATGAATCTCACATTTACAGTTGGTTCCAGGAATAACGTTAACGTAGATATTGCAATATGGTTTGTTGAAGCTGACTGGTTAACGTTCATCATATCAAAACGAGCGAACCCAAATGTTGTTGTTTTTATTAATATTATCACCAATACTTACTAAGCATTTTATTATCATTACACTGGAGAAACCGACTTATTGTGGCAGCAGAACGTGAACATGTAACTTAATGCCTGCATTTAAGGACGATAGCATAGTCAATGCTTTAGGGACAAGGCAATGATTTGTTTAAATATTAGATATGACGTTATGTGTGCTTCTGTGACAATTAAGCTTATTCATTGCATTACATTTGTTAAAGATGTGTGTCTTTTACAACACGTGTGTGTTACAAATTAATGTGAATATGGCACAGGACAAATATTTAAATTGACTGTCTCATTCAAAACGATTCCAAAATAAAAAGGACCCCAACTATACAATAATACACAATCCAACTGATAAGATACAGTAAGGGCTGTGATATCCAGCACTTTTTTTAAGGATAACAAAAAGATTATCACATGACATTTGCATGTAAAAAAAGTCTGTGACCAACACATTGTTACTTTACATATACATATCTGTTTGTTTAAAGTTTCCAGTGATGCAGAGAGACCAGAGGATGCTGAACACGAGAGACGAACCTATTCCTAACATTAGTGAACTTCAGCATGGACTAAAAGGTACAAAGATTCCTTTCATTCCGTACAAAGAATCGAGAAACGTTTAAATAGATAAAGTAACAACTATAATCAGCTGACACATTTCAATGTATATAAGGCAATTATTATTTGACATTGTGAGAATTACAAACATTTGTCTCTTCATATTGTCTGTAAAAGACGTGGTAAAAGTGGTTCTTGCAGTGAGACAACCGAACAGCATGACACTACATTTACACTAAGTTCTGATAACAGTTGAATATTATTTAATAATAACATATATTTTAATGTTGATTAACTGCAGACTGTTCATTCATAATCTGATTATCTTTGCAGTACAAAGTGATGAATTTAAAAAACACATTAAAATAAAAAAATATTTTATTTCTACAGCCGCTTAATAAACAAACACACCTCTTTCATAAATAACATACTTGCTCTGCAATAATGTCATAGGTTTGATGTTTCTTGTAATTTCTGTTAAAAAAGCTGATATGAGATTAAAGACCAATACAATACATTCACTAATAAACTACATTTTTATTGTGAACAGAAAGATTTGCGCACTGAATAGTGTGTAGTCAAACAGGACCATAATTTGCATGTGACAGCTGTGCCCAGTATGAGCTCACAGATGCAGTTAGGTGGTTTCTTCATCAGGTCACATCCTCCTCCATCAGGGATGGTCCTCCTCCCAGACCTGAAAGACCTCTCCCTCAGTCCTCTCCAGCCAAACCCACAGACAGGACATCAGTCACGCTGAGGTTTCTCCCCAAGTCTCTGCACGCTGTCTCAATTGATCCACACTGTGAATATGAGGGGGAAATGTGTGTAATAAATGCTTTAGACAATAAGAAATATGAAGTTAATTGTAAGGAATGGCTCATTCTTTTTTAAATAGACAAAACTATTACTGTATTTCAATATCTCACGTCTGAAAGTTTAATTTAAAAGAAGAAGAGGCCCCAAAAATAAAGATTGGTATATCAATAAATGTAGTTGATTTTGTCTTTTTAATTGTTTAAAGTAGATAGAACTGGTACTTAAGAGTTGTAATACAGTCTGGTTGCGGAGGAGGCACACAGGTAAGAGCACTAACTAGCTACCATCACATGTAACTAAGCTTCCCTTGAATTTATTAAAAGAATAATTAAGTAACGGCAACAAATCAATAACTAAAATCATGCAAAAATGTGAATCTTTGCTGTGTCCACTGTTGAATTTACCACAAATTTTAGAAACCTGAAGGCATTTATAGATTTGTATGCAAGTAATATCCCAAAACTCAATACTTTAAGATTATTATTGAAAGTGTTGCTTTTCACTTACCTTAAGCAACGTAAAACGTGCAGACCGGGAGCAACAGATGTAGGTTAGCCGGCTAGCTGGAGTACATAGGTTAGTCTTATATTTACTTAGCCTACTATTGACTAACTAATGCTAACATAACTGTCGGCTAGAAGTCCACAGCTTAATCAACCATATTTAACAGGCCATTGTCCTCTCAGCCTGAAATATCAATCACTTCAATAAATGGTTAAACAAAAAAAGGAAAGGTTCTGGCTCAATTTCGGCTTAGTTAGCTTGTTAGCTTATTGCAGCTGTGCATGTTTCTAGCGGGTTACTTACTAGGCCACCTCACGAGCTGCGCCAGGTGATGTAAACAAGAAAACCTCGATAGACCAGACCGTCTCAGTTTGTAGACCGCTCGGCCCGGGGTCCAGCCTACGGCTGCGGTGCCGTTTCTCTATAAATCCATGCTGAATTCAACCTTCTGTTTTCGTTCTTCTTCTTCTTTAATGGCAACTTGCAACCAGACGAGCATTATCGCCACCTTATGTATCACTGCAGCATTGTTCTTTGTTAGTTCCGTTTCATTACAATGACTTCCGTTAGAGCAATAATCCCCCTCTCACACACATAGGTGAAACACATGCACATTCCCTACTAAGAACCTTTCAGTTAAATGTTTTCAGTTGCGTGTGTGTGAGGTTAATTTTCAGTAGTGTGTGTGTGCGAAGGTGTTCAGTAATGAATGTGAGAGGATTTCAATAGTGTGTGTATTAGGTTCATTTTCAGTTGCGTGTGTGTGAAGTTTTCAGTAGTGAATGTGTGAGTATTTCAGTAGTGTGTGTGCAAGGCCAGATGTTTTCAGTAGTGTGTGTGTGAGGTGTTCAGTAGTGAATGTGAGAGGATTTCAGTAGTGTGTGTGTGTGTGAGGTTACTTTTCAGTAGTGTGTGTGTGAGGTGTTCAGTCGTGAATGTGATTATTTCAGTAGTGTGTGTGCAAGGCTAGATGTTTTCAGTAGTGTGTGTGTGAAGTTTTCAGTAGTGAATGTGTGAGTATTTCAGTAGTGTGTGTGCAAGGCCAGATGTTTTCAGTAGTGTGTGTGTGAGGTGTTCAGTAGTGAATGTGAGAGGATTTCAGTAGTGTGTGTGTGTGTGTGAGGTTAATTTTCAGTAGTGTGTGTGTGAGGTTAATTTTCAGCAGTGTGTGTGTGAGGTGTTCAGTCGTGAATGTGATTATTTCAGTAGTGTGTGTGCAAGGCTAGATGTTTTCAGTAGTGTGTGTGTGAGGTGTTCAGTAGTGAATGTGAGAGGATTTCAGTAGTGTGTGTGTGTGTGTGAGGTTAATTTTCAGTAGTGTGTGTGTGAGGTTAATTTTCAGCAGTGTGTGTGTGAGGTGTTCAGTCGTGAATGTGATTATTTAAGTAGTGTGTGTGCAAGGCTAGATGTTTTCAGTAGTGTGTGTGTGAGGTGTTCAGTAGTGAATGTGAGAGGATTTCAGTAGTGTGTGTGTGTGTGTGAGGTTAATTTTCAGTAGTGTGTGTGTGAGGTTAATTTTCATCAGTGTGTGTGTGAGGTGTTCAGTCGTGAATGTGATTATTTCAGTAGTGTGTGTGCAAGGCCAGATGTTTTCAGTAGTGTGTGTGTGAGGTGTTCAGTAGTGAATGTGAGAGGATTGCAGTGATGTGTGTGCAAGGCCAGATGTTTTCAGAAGTGTGTGTGCGAGGTGAGTTTGAATTTTGGCCTACACGGCCCCTCATACAAAACTGCGGCGGGTGCTTCGGTGAATGTAGAGCTGTCGACGAAGGAGTCCAATATGTCTGATGCCTGAGATGGAAGACGGGGTGGAGGAGTTGGTGAATGACAGAAGCTGTGAGATAGAGTATTTCAGCATGATGACAGGTGGGAAGGCTGGGAGCAGTGTGTTAGCAGCAATAGCGGCTAGCGGGCTAGGTGCACAGAGGTGGGGGATTGTTGTGGAGACGAGGAAGATCCACGACATGGCAGGAGGATGTGAACAGCGGGACGGGACAGATGTACCCCAGAGATGAAGGCAGGAGGCAGAGAGAGTCCACGGCTGTTGCGTGGGACGGAGACAGACACGTAGGCGATGTAGCAGATAGCAATAGCCACCCGGCACTTTGATGGCTGAGTGAGGGCAGCCGGCAACGGAGGCAGAAGTCTAAAATAAGTTAAAATTAAAAACAATGTGGAGTGCAGTAAAGATGTGCAATGCAGGGCAGTAGTCCAATTCTAAAGTTTTGCGAGAACGAATGGTAGCTGAGGGTAACAGAGGCGGAGAAGCGGCGAACAGTCAACGCCAGCGTCCTCCCCGGCGGGAAAGTTTTATTAGTTTGTTACATCTTCAGCTTTTTGCATTACTGTTGATTATACTGTTGTTCTGTAATATATATATATATATATATATATATATATATATATATATATATATATATATATATATATATATATACGTATATCAGTGGTGAACGGTCAGGGCCTTCAAGATATTCAGAGAATACCCTGAAACACTCAGATAAAACAAACAAAAAATCGATTTAATTATATATATAAAATGTAATAAAATGTAAATAAAATGAATAAATGAGAATTGTATCTCAATTGTTGATCTGTAATATTACAGTGTTACGTTGATTTGTTTGTCTTTCTCATTCCATGCACTAAGCATTTGAGTGCTTTGTGTTAGAAAGAAAAAGCAACCAATCAGATATTTGTATGGGTCTCTGGTTAGAATATCCTTCAACCAAGGTATTCTACATCCTTGATAGAATTCCCTGGCCGTTGCACTGAATGAGAGCATACATTTGGATTGACAGTTTGATCAACCAATCATAATTGATTTGTAGCCATTGGGCGTAGTCCTTCAGAGTTTCCCTCGGTTCCAGGGTACTCTAGAAGGCCTGGTTGTTCACTGGCTCGAGACAGAGGATCTAGAAAAATGTGATGTAGCAATTCATGCCGTTTTATTGTTTTTAACGTTGAAATGGCAAGTGCATCAGGTGAAGATGATGTTGTTGCGGAATTGTTGTCAGTGCCCTTTTCAAGACGACAAAAGGTCCAGTTGTGATAGCCACGTTTCGCCACTGAATGTATATCAATACATACATATACATATATTATATATATATATAAATCATATATATATATATACATACCTATATGTAAACAAGTATTGCTAATGCCATTTTTTTTACGTTTTTCTTCATAGTCCTCAGTCTCAAATGCTTAAATTGTTTATGAAGGCATTACAATTTAAGACTGGTAAATTAACGCTGAAAACTCCAGGTTTTTTTGCACTAAGTCATGCTGGGATGTTTGCTGAAATTTAGTGCATGTGGCACAGCCCTACCTATAAAAAGATTCCACCAGCCGCCACTGAACTAAAGTGCTGATTCTGGGTCAGTAGCTACGGGGCCACGCCCCCTTTAGAGCCACTTGCAGCAGAGCTGCAGAGAGAAGCAGATTCCCAGCTAAATGCTGCCGTGATTAAACGCCATATTATGTTCCAAACCACATCAAGGATTATTTCTGAATCAGAATGGAGCTCAAATGCTTTTTCTCTTGCAGGTTTGCCACAAGGGGGGTTCCTTTTTATATCCTGCTTTTGTACACATACTATTTGTCCCCGGTGGGGAAGCCATTTCATTTCATTTCAAACCTTTATTTAACCAGATTGGTCCCATTGAGATCATAGATCTCTTTTTCAAGGAAGACCTGCAGTAAATGCTACACAGTTTCATACTTTTACTTTTACCATCCCTTGCAGGATGAACTTGTGACCATTGTCCTAACATGAAGACACATTTTTTTATTGCATCTATCATGAAAGAAGAGGTGGATTCTCTTATAAACCGCTGAACCAGCGCGGCTTTACAAATGCCTATCAGCCTGTCTGCTGGCTTTTTCTGCTGCTATAGTTCCAGCTTTTTCTTGCTGTCCAGCACTGGAACAGATGCCCTATTGTAAATGTTCTCCTATTGTCGGCCTCCCTCCTGCTTTTTCCTCCTGTCCTTCTTTCCCACCCTCTCTTCCCTCTCCTGCTCTGCGTCCTGTTCCTCTACTTTGCTCTTGTAAGCCTTTAATGGTGATTAGCTGTGCCGCGCTGAATGTGTCCCTGTGTCTCCTCTCTCTCCGGGAGTACAAAGTGCTGTCACTGAACTCAGTCCTGCACTGTCAACCGAGCTATTGATTCACCTCAGATGAATAGCCAGGATATAGTATGGGAATGTGCTCTACGGATACAATGTAGTGGTGTGTGTGTGTGTGTCGGTGGGGATGCCTGAGTGGACTCCTGTTACCAATGACGGAGCTGTATGTGACAGGAAAAAAGTGATCAGTTACCTATTCTGAGTATCAAAATATAAAAGTAATACAACGTAATTAAGTTAATAAGTGTATTATTAGAGATAACGGCCCAATGTGAAAAGAAGAAACAAAGACATTTAGTATCAAAATGTGTCCTCTGCTCAGATATTTTATTTATACTTTTTATTTACCTTTGTTTCATTAAGCATATTCAGCCAGTAGCATATACACCAACAATGAAACACGAGAGCACATACTAAAGTTTAAAAAAGTAGAAATCAATTCTGTGATAACAAAAAAATGCAAAATGTTATGAAGATATAGGTTCACCTATTGAATAAACAACAGATCAAATTAACCAAAGAAAGTGAACAACTATTTGAATCTGTCTGGGGCTCTATGATGGCCTACAGATTTAGCGATTCATTTCAGACAGTTTGAAACGCGAGGGCCGTGATTGGTACGTGATCTGCCCTCGGTCAAGGGAAAACCTTCAGCTTGACTTGAGACCGCCCCCGTGATAGATAAATCTAATTATAATGAAGCCAGCTGCAATGGATCATTGATCCACCAGGGGATGCAGTGGGGTTCCACACTGGAGCTCATGTGAAATAAAGTCAGATACAGTACGCTGGATGTACAGCGGAACTTTGTTACATTACATTACATTATTACATTGCATTTAGCTGACGCTTTTATCCAAAGCGACTTACAATAAGTGCATTCGACCAGGAAGATACAACCTTTAAGAAAACAGAATCATATAAGTACATCAGGTTTCATAGAGCCAAACATTTCAAGTGCTACTCAACTGGCATTTAGAAAGCCAGCCCTTTATTAGTATATAAGTGCTTTGTTAGTAATTTTATCGCTCGAAGTGGAGTCTAAAGAGATGAGTTTTCAGTTTGCGTCGGAAGATGTGTAAGCTATCTGCTGTCCTGATTTCAATGGGGAGCTCATTCCACCATTTTGGAGCCAGGATAGCAAACCCACGTGTTTTTGCTGACGGGAACTTGGGTCCCCCTCGCAGTGCGGGTGCAGCGAGCTGTTTGGCTGATGCAGAGCGGAGTGCACGTGCTGGGGTGTACGGTTTAACCATGTCCTGGATGTAGGAAGGGCCAGATCCATTCGCAGCATGGTACGCAAGTACCAGTGTCTTGAAGTGGATTCTAGCAGTTACTGGAAGCCAGTGAAGGGAGCGGAGGAGCGGTGTGGTGTGGGAGAATTTGGGAAGGTTGAAGACCAGACGAGCCGCTGCATTCTGGATGAGCTGCAGAGGTCGGATGGCACATGCAGGTAGACCAGCCAGGAGGGAGTTGCAGTAGTCTAGGCGTGAGATGACGAGAGCCTGGACCAGAATCTGCGCTGATGTCTGGGTCAGCTGGGGACGTATCCTCCTGATGTTGTAAAGCGTGTATCTGCAGCAGCGGGTTGTAGCAGCGATGTTTGCAGTGAAGGACAGTTTGTTATCTAGGACCACACCCAGATTCCTTGCAGTCTGAGTCGGGGAAACAACAGAGGTGCCGATGTTGATTGTTAGGTCAAGAGTGGGACAATCTTTTCCCGGAAGGAAGAGCAGTTCAGTCTTGTCAAGGTTGAGCTTGAGGTGATGAGCAGACATCCACCGAGAGATGTCTGCTAGGCAAGCAGAGATGCGTGCGACGACCTGGGTCTCTGAGCGGGGAAAGGACAGAATTAGTTGGGTGTCGTCAGCGTAGCAGTGGTATGAAAAACCATGCGGGCTAATGACAGACCCGAGCGAGTTTGTGTACAGGGAGAAGAGGAGGGGACCAAGAACCGAGCCCTGAGGGACCCCTGTAGTTAATTGACAAGGGTCGGACTCGGACCCTCTCCAAGTAACCCTGTAGGTGCGGTCGTTGAGGTATGAGGTGAGGAGGGAAAGTGCAGTGCCTGAAACTCCAAGTTCTTGGACAGTGCGAAGGAGGATCCGATGGTTCACCGTGTCGAATGCAGCAGACAGGTCCAGAAGGATGATGACAGAGGAGAGGGAGGCTGCTTTAGCAGTGTGCAGTTTGTCAGAGACAGCAAGGAGAGCAGTTTCTGTTGAGTGACCTGCCTTGAAACCAGACTGGTGCGGATCCAGAAGGTTGTTCTGATGGAGATAAGAGGAGAGTTGTTTAAAGACAGCGCGTTCAAGTGTTTTAGACAGGAACGGGAGGAGAGAGACGGGTCTGTAGTTAATAACATCAGACGGGTTGAGAGTGGGTTTCTTTAGGAGAGGGTTTACTCTTGCCTCCTTGAGACTGTTTGGAAAGTGACCAGAAGTTAGAGAAGTGTTGATGAAATGGGTGAGAAATGGTAGAATATCAGGAGCGATAGTCTGAAGGAGGTTTGAGGGGATAGGGTCCAGAGAACAGGTGGTAGGACGGGCAGAGGTAACGAGGGTAAGAACCTCACTTGGAGAGAGAGGGGAGAAGGAGGTCAGTGTGTGGGTGAAGGGAGGGTCTGGTGACCCAGCGGTGAGTAAAGGTGAGTCAGAAAAAGAAGAGCGAATATCATCAACCTTTTTTTCAAAATGGTTAAGATCCATATGTCACGGATATCATACTCTGTGCTAAATAAGAGACATTTAATCATTTACAAAACGTCACCATGTTGTTATTTAACAAAATAATGTTGTTTAGTCGAAAAAAACGAACAGGAGGAAATGCAGCCCGGTTTTCAATTTTTAATCCTAATTTAATCATCATTTTCACCACGATCATTTATGTTTATGTTCGCCGAATTGACATGAAATCACTGACACATATGAATATACTGTATTCAACTTTATTAAAACGTTATTAACGTGCCTAAACTCAGTAATTCACTAAAAATATTTATATTTTAATGGAGCCTCGTCGGCAGATCAGGATCCCAAAGCGTGGCGGAGGGATCCTGATCTGCATGACGGGTGCTATTTTCCCCATAAAGAACAAGTCGCTGCAAATTATCCCGCTTATTACACGACCACATTCTCAACAAAGTAACGACATGAGTCCCAGTATTCATTGAAATGCTTTTATGGATTTAGAAAATGTTTTTATCGATTTAAAAAATAGTTGTATGTATTGATTTAAATTGACATGCATCCGCTAAGAAAAATAGTCCGTTGTTACCGTTTTTTAAACAGTGTGAATGAAACGGCAGCTCTCAGCTGTGTATTTACACAACTAATGGCCCATCAACCACAGCTCTCACACCCCCCCCCCCCCTGATCTTTCTTCTCCAGCAGCTAAATTAACAGTAGGTTACTCTGAGTGACAAGCTTACAGTTAGACACAACACTGTCATTGCAAGTGTCCCTCAGTTAGTTGACTTTTATGTTCAACTGCTAAATTCGTTACTGATAAAAAAGGGCTTCTACTGTACCTAATTACCTTAACACTAGAACCACCAGAGGTTTTTGTATAGGCCTACCTAAACCCGTCAAATCCCGCTATTAGAATGCCATTTTTAACAACATAGGGTGCTACATAACACACTTTCAGGAAAAGTCACGGACTGGGAGACTTTAATATTTTATTGAAAAAAAGTTACATTGCACACACACAACACACATCACACAAATTGTCCCGATTGGCGGTTCTAGTGTTAAATAAACACACTAATTAATGAAACCAGTTCAATACGCATTATTCTTATTCTTATCATTCTTTATGAGCGCTGAAGTAGTCTTAAAATCTGATCTGTATTTTAAATGAAATCTGACGGCAGGCAGTTAACTCTGATCACCTATGATAAATGCACCACACCTAATCTGGCCATTCAGCCACAGAGGTCCCTCTATACAAATCAAACTGTAGACG
Organism: Notothenia rossii; assembly: GCF_949606895.1. Classification (NCBI taxonomy): domain Eukaryota; kingdom Metazoa; phylum Chordata; class Actinopteri; order Perciformes; family Nototheniidae; genus Notothenia; species Notothenia rossii. The sequence continues at coordinate 61,577,798 of NC_136912.1, forward strand.
GTGTGAAAGCACCTATTGTTTTAAATAATGGTCGGAATGTGACCTGTGAGCCTTCTGAATTACCGTGGGACAGCACATTCTAAACTAAAATGTTCAATCAATAAAGTAACATCTTATCTTATCTTAATAATATCTTCATATTAATAATAATAATAAATCATATAGTATGTGTCCGAAAGGGAGCAGGAGGAAGCAAACACAAAAATATACAAAAAATATACTGCATATTAAAGCAAACGATTGTAAAGGTAAAAGTATGAGCATAACAAATAAAGAAGTGTAATGTAAACATTTACATTATAATTATGATTATGTAATATATAAAGACTATATATTATTGAATTACAAGATTAGATATACTTTAGTTGATCTAAAATATTGATGTGTTCAAATGCTCTTCAAAACACAACTGAAAGTCCATGAAACTTGTCTTTCTGTATTTGTGAATGAAGCGCCATCTCCTGGTTAAAACCTGAAATAGAAAATCTGGCAACGCCCTCTTGGAAAATAGTGGGAGGGCTTAACATTCCTCTATACTAGAGATGTTAAGATTCACCGATTCGCATCGGTGCACCGGCATAAACGTTCAAGATGCGAGTGCACCGGTTGAAAGAGTGCACATCGGCTACATTTTGGGTTGAACTCGCGATGCATCGATTGCGTAGCGTCTTTGCATCGGTAAAAAACCGATTCATTCATATAAAATCCCCTTATCTTGTCAACGTTCAGCAGAGACGATCTTTGATATTTGCTTCGCCACTACGGAGAACGAGAGTCTCAGTTATCAACACACACGGAAGTTGAGTTGAAAGAGAAACACAGCGCACCGAAAAATACCTACAAATCAAACGTTTGGCAACACTTCCGATTGTTCAAGAAAGACGGTGTAATAGTCATTTATGCTATATAGTTGACCGCAGGTCATGGAGAGTAATAAGGTATCCGTAGACCTTTGTATGAGGTATCTTTATTACTTAACAGGTCTACAGCCATGATACATAGATCCGTCCTAGATGCGGACTTGCATACACACAGTATCACTCCGCAGCCGCACCCCATCAGTAACGCCCTGATGGTATATGTGCGCGGCACTATTACTACAGACGGTCAACTTGAAAAATCACTCGCAAATTGTTAACGATGCCGAGCCGCTTTAAAGTACACAAGTAGTACGAGGAACTTAGCGACGCACATAAAGAGGCGACATGGGGTCTGCGGCTGAAAAGAGAAACCTGAAAGTGAGACATATGAGTTAAATCACTCAGTGAGGTGTTCTGTCAGAGAGAGGTGTTTAGCTTACAGCAGCCTGTGACGGCCAATAATAATTTAAATGTCTTCCTTACTGTAAGCAGTTATGAAATACCTGTTTGGGAAAGGTTATTTGTTTTCTTTATTGTTCAGATAGAAACCACTGCTTTCTGCTCACTGGTAAGTTAGCCTCTGAGTGTTAAGCACATCAGGCTGGCAGCTGTATGGGCATTGCTCTATGGTAGCTGTTATTTGCACATTGTTAATCATGAGCAATGCATCCTTACATTGTTTAACTGTGAGGTGTTATACAATTGTACTCTGGAGAGCTTTTAAAGGTAAAAAAAATAAACGGCATGATGGGATGTGCAGTACCAAATATGTAAAGCACTTTTTTGTTAATGTATGATTTTCTGCATATAAGGAATAAAACAAAAATCCTCTCGTACCATATTGAAGTATCATTATTTTTGCATCGTGTTGAATCGCATCGTATCGCCCCGAATCGCATAATGTTGAATCAAATCGTAACGAACTGTATCGCAACAGGGGTGAATCGTATCGTATCGCATCGCCTGGTGTTTCAAAGGTATCGTTAATGTATCGTATCGTGGCAACGTATCGAGATGCGCATCGCATCGGCCTCAGTGATGGAGATGCACATCCCTACTCTATACTGGTGTTAGGCAGGTCGTAGGCAGGAAGCTGTAAGCTGGAGTCTGAAATTCAGTGCTACATCTGTACATAGCTGAACTTAAGACACTAAATTAAGAAGAGAGGGGGGGAACTACGAATGTGTGTGTATGTTTTTTTTCTGTTTTTTTTTTCTTGTGTCTCTTTATCTGTTTGTTTTTTTTATATTATTTATTTTTTTTTTTAATTTGTTCTGTCTTTGTATACATGTATGTATGTAGGTACGTGTATGTGTGGGTATGTACACACATGTATGTGTATATACATATGTGAGTATATGGTTACATGTATTACTGTTACTATTCTTTATTCCCTTATCTATACATTTTCTTTTAATATTACATTGAACAAAAATATAAATGCAACACTTTTGTTTTTGCTCCCATTTTTCATGAGATGAACTCAAAGATCTAAAACATATATATATACACACAAAATAACCATTTCAGTTTAACCCTAACCCTAACATGTCACCCATTGAGCATGTTTGGGATGCTCTGGATCGGCGTATACGACAGCGTGTTCCAGTTCCTGCCAATATCCAGCAACTTCGCACAGCCATTGAAGAGAAGTGGACCAACATTCCACAGGCCACAATCAACAACCTGATCAACTCTATGCGAAGGAGATGTGTTGCACTGCGTGAGGCAAATGGTGGTCACACCAGATACTGACTGGTTTTCGGACCCCCCCAGACCCCCCCAATAAAGCAAAACTGCACATTTCAGAGTGGCCTTTTATTGTTGACAGCCTAAGGCACACCTGTGCAATAATCATGCTGTCTAATCAGCATCATGATATGCCACACCTGTGAGGTGGGATGGATTATCTCGGCAAAGGAGAAGTGCTCACTCTCATAGATCTTTTCAGATTTGTGAACAATATTTGAGAGAAATGGTTATTTTGTGTATGTAGAAAATGTTTTAGATCTTTGAGTTCATCTCATGAAAAATGGGAGCAAAAACAAAAGTGTTGCATTTATATTTTTGTTCAGTGTATCTTCTACATTACTTTACTTTTACCTATACATGTATCTATTTTATGTAGTTAGTTATTTAATTTACTAGCTAGGACCGGGAGGGGGGGAAAGGGGAAAATATATATACATATTGACTGTATAAATGTAAACTCATTGTGTCTGACTCAATAAAAAGAGAAAAAAAAAGAAAGAAAGTGAAAAGCAAATTCCCTCTGGATTCTGCTTTCCAGCAAATGTTACAACTGTTAGATCCTGATGATTCAAATAAGGGTTATACAACTGTCTATACTGGGTAGTTGATTTAAGTTTTTTTTTTTTAAATCCACTAATTTAAAGACGTCTCTATCCCAATGTCAAGTCAATGGGAAAAAGTATTTCTGGGTTCAATGATGTCACAGACTGGCACAGAAGTTGTAGTACTACCGTTTAGCCACTACACAAATTAGCTTGAACGTTTGGTTCACTTCATGTGGGCTTTGCATAGATTCACACCTAAAGTATTAGCCCACAGAACAGTACAGTTTACGAAGAAGAAATATAATCTCCTCCTTCAAAAATACAATATGCTATTTTTTGTTTTTTTTAGTAACATAGTAATCTTGTTAGTAATCCTCAATTTTTATAAATGCAACAGTAGTCTGATTACGTCTTTTTGTATACTGTAAGGTAGTACAGTTGGCTTTTATGTAATACCGTTACAGTTAATCTGTTACTCCCCAAGCCTGCCTATGCAGTGTATTCCTGCTCTGAGACCCCCATCACGAGCAAGAACAAAAGTTTCAAATACAAAAGAAGCCGGAGCTCCTTGAGACCTCTTTAATACTCATGGTTTACCAACTCGGATGCACTGGCTCGTCACTTTGGCTGCATGAGTAGCTGTGAACAGTGAGCCAAATGTACAGCTGACTTTACATTCCACTGAATTACCCTGTTGATGTCCATTACCTTCCCCCTGCAGGCACTTTATAAAAAGCAACAAAGCACAAACAGGTGTATTCTAAATGAGCTGAAAGCTGTTTGTTTGAGTGGTTAACAAGGCAAAAGACAGCATTGCACTTGTATTTGTTTTTCGCTTTACGAGTAAGTACACTAAAGTTACTAAAGTGTTGCACTTAATGGATACCACAAGCCATTACATTTGTGGAGGTACTTTATGCATTATTCAAATCTTTACATTTTATTATTTGGGCTATTTTATACAACCCAAAACAATTTGACAGCTACTTTATATAATTATCCCTTCTTTTTATTTATCAAACAGATTTACTGATACATTTAATTTTCCTTTTATAAGTTGCACATTTAAAACAAATTATATTTCACTTCAAAAATCATCATTTGGGTTGCCTTCTTTTGGTAATAAACCTTATTATTTCTTGCTGCTGTGATTTAGAAGTGTACTTCAGAGGGACAAAACACAATGACATTACTGGTGATGTGGTGGGATGTGCGACAGATTTCATACATCCAACACATTGCGCGTGATAGGGTAAGGGGCAGGACATCTCTAAGCGGTTGACCAATCACAACAGTCGGCCAGTTAACCAATCAGAGCAGACTGGGCTCTGGTTTCAGACAGAGGGTGACAAGAGGTGCTGCAGCACAGGCAGTATGAGGAAAATTACGAGCTTTTGAACATTAAAGCATGGAGACATGTCCAAGTACAGACACTATTGCTGACCTTTTTGACTGCTAACTGACTCAATAATATATTTTCCAAAAGCAAATGATATGTGTTGTAAGAACCCTTGTAATCACTACATTATGTTTTGCTGATTACATAATGGATCCTGACCAATTATTAAATGATTATCCGCGTTTATGATGAATTGATTAAGTCATTGGTTGCAATGATCACCTTTTTAAAACTTGAATGAACCTGCTTTATTCGGACTATTGTTCACAGTAAAAGTTTTGATACATATTCTTAACATGAGAGTGTTGGTTTGTGGTAGTGCATTGCAGTCGAATCAGTATTCACCTTAAACAGCACTACAACTCTATCATCACCATCATAGGTTTCATATAAACTGACATAAATCAGCTCACAGTGGGAATCCTATGGGCACTCTCCTGCACTGTTCTACCACACTATTGTAAAACAACTTAAAAACTAATTGGCGTGTTAATTAGCTGGTCTCAGGTGGGACTCTTGGTGTTTCTTAAAGTCAAAATCACTGCAAAGGTCAAGCAGATTTGCATTTACCTTTTTTAAAGTAGACAGGTGCTTAATTAGAACCATCAAGATATGAGTCATTCACAATTAGTCCCAGGTAATGTGTAGTACAATGAAAGGTCACACAGATTGTCTTCTGTACTGATAACTACACCCACCATTTGCTAAGGCCCCGGCCCCACGAGGACGAAAACGGTCGTTTGCGTTACTGTTTAGTGCAGTGGTCACCAACCTTTTTAAGCCCAAGATCACCGACCTCGGCCTAGGTGAAAGGCGAGATCTACCTATTGCAGAATTGAGTGAAAAAGACGGCCCAGACAATGCTTCCAATTTGAGGCCTTTTATATAGGCTAATTGCATCTGAATTACTGTTTCAATGAAGGCTCCATAATCAGCTCACAGCATATAGGCAGGGGTAAAGTGCTATTGGGGGGCGGACCTTTTTCTTTATGGATATTTTACAAATCACTCCCCTTTTAAACTGTATTCTTGTTTTACTGACATACTGTATAGTAGGCTATTTCATACCTGTTTTTCATTTATTCTCTTATTGTTTGTATAACGATAATGATCATATGAAGTTGTGCCGCGGAAATAATCTTTTGAATAATTTGTGACAAAACCGTTCTAAACACTCAGAGAGTCCTTTAGCTCACCTGAGCCCCTCAGTCTGACAGGAGAGGACTCTCCTCCAGCTTGTTGTAGAAACAGCTCCTTATGTCCGTTAGTTAGTTAGTGCAGCTAGCTAACCAGATGCTAACATCACGGTCCCCGCTAGCACCGGTCCCTCTCTCTCCCTCTTTCCCTCCCTCTATCACACTAAATGTGCTATTGCCACACACACACAGCCGAGCTTGAATGACACAAGCACACGTGTATTTCCATGCAACTCTCTGATTGGTGTGGTGTCTTGCCTCTGTTGCGTTCAGTGAACACGGGAAATTACAGTCCTGCCGTTGTCTCTTGTGTCATGATGAGGTTCACGTAAAGCACGGTTAATGTATTATATTATCGAAGTGTCTCAAATATACGTCAATCAAGTGGCACCTGCTAACGGGGTCGTGGATGATAGGTTTACATTTAAAAACGTATTTTTCAAACATTATTATTTTAATTTAATTTTTCTTTCTTTTGTTACTTTTTTTTTTAACGGTCCGCGATCTACCCGCACCACACTCGCGATCGACTGGTTGGCGACCACTGGTTTAGTGTCATATAGACCGTTCGGCCACACGAGGACGACCGAATATGAAAGTAAACAACTGCGGAAATGATAACGTGTCCCAAGGTGGATAGAATGGCATACGCAATGCTCTGGGGGGGTCCAACGGCTCCGTGTGTGCGCCCTATACGATAATTTTCTGATAATGATGACGCAATAGCCCCACCTCTGCTGCTCACCCCCGGGTCAAAGTAAACTGCATACTGAATTCAGATTATTTATATTTCTCTCGATATGGACATAAACGCGAGTGAAGTCTAATCTGACAGAACGGAGACACGCAGCTCTGCTCACCTGCAGCTCCTCCCGCTGTGATGCAGCGGTGAACGGAGCAAAACACACACTTCAAGTCAGATCATCGCCCTTAGCTATTTTAATTACCTCTCAAACTACCTAAACTAGTTATAAATATGTTTATGTTTACTGTCGGCCGGGTCACCCATTACTGGATCAGCTGCTGCATGAGACAGACACTGACGCTGTCCGAAGAGAGGGAGGAAAGAGAGAGGCTCCGTGTATTTTATTATTATATAGATTCGTTATTCATTTGTTTTAAAGCTCAATAAATAACAAAGAAGACCTTTGACCGGCACTTTTATAATTTTGTCTGGAAGATTTAAACTTTAACACACGTTGACTGGCAAAAAACTCTGCCCGGTTCCCTCGGCCCCCACCGCGGAAAATAAACAGAAGGGTAACCATGACAACCATTCTTCTTCGCTGCTTTTGTGGAGGAAGTTACAGCGCCACGTACAGGCTCCTGTATATGTACTGCAGCTTCTCCAGCGGTTGGAGCTAAACGGAGCTGTCTCGTGTGGACAGACACTATCCGGTGAACATTGCGTGTGAACGGAAGCTTTTTTGCGTTTGCGTTAATCCTATGCGTTTAGCCGTATGCGTCCTCGTGGGGCCGGGGCCTAATAGTAGAATATTTTAAATGGCAGTTCAACTATGTTCTGCAATGTAAAAAACTCACCGTTAAGTATTATAGCCTACTCAATCAAAATGCTTCATTAATCCCTGGGCGAAATTAGGTTTTGTGACAGTTGCAACATATTAGAATAAAACCAGATAGTCCAGCTATTCCGTTTTGACTCATAGCTAACGCCATTTGCTTGTCCATTATTAGCCAGTGATCTTACGCATGATGAGAGGTAAGGAGACAAGGCTTATATCTTCTTTTCTCCATATATCTGGCCCCAGCTGTCCTTTGTCTACCCACTTGGATTGCCTTTGTTCCGTCCACCATGCTAGCCAGCTTTAGCTGCCTGGTGTAAACCAAAGAAAGGTTTTTAAGCCTTTCTTGAAGGTGTCAGTGGGCTGTGGAGTCCTCAGGTGGTCTGGGAGGGAATTCCACAGGTGAGGAGCAGCTGCAGATCACCCATTGTGCAGAGTTTAGTCCTCGGGGGGGGGGAAGGTTGGTGGTTGGTTAGTTGTGGAGCGGAGGTTGCGTGGAGGTTTGTGATGTGAGAAGTTCCTTCAGGTATGGAGGAGCGTTCCCGTGGATGCATTGATGGGTCAGTAGTGCGATCTTGTATTCAATCCTGAATGAGACATGATATATATAGACAGTTATATCTTACACAGGCTCCGCCCTCTACTGCACTCTATGGGTACTACCTCTTAACCATACTATTCAAGCATTCACCCACTGAGCGATCTATAAACGTAACCCCCCCCCTCGGGCGGACCTACCTGCAGGCGTGCGCAAGCCCACCATGTATATAAGGCGGCCACGCCTCCTGACTGTCATCCTTTTATCTTCAGCGAGCGAGCAACAGCTGAAGCAGAGAAAGTAAAACGTTTGAAAGAAGAAGAAAGAGTTATCATACCTTCATGGAGTCGCCACTTCTAGAGACCCGGGCTTGTCCTTCGTGCCCTGGCTTAATAGCGGGCGCCGATCCCCACCACCTCTGCTTCAAGTGTTTAGGGGTCCAGGATATGGCCGAGGCGGTGCCATTCACGTTCGCCATTCACGTTCGCCATTCACGTTCGCCATTCCAGCGGGGCAGATGGCTCCGTTTGCCGGGGAGGAGGATGACGAAGACTTCTCGTTGTCGGGCACTTCTGGGTCCGGCGTACATGGAAGACCAACGCCCAGGTCTGTACTTCCCCTTTACGGAGCGTGGCCATCTGCTTCCAACAGGTAGCAGGCTGGGCAGAGAGCCTCTGCCGCGTGACAGGGCTGCAAATAAGCACGGGTGTGTTGGGGGGATCACGCCGTATGGCACTTTCCAAAAAGACCGTAGCGATCTCCTGGGAGCCCCCGTGTTTACAGAAGGGCTCTTTGGATCGATTTCCTTGGTCACGTGGATGAGGAGAAGTCGCAGCTTGGCGCATGCTGCTTCTTGCTCATCCTCAGAGGACAGAACACTGTCCCACACTCGCAGCCCCACTGTAAACTCCAGTAAAGGAGCCAGCAGGTGGGCGCACGCCCGTGAGTGGAATAAACAAAACAAAATAGGGCCTGGGAGGATACAAAATAATTTTGGGACGAGAGTTAAAAAAAAAATACCCTGCTAACTCTTACTACGAAAGGCGATGAAAATGAAACTGACTGCACGTTTTGTGTAGCACACATTTATTAAACCTCCTTGTCAACATAAACACACACGCACAAAACATTTAGCAAACCGTGAAATGTACTTCGCGGATTGAGTGATGTTCAATGACAATGGCATCCCGTGGAGGAATTCTGCAATTCTTTACCGTTACATCAAAAAAACGCACAGCAGAACCAGACCCTGGAGCGCAGGCCTCTTTATTTACTCACTCCTCTTCATCCCCCATGGGTAATAACAAGGCTGAGATGAGAACCCTCCATCGCATTTAGTCCTTAGCAATATGCTGCACCTCTCCCCATGTAGGGATGGGTACCGAGCCCCCGGTATTAAACGGCCCCCGAATTATTAAAGACAGTGGTACCGTTAAGCTCCGACGTAATATGACTTTTTATCGGTACTGGAGACATTTAAAACATATATTTATTGTTGCTACAAAAACATTATATTGCAGTTTTAGTATCGCCAACTCTGTTTCTAATATGCAACAAGACTACAACATGCGTCTATGATGTATTTTCGATCTTATTTTCGATCTCTCTCTCCCGTCTGTGTGCGAGGGGGCGGGGCAGTTTGGGAAGGTCTCCTGACTGTGTGACAGACTGTCATCCTGGTTAGTGGTTACTCTGGGTTCTGTCTTCAGGACAGTGTTGGATTTTTTTGTTAATTGGATGGGACTTGATTGGATTCAATATTAGAGTAATTTTTTCTCGTTTGTGTGTTTGTTTAAATATATTTGGCCTTTGTTCATGTGATTGACTGATTTGCTCAAATAAAAAGTTTAATGAATTATCATCTAATGATTGCGCTTTGTCACCAATCCTGTTTGTAATATACATGGATCGGATTTCGAGGCGTAGTCGTGGGGGAGGGGGTCTGCAGTTCGGTGGACTAAGGATTGCACCACTGCTTTTTGCAGATGATGTGGTTCTGATGGCTTCATCGGTCTGCGACCTTCAGCACTCACTGGATCGGTTCGCAACCGAGTGTGAAGCGGCTGGGATGAGGATCAGCACCTCCAAATCTGAGGCCATGGTTCTCAGCAGGAAACCGATGGACTGTCCACTCCAAGTAGGGAATGAGTCCTTACCCCAAGTGAAGGAGTTCAAGTATCTCGGGGTCTTGTTCTCAAGTGAGGGAACAATGGAGCGTGAGATGGACCGGAGAATCGGAGCAGCAGGAGCGGTACTGCAGTCGCTTTACCGCACCGTTGTGACGAAAAGGGAGCTGAGCCAGAAGGCAAAGCTCTCTGTCTACCGGGCCATTTTCCTTCCTACCCTCACCTATGGTCATATTCCAGCGGCATAGTAAAAAATACGAAACCAATTGTTCAAATTGTTCTAAAAGCACCAAAATTGGCACACATGTAGATTAATATATTCTGAACATTTTTGGATATGGAGGCATTCCAGATTAGCCCTGTGGAAGATATGGCGGCCATTTTGAAAAATGGCCGCCATTTACCATTAGCGTCATTACATAGACTTCATTATGTGTCGTTAGTATGGTGCTAGAATCAGAATTAACATCAATAAGTGTTTAACAGATATTTAGATGAATCTTCTCAAAAATGGCCCCCAAACTGGCCGCCATTTTGTGGAAAAAGTGGAAATTTGATGAAGATTTCAATATTCGATGACATAATACCTCTAATAACCAGTACCTGATTTCAGGAACACACTTTAATTGCTCAAGTTGCTTTTTTAGTTCAAATTGCTGGCAAAATTGCAATGGAACGGTAGTCAAAATAATACACAGAGTACGGGGAGTTTACAGTATGGTCAGATTGTAGTTATATAGTCGACCAAAAGCCCAGTCTCTAGGCACAGTACTTACAGTTATACATTTATGGATAGATCTAATATAAATGAACAAATCTAAGTGGATTCAAGAAGAGGACACAATAAACAGTTGCCAATACAATAACTTTCAGTATTGTGTAATCCTGCAGTACATACATGTAATACAATAACGTAGCTTTTGCCACACTATAACTAGTTGCGTCCATCCTGTTAATTATGAATCTGAGCTTTTCAAATCTGGTCACCAGGATTATGAATGTCTACAGATCATAATGTTAGCTAGCAAGTTATCTGTCCTAATCTACTGGCATTCGCCTTCACAGAAACACAGACCAGTGCATTGCAGTGAAGCCTTCTTGCACTTGCAGCGGTTTCTGCAGCCTTTCTTGCATCCGCAAGACACCAGCTCATAGCAGGTCTTGGATGCCTCAGGGAGTGTGGTCCAGAGTGGTGTGTAGGGCCCATCATCACTCCGATGCCAGCCCCAGTCTGTTGGTGGAGGGAGCACGGGCTCTGGTACCAATGCCTGGCCCCAGACATGACCACCCTGAAGGGCAGATCTCTTCACATGCTGCTCCAGAGCAGCGTAGGTTGGCGGGATGTTCTGAACAGAGCTCTTCTTTGCAAAGAGCTTCTTTCTCACCTTGTTGACGTCCTTGCATTTGCTTGTGCGGTCATACAGGAGTATTACAAACCTCTCGATGACATGCATTGTGTCCTCTTGGAGGCTTGTGGGTGCATTTGCCAGACTCAGCAGGGCATCAGTGAGTTCTGGCAGCGAGTTCCATGTTGCCCAGGCAGATTTCTTCCCATGTCCGACGAAGGCTGACGCAGTATCACACCCTGTGATGGCATGAAACATTGGAAGAGCACATGTCTTCTCTGGACCAAGGGAGGAAGCTATTTCATGGGCTGAAATGTAGCGGTAGTTCTTGCCTGTCCCAAAGGCTACCCAGAGTTCGTCTCCAGCTGGTAGTTTCTGGACTACCATCACTGCTAGGACCACAACGTCAGTGTGTACTGTTCGACCCTGTATCTGGTGGTGGCCATGTTTCTTGAGACGGACTGTGTCTGACAGCTGGAGGCTCCTGTGTCTTGGTTGCTCCCTGCTTCCGCCTTTGCTTGACACTGTTGAACTTGAGAAGCTGCGCAATGGAAAGAGCTGCTTGTGTCGAAGAAGAATGGCTTTGGTTCTTGATGCTGGGGCCATCAGGCACCATATTTATCATTGCAACTAGTACGTTTGGCACAGAGTCCTCCTGACAACCGCCTTGGAATGATCCACTGAATCGGTCAGTGTCTTCAAACATATATCGACGAACTATCTGTGCAGCACGCGCAAGGTGAACTGCCTCAGTGTCACAGTCTTGCTCGCAGGCTTTGCCTAGCGCTTCACCAATGTCTTCATCAAACGCTAGTAGAACATCTCGGCCTTTACTCTGGGCTCTCAGGCCTGGTAACTGGGCTAGCAGGCGCTCTTTCAGCCTTGTGCTATTAACTTTCTTGCACAAAGCAACCCCGAGCTGTTCCATTCTTGTCGTGTATAGCTTTGCAAGATCTGCGAGTCTGAAGACTGGGGCGATGCCCTCTTCTAGGTGGGTTTCCTCGATATACAGGACCAGTTCAGCCAGTACGATTCTTGACATCACACCTTCATGGTCAGTTTTCTGCTCGGCTTCTACAGTGGTCTTTGCACGATAGTAAAGAGCCAACAAACACTTGGAATGGTACTTGGCCTCCAGAGCCACCATATCACCCATGCTGAGCCTGGCCAGGAGTTCATTGTCCCCAACTTGCGCTGCACACTTCCGTACGCGTGTGTCCACCTGGAAGGTTGCTACTTCATGTAGGGTCTCTGTGCCAGACTCTCCACAGAAAAAGCAGGAGGGGTCGCTGGTAGTGGCTTCTGAAGAAAGTCATCTGGTGCGCTTGCCTGGGACATCGTCACTTCTACCAACTGCTGAGCTGCTTGCGATGGGTCTCTTCTCTGCTCTTCGTAGCATTGTGTTATTGTATTGGAGCATACATGTTTTATGCCACTTGGCCTGGTGGGCAACCATTGTCGCCTCAATACCTTGTCCTTCATCTAGTCTCTGTAACTGTACAGTTCTTGGCAGTTTTCCTAGTTCATCAAACTTGACCAAGTTTGCAGCCATTGTCGTGTATCCACTCCCAGGGTCTCGGCGTTTAGACAGTACTGGGCAGACAAGTGACTCTGTTGTCTCCTCTTGACATACAAGACACAGCTTCCAGTTTGTCTCAGGAGGTGTTGTGGGAGTACGTTGCTCAAAAGTATCGACCAGTTGGAACTTCTTTGCCATGGCTGCAGTTCTGACAACGCGTCTCTGATGTCAGGTGGTGCTGCTGCTGCTGCTGCTGCTGTAATCCACCACCAGTTGAATGGCCATCAAAGCCTCACCTGCAAAGACACAAAACACCACTGTAACCACTACCACAACCTACTACTACAAGTACCATGACTACCAACACTATACTATTACTGCAGCCGCCGTCACTGCCACCACCGCTGCCGCTGCAAAATTCATTTTTCTTTTAAAATGGTAGCCATTTTGTCAAAATGGCTATCATCAATATTTGGTAAGCACACAAGTATGTGTAATTGTACAATACTTATCACCTCTAGCACACTTATCACCTCTTATCTAGCATCCACAAAAAGACAAATGATGGTACATATTCAATGACGCTAATGGTAAATAGCGGCCATTTTAAAATATGGCCGCCAAATCTGCTACGGGGAGAATCTTGAATGCCTCCCTTTCCAAAATTGTTCAGAATGTATTAATCTACATGTGTGCCAATTTTGGTGCTTTTAGAACAATTTGAACAATTGGTCTGCTATGCCGCTGGACTATCATGAAGGATGGGTCATGACCGAAAGAACGAGATCGCGGGTACAAGCGGCCGAGATGCGTTTTCTCCGCAGGGTGGCTGGTGTCTCCCTTAGGGATAAGGTGAGAAGTTCGGTCATCCGGGAGGGACTCGGAGTTGAACCGCTCCTCCTTCGCATCGAAAGGAGCCAGTTGAGGTGGTTCGGGCACCTAGTTAGGATGCCACCTGGGCGCCTCCCTAGGGGGGTGTTCCAGGCACGTCCAGCTGGGAAGAGACCAAGGGGTAGACCTAGGACCAGGTGGAGGGATTATTTCTCTTCGCTGGCCTGGGAGCGCCTTGGGATCCTGCAGGCAGAGCTGGTTGATGTGGCCAGGGAAAAGAAAGTTTGGGGCTCTCTGCTGGAACTGCTACCACCGCGACCCGACCACGGATAAGCGGGAGAAGATGGATGGATGGATTTATATGATGTTTTATTTATGTTAAAGGTCCCTTGGAATGATTTTAACTAATTATAATGTAGAAAAACTAATATTTTAAATTTGGGACGGTCCACATTAATTTCGGGACGGCTTAGATTGTATTTTGGGACGGTTCCGGGAGGATGGTGAAAAAAGTTAGCCGAGAGCCCTGCCGGTCATACTGGGCATCTGTTAACAATGTCTGCCCAAAAGATTACATTTCTTTCAATTTTTTTTGTATTATGTCAGACTTAATGTCAGATGTGCTCATGTAAATTAGCACCAACTAATATGAATCAGTTATACCATGTCATCAAATAATTATGCAGCAACTATTCCTGTTTCACTAACGTTTCAAATGAAAGTAAAATGTAATTTCTGAGAGTTAGACCACAGTGAAACAGGAGTTCAGTGACTCATTTGATTGCTTGTCTCATGCTAATGGGTGCATGAATGAGGGGAAGGCAGCCTGTTGGCCCATTATGTAGTCTACTTAGAAAATTATCATCTTTATGCGTAACGGCATATAAGGACAGACAAGCTTCCTCCACTGTTTGGGATCTGACTTGGCAACATGATCGAAACTCATCACTTCCTTCCAACCTCCGAACAGCTTCGCATGTCTTTCTTTTTTTAATTCATGATGGTTTTTGGACTTTGCTGTGACATTTCATTTGAAACGTTGAAACCTTTTGACAGGTTGAGGCAGATCTGTTGAATGTGCCCTGCAGTTAAATTCAAAGTGTGATTAGATGTCTGTACTCATGCCTAGAGGCATAACAATGAAAAAGCAGACTCCTCCGCTGCTGGCACTCCAACATCTTGCTTGGAAGCCTGACCACAGAACATCATCCTTCCCTCAGCTCCTGCAGCTCCTCTCCAAATATTTCCCTTTCTCCTCGTTTCAGCTTATTTGCGTTTACATTTTTGTTTATATCTTGCCCCGAGGGCTCCTTTTAATGTTTTTCCCGATATCCTTAGCTGTGGGCACATTTGAGTTTAAACAGAATAAATTAATAGATTTTTGCAAAAAGCCCAAAAATGATTATCTACCTGATTTTGCCCCCAAGCACATGCCTGTGCTGCTACTTTTATATCCAATCAGATGGGTTAGGTACTTTTCCATCAGTATATTTTGCTTGTTAAGGCAGTAGGAATGTACAAGAGGATCATTGAAAAATACGGCCCCAGCCCTCCTGAAAGGAATACATTGACATTCACACATTTTGGTGCGTAATATCTCATCAGCAAGCCCATGCCATCATGTGGGGGCTGAAAAAAGTGAAATGGCATGTTGACATTGTGTCATTTGCAATTAAAAGTTTCAAGCACTCGAGACAACTTGCTCATTTGAGAGTGGTACAGGAATTTTTACCCATTTTACATTTCACGGTTCCCTTGTCTCAAAGTCAACATATTTTGTAACATGTTTGTGGGTAGAAGTCAGAAATAAGGTATGTCGTTAACTCAAGCTTAAGAGATTTTCATTTTGTTTTTTCTACAACATTATATGTCAGTTATTACCCACTGGTGAATTTCTGAAGCATCAATGTGTCATAAAAATGGCGGTTGCCTAAATGAAACTACGAAACGTCACTAAGCTGACACAAGTCCGCCTTTAGCTTTGCAGTGGTGATGCGTATCCATACGACTGTAATGTATTTTGTTTATAGCGTTAACGTTAGCTTTTTACTGCTCGCGATTGCACTTACACTTAAAATGTCATAAAGTGGTGTTAACATGTAGAAATTAGCTGGCATGTAAGTATCATAAACGTGTGTTGGCCACAAAGCTTATTTTTTGCAATACACCCAAATCTAGTGGGGAAATACCACTGCTTTAAGTCTAGGTAGTCCTTGCAATGCTAACTTCCGGGTTTGCTTACATAAATACATAATCACTGAACCACTCTATGACCTGTGGACATTACAAGCTTAAGATATTTTCACTTTTGTTCTATGACCAAATACGTCAGTAGAATGTATGATAAATGGCGAATGCATTTACACTTCAAATATCACAAAGTGATGTTAATATATGGATATTTACTGCTGGACAAAATGTGTACCTATCATAAACGTGTTAGCCAAAGTTCTTATTTTCTGCAATATACCAAAATCCAATGGAAAAATCCCATTTCTTTTTGTCAAGGGAAGCCTTTCACCAATACAGCGAGGACTGTAGGGAATTCTAAGAAAGTGATACTGAAGGGTAAATTAGGAAACTTTCTTCCCTCACAGCGTTCCAAATTCCAAGCCTCTTTCACGTTCACGTTCATGTCCAATGTCTTCTACGCCCAAAACCAAGCTTAACAGTAGACAATATTATCCTCCTTTGTCAAATCTCATTAAATTACTTATCCAGCTTCTGTGTTTCTAACCATTTGCCATATGTTTTTTAGTGCATTATCATTACCCCTCTTCATCCCTCCAAACGTTTTCCTTTCTGCCAAAACACTGTGGGAGCAGACATAGAGTGGCTGTCCTTTGCTTGGAGCTTATTGATGTGTTGCTAATGAAAGGCCTATTAAAGGCGAGCATATTGATCCACTGAGGGCCTGATGACAGTATCATTGCAACAGGGACACAATTGAAAAAGACACGGGCTGCCAAGAAGCTGAAGAGCGAGGACGGAATAATCATTTCATACACTGCTCCACCCTTGATCTTGCCATTTATATTTCTCAGTTAGTATCTATGTTGTGTATTTCTTCTTAATCTCGCATTAGAATGAAAATGACAGTGATTACATGTGAATTGAGTGACACTGGTTCAACATCAAACCAAAATGTCAGTCTACAGTGACTGATGCTGACACGATGCCTGTCCATCCCATAAGGGACTGCTTCTGATCCTCTAGAATTATCTAACAGATAAAATGATATGCAAGTCATGTCAGACACACTTTGTTTGGATACGACGAAAATAAGAACCTGTAAAAAGTACTTTCCTCTCTTTACCTTTTAGATTAACTGTATATGTCTGTCTGATCTGTATTTATAATTATAAAAACATATTTGTATAGCAATTAATACACAACATTTTACACAAATTGCTTCACACTCTGAAAACAATACATTCATAAATATTTTTATTAAAACATTCATTATTACTAACCCCAAATCCCCCAGTTCATAACACATCAACACTGAACAATGATGATTCTAATAATAATAATAAATGACATGAACAAAGAAATAGCAGTGAAACATCCAGGAGCATACAGATTTAATTGTATTGATATATTCATGTTGTTTTAGTATGCACACATGGGTTGGGAAAACATATGTAAATCTAATAAAGCTTACCTGTAGTACATACTACTTTGAATTTGCCTGTGTAATACAGCCTGTGGCCATTATGAAGTTATTACAGCACGTCTGTTATGGGTTATCAAACATTGAATTGCTTCTCAATTCCTACCTGTGAACAGATTACTGTGAAATGGCTGAAAAGTTCAATCGATAATTGGTTATTTTTTCCTTTTCTTTTATCAGAAATAAAATGGCATCAGCATGTCAGAAACATAACATTAGTGACAATGCACAATTTTTCTCACATAAAAAAATAGATTATTGAGGTTTCTTGAGTACAGTCAAAAACACCTGCAGGCTGCTTTCATTTGTGAAAAAACACCAGTTAATACACGTCAACACAGATATATTGGATACATAATATGTGTGCATAAAATGAATAGCTGTAAGATGTGAAATTGCCAGTAAACCACATGAAAAGGTGCACAGATTTGGACTCCCCTCTGGTCGCCTCTCTTTACACTTCCCCATTGTAATTGGAATACAAGTTTCTTTCAGATGCTGCACATATCCAGTGTCAGACCTTGGAGGAGCTGTGAGCTTACTGTGTAGATCACTATTCACACCTCTACAATGAATGATACTTCAGAGACGGATTGCTGATATTCTTACATTGAATTGTCAAACTACAACAACAAAAACTGCAAAAATAATAACAAAACAACTGTCTTTGAAGAAAACAAATTATCTAAACTAAAAATAAAAAAGTGTCTCTATAGACAATATACAAATCTTAGCTTTATTTTTAGCACCATACCATCCCATGTCGCCCTTTCAGAGCAGACTGAGGTGATGTGTAAGACTGAAAGATATTATACTACAATCGAACATAAGTGCAGGAATGACATTTTTGCCCATCAGCAATCCTTGCCAGATAAAAAAGCCTGTGTCAGCTATGATAATAAACGTTTTAATTAATTCAAACAATTTTCCCTTTCTCCCCCCCTTTAGGTTTCTCAATTTCCAGAATAATATTGGTAACGATGCCTCTCATAATGTTCTAATGTGGGTTTTTTTAAGTTCCAGAATGCTTTTCTAACGACTGTAATGGTTGGCTTGAGAACAAAAAAAAACAGAACAAGTAGTAATAATCCAACGGAAAATGCTTTCACAATGGCACACTCAGTCACGCATAAACCGAGAGCACAATGGCTTTTTGATTCATTCCCGGGATGAATAAACATGTGCTTACAATAGCGTGGCAAACAGAGAGAAGCACATTAGCTGTGTGCATGGGTGTGTGTCTGGTTACAGTAGTGTAAAACCTCTGTGATTTACAGCACACACACACACACACACACACACACACACACACACACACACACACACACACACACACACACACACACACACACACACACACACACACACACACACACACACACACACACACACACACACACACACAGAGTGTCTAACAGGTTGGATGAGTGCAGGAAGGAGGAAGGGCTATGCTAATGTCAGTACACAGGGAGATAGAAAAGCAAGCATTCAGGGAGCAGGTGTAAAGGTGAGGGCAGCGACTGTAGACAGGTGAGGAGTCAGAGAGGTGGAGGTAAACAGAAACACAAGTAACCACGTAGTGTGTTCTATAGGCAGGCAGAGTGTCAGGTAAACAAGCCGGCTGCTGTCTCTGTCTGCTGCTCTGTATTAGCTGGAGATACACAGGCAGAAAAGAAGTCATTAGAGCGGCCTTTATCCTCTGCTGCCCCCTCTTTGAGACACACTGAGGCAACCGCAGGGGAGTTCAACCGGGTCTGCTTTGCAAGGTAAATGTATACATTCAGTTCATTCGCAGTTCTTAGATATGTTTTTTTTCCCTGAATCGCCATAATTAGCTTCTTTCTTTCATCCATCACTGGCTGTGTTTACAGACTTCTCTGATTAATCACTTCACATGATCCTTTTCTGCTTCAAGATTGAAGTGATTAGCATGAAAAGTGAAATATGTCTGCACATCAGGTGGTCTGCAGTTCAATTGCCACCTTCTGACAAGATGCCAAAGTGTCCTCGGGCAAGACACTAAAACCCCAAATTGCTCCTGTAGGCATGTCTAAGGTATTGAATGTATGAAGGTTGCTTTGGATATAAGCTAAATAATATGTATTGTAAAAAAAGGGCAAGGTGTAATTATGTCCAAAATCAGGAATCCTTCATTCGTCCCACAGCGGGAATTTATATAGAAAAGGAGAATATATCAAGCAAAATAAAATACAAGACTTACATTAAATATAGAGGCAAGCACTTGTTAATACCATAAAAGTCAAATAACTGGTAAAAGAGATAGGTAGCAGTGTTATAAAGTAAGCTAACAAATTAAATGTATACAGTAGCAGTCAGTAACAATAGCAGTGAGAGTAAAAAGTATATATAGCACTGTTATTTTACAACCATATTAAAGACGGCATTTACAGGCTCATATTACTATTTAGGTCCTCTATTGTGACATGTCTTCATGCTTTACAGTTCAAAAATATTTTCTCAAACTGCCTGTGCTGCAGCACCTGTTTTCACCCTCTCTCTGGAACCAGAGCCCAGTCTACTCTGATTTTTTATTGTGATTGGTCCACTGCTTAGAGATGTGTCAGAAATGCCCTGCCCCTTAGAATATAACATATTGTGTTGGAGCACTATCCAATAGAAGCGCAAGTGTTACATAGTGATGTCATTATGTTACTGAAGTAAACAAAGGAGTCCAATGGAGGCGTTTCACGCGGGGGGGATGTGTGTGAGAGAAATTCCCATTGGAGGGAACACAGGGATGTTAGCCTTTGCAGACCATTCACTTACACAAAAACCTATATAACACACGACAGGAAAGGGGAAACCCGAATAGTACTCCAACGAACAAATATTCGGATATTATAATATAATAAAGTTATAGTAAATAATATGTTATAATGTTATAATTCCATATTCATAAATAAAATGACATGCAAATAACATTTTCTTGGCTGTGTGGACTATATACAGGGCTGCACATAACTGGTGCGCAGGTGCGCATGCGCACCTCCGCCAAAAAAAGAGCACCGGTCATTTGAAAAAAGGCGCATTTGTGTACCAACATTGAGAGAGAGAGAGAGAAGAGAAAAGAGAGAGGAGAGAAGAGAGAAAGATATTTGCGAGTTGCATATGAACCTATGATATGAACTCAGGGCCGGCCCGTAGCCGCGTTATAGATGTTCGCCTAGCGCGCCAGACCTGGGGAGGCGCTGCGCTGGCAGTTCTGGGAGGGACATTTTTGACTGTTGGTGCTCATCCTAATTTTCGGCCTTGATGTAACAATATTCATAATCAAGTAAATGTAACACCCTTTTCACCCCGGTTACACGTTTCATTTGCCCTGTACGATGGGCGCTGTAAGGGATGAAAATGGGGGATGTTGGTTTACCAAAATGGGGGATGTTGGCCAAGATGAGAGTGAGCGAGGGAGGGAGGGAGGGTGCACCGGTACCGGCGCTGTTGTTATTAGAATTTGGTGCTAGCTGCTCTAACGGATATAAGAAGAAGATGTTTCTACAATAATGTGGAGGGAGAGTCCTCTCCAGTCAGACTGAGAGGCTGATAACTGCAGCTCAGTGAGCTAAAGTGAGTGTTTAGATAGTTCACTTTAGTCTAAGTTCAAACGGTTTGGTCACAATTTATGTAAACACATATTTCCAAGGCACTCCTTTATCATTATTGGGATAAATAGGTTTGAAATCATTCCAATTTATACTATAGGACAGTAACCACAAATATCCTTCAAAAACTGGAGAGATAAAAAAAAATGCATAAATAAATAAATGTTAAGGTAAAATAAGACATGAATGAACAGCACAAATAAAATAAGTTACATTCATTTGTTATTGGCTATGGTAGGTTATTGGTTATGTTCACATGCTTATTTGATTACACCCACTTGTCTAAGATGACAACAGAGACTTTTGAACTAAAACCAGCTATTGACTTGTGGATGCAAGCAGCTAATCGCAGACTCAACCAGAGAGAAAGTAGTAGGCCTACATCATCAGCTACCATGTCTGACAGAGAGGAAGAGAGTGAGGAGAACAGTCAGGAGGGTAGTGATGACAGCTTGTAGGATTACTGGTTGTGCTAATGTGGTAGTGCCGTGTGTCTGGCAAATAAAGTCAAGAGCCCCTCAAAAGTTACGGTACGGGTTATTTCATTTTAAGGAGGAGCACCAAGCAACATCTGCAGGTGCTCCTTTGCGAACCAGGGCAAAAAAGTTATGTGCACCCTTGACTATATATACAGTTGATAGGCTTGTTTGAGACTAGCTGCGGCTCGCCTCGAAAGTAGACGAGAATAGCCGATCGCAGCCCGGGGAGGTCCCAAAAAGCTTCTTCTTCTTCTCTCGGTTTTTTGGCGGATTGCAAACACCTTTAAGGTGCATAACGCCACCTCCGGAGTCGGCTTGACTCGGTTTGCATTTATAAAGAATGCACAAATGTGTTTAATCGTTAATGTCAGATATGTACTTAGTAAATACATTTGTTCCTGTTCAAGATTAGATTCAACTTTATTTTTATTGTACATATTACAGGTACTGAGACAACGAAATGCAGTTTAGCTTCTAACCAGAAGTGCAAAAACCAGTAAAGTGAAAAGTAATGTACACAATCTACAGAATAAAATATAGAATGAATTGAATGATGAATAAACAGTGAGGGGTATTAATATAGATATAGGTAGATATACATAGCAGCCTGTGAGCAGTATGCACAGTGTGTATGAATATGCTAAGATATACACTGAACAAAAATATAAATGCAACACTTTTGTTTTTGCTCCCATTTTTCATGAGATGAACTCAAAGATCTAAAACATTTTCTATATACATAAAATAACCATTTCTCTCAAATATTGTTCACAAATCTGAAAAAGTCTGTGATAGTGAGCATTTCTCCTTTGCCGAGATAATCCATCTCACCTCACAGGTGTGGCATATCATGATGCTGATTAGACAGCAGGATTATTGCACAGGTGTGCCTTAGGCTGGCCACAATAAAAGGCCACTCTGAAACGTGCAGTTTTGCTTTATTGGGGGGGTCTGGGGGGATCCTAAAACCCTAGGGTTAAACCCTAACCCTAACCCTAACCCTAACATGTCACCCATTGAGCATGTTTGGGATGCTCTGGATCGGCGTATACGACAGCGTGTTCCAGTTCCTGCCAATATCCAGCAACTTCGCACAGCCATTGAAGAGAAGTGGACCAACATTCCACAGGCCACAATCAACAACCTGATCAACTCTATGCGAAGGAGATGGGTGAAATGTTTGGGTTAGGGCTAGGGTCGGACCCCCCCAGACCCCCCCAATAAAGCAAAACTGCACGTTTCAGAGTGGCCTTTTATTGTGGCCAGCCTAAGGCACACCTGTGCAATAATCATGCTGTCTAATCAGCATCATGATATGCCACACCTGTGAGGTGGGATGGATTATCTCGGCAAAGGAGAAGTGCTCACTATCACAGATTTGTTCAGATTTATGAACAATATTTGAGAGAAATGGTTATTTTGTGTATAGAGAAAATGTTTTAGATCTTTGAGTTCATCTCATGAAAAATTGGAGCAAAAACAAAAGTGTTGCATTTATATTTTTGTTCAGTGTATAAAGTATGAAAACGGTAAGCAGTGCAAGTATAGTATACATATATAGATATTAATTTCATCATGATAAACATTGTGGAACAATGATGAAAAATGTAAATGGGAGTGGCGACGTAAAACTGACACAAAACAACAACAAACTTTTGCAGAGTCAATTGGAGAGTTTCATCAGCAGCACGTGGTAAAAACCACCAATGAGCGCTCAGCTCGAGATACCAGCGAGTCGTTTCCCATCCAGCATTTTGCTTCCTCAGCCCGTGGAGAGGAACTGCGCCGCCTCGCTCTCAAGGCTGTGGGCGTCTTTTTCCCGCGAGATTTCAACGTCTCATGTAGGCGAGCCTCCAGAGCAAGTCGGACAAAATGACTAACCATCATGCAACGCACTACAAGACGGCGATCGCAATTGCGCAGGTCTGCGTCGGTCTCGCTCGTCTTAAACGAGCCTTATGACTTGTACTCTACATAATTATGTTGAGCTCATGGTAATCTAATTCAATAAACAATAACTGCAATGAACAGATAGCCTTTTCTGACTCTTAAAATGATTGGATATGGTGCAATTTGGTAAATGGTTCTGTGATGAAAAATGTATATCTTTAAAAACTGCGCTGGTGTATTAGGGCGGGCCATACTATTTTATTTTTGTAAATCGATCGAGAGGGGTGTTCAAATAACGTATTTTGGTGTGTCGAACACAAATCTATTTTGATGCTTTTATTTTGAAGTTGTTGATATGGAAACAACAATGACGGAGAAAAAAGTAATATCTTCTACATATAATAACGGATAAAGTAAAGAATGAAGTGTATGTTTAAATGTTAGCACCCCCCGAAGAGGCTCAAGCTCTTACGTTGAGTCTGGAGTTTCAATACATTCTGAATTTGGCCGTGTAAAATGTGCTCTTGGGTTGCCGTACAGCCAATGCGTGACGTCATTGGTAAGCGTAACGGACCCTGAACACATGTGCCCGGCCCAACCAAAAACTCTTGTTTTTTAAAACATAAAAAAGCTCGGTGAGGATATCATCAACTTATCAACATAAGTGCAAGACATTCATTCACAATAAGACAAAAAAACATAAATAATATATCAAATAAGAGCCAGGGGGAGAGAAAAAAGCATAAAGGCACAAAAACATTTAAGATGCATTAAGCTTACTTAAAATAATAACCATTTGGAAATGTCATTGCAAATCTTTATAGACATGTTACAAGATTGTATTTTCCTAAGGGACAGAAAAAAGGACTTGAACTCATTTATGAAACACGGAAAGGAGGGCTTGCCTCCTCTCCATTTACTACAATGTAAATGGTATTTACCCAAAATAATAATTATATTTACCAAATAAGATATGGGAGAGTCCAACTTATCAATATAATATAAAATGTGATATATTTTGAAGGCCGGAATATTTGTTAATTTAAGTAACAACCAATCTCTCACATTCGACACCCAACCAAAGACGGCACGCTTAAATCGCGTTGTATTGGAAATGCGCCATTAGAGAAACACGGATTTTGGGTCCTTAACTTGAAGAAAAAAAAAAGAGGAGGCAGAGCTAATGCCTGATCAGAATTATACCGGAGATAAAGTTACATTCTGTTGTGATAAAACGCCATCCTGTTCTAAACCACATAAAGGATTATCTCTGAAACAGTATGGAACGCAAATGCTTTTTCTCTTACAGGATAATCACAAGGTGAGTTCCTTTTTTTATTTCCTGCTTTTTAAACACATGTGCTCTCCAGTACAGGTTAGCTCTGAGTGTTAGCGAGGCTTGCTAATGTAAACACGTCAGGCATTGTTTCTGATAGCAACTGTCTGTGGGACTTTCTGTATCCGCTCGTTGTACCCCCGTTTTTAAAAGATTTGGTTACGGAGGAAAAAGTACGTGAGTTCCTCGACACACCGGGGACACATATTTATGTATAAAAGACATCAAAAAGTGCATTTTGGATGATAGTTCCCCTTTAAGTTGTTCTAAAAATTAGTAGCCAATGATAATATTGAGTTGTAAAATGGTATGTCACAGCAGTCGGACCGCTGCAGGAAGCTTGACGTACCTACCGTCAGAGGCGCGGGAAGGTATTTTGAGTGGGGGTGCTGAGGTGCTGGACTCCAGTGAACACTATTACGGGCACTATAGAGCACGCACAAAAAAACTCCCATCACGCAAACACACAGTAAACCCGCGAGTGTTACAATGAAGGCTCGACAATCAGCTCACGGCATATTGGCAGGGGTAAAGTGCTATTTTTTACGAGTGGGGAGCGGACCTCACCTCCTCTAGGGGGGTCCGGGGGGATGCTCCCCCGGGAAGATTTTTTTTAAATATTGAAGTTAAAAGCATCAATCTGATGCACTTTGAGAGCAACATTAAGAGATCTATGGATACATCTCTCAACACCCAGATGAAACAGACCTGTAAGCAGATGTTCTTTTTCTTTATGGATATTTTACAAATCACTCCCCTTTCAAACTGTATTCTTGTTTTACTGCCATATAGTATTTCATAATTGTTTTTCCTTTATTCTCTTATTTTTTTTATAACTATAATGATCATATTAAGGCAGGGCCGTGGGAAGTAGGGGTGCTGAGGGTGCTGCAGCACCCCCTGGTGGAGGACAGGGGATCTGCACTTCCATAAGATATAATAAAAAAAAAACGAATTTTCAGCCTTGATGTAACAACATTCATAATTAAGTAAAGATAACACCCTTTTCACCCCGGTTACATTTTCCATTTGCCCTGTACGATGGGCGCTGTAAGTGATGAAAGTGGGGGATGTTGGCTTAGCAGGCGCCCACAGCTCACAGCCAAAGTGAGAGAGATAGAGAGAGGGGATACCGCGGTACCGGCGGGGATTGTTGTTAGCTTCTGCTGCGCTAACGGATATAAGAAGCTGTTTCTACAATAATGTGGAGGGAGAGTCCTCTCCTGTCAGACTGAGAGGCTCAGTGAGGTAAAGGACTCTGAGGGCTTAGATAGTTCACTTTAGTCGAAGTTATCTCAGTGGGTCTCAAACGTTTTGATCACAATTTATGTAAACAAATATTTCCAAGGCACACCTTTATAATTATTAGGATAAATAAAAACAGGTTTGAAATCATTCCAATGTATACTATAGGACAGTAAACCAAAAATATTGTTTAAAACTGGAGAGATTTTAAAATATACATAAATAAATAAATGTTAACTGGTAAAATAAGATATGAATGAACAACACAAATAAAATAAGTTACATGTATTTGTTATTGGCTATGGTAGGTTATTGGAAATGTTCACATACCTACTTATTTGATTAATAAAATGCAAACCGATCTTTTTCATATGGGTGTTTAGAGTTGTACCCCCTAGATCAGTCTCTAATTGGGCGCTCAAAGTGCACCAAATCGAAGCATTTTACTTTAAAATGTAAAAAAAATCTTCCCGGGGGGGTACCCCCGGTCCCCCAAGAGGATGTGAAGTCCACCCCCCCCAATTAAAACATGTTATAATATATAATACATTTGAAGCCTTGTTATATAAGCTGTGCACCATGTCAATATATTTCTCTTTTTGCAGTGTATTGGTCTTTTGAAGAGGTTTTTCATTGCCAGCTAAAATCTTGCCTAGCAGCACATTGGTCAGAACCAGCCCTGGTGTCATCCCCACAGCACCCCCCATTTGAAACATGTTCCCACGGCTATGTATGAAGGTGTGCCGCGGAAATAATCTTTTGAATAATTTTTGACCAAACCGTTTGAGACCCACTGAGATAACTTAGACTAAAGTTAACTATCTAAACACTCAGAGAGTCCTTTAGCTCACCTGAGCCTCTCAGTCTGAGAGGAGAGCTCTCCTCCAGCTTGTTGTGGAACAAACAGCTCCGTATGTCCGTTAGTGCAGCTAGCTAACCAGATGCTAACAACACGGTCCCTGCTGCTGGCACCGGTCCCTCTCTCTCTCCCCCTCTCTCAAACACACTAAATGCGCTATTTCCGCACACACACAGAGCCGCGAGCTTGAATGACAGAAGCACACTTTTATTTCCATCCAACTCTATGATTGGTCTGGTGTCTTGCCTCTGTTGCATTCACTGAACACGGGAAATTACAGTCCTGCCGTCCTTTCTAGTGTCTTGATGAGGTTCACGTAAAGCACGGTTAATGTATTATATTATTGAGGTAGAATTGTCCGGGGCTACAGAAAAAACATTCGGGGCAGGCCAAAATATCATTTTACCAACAATGTGGAATTTATTGGCTAAATATTACACAGATTATGCACAGCGGGAGTAGCAGTAACCGTCAAATAATAATTCAGACAGGGGAGCTCCGCACCCCCTGCCTGCCGCTAGGGGGTGCTGCAGCGCCCTCAGCACCCCCCTTCCCGCGCCCATGCGCTACCGTAGATGATCAACGAATTAATTTCAGTTTTCCGCACTGGTATGAAAAAGTTTGAGAAACACTGCGCTAGTCAAAGGGGGAGCCTCGCTGCGGGGAAATTATACAGATGGCTAGTCCGTCCCTGAAAATGTCTATGCAAATGTTATTATTAATAACAATTAAAAAAAATAATTATAAAAAAAAATAATCAATTTTTTTAAATTATTTTTTTATTTTTAATTTTCCATTTTTATTTTGTAATCATCTCGCGACCCCCACTTTGGGAACCCCTGCTCCAGAGGATGGTCCTCAGTAACATGAATGAACAGAGGGAGAGTAAGAGGAGCTGCAGCTCCTGCTGGGTTTTGTCTTACCATGAGTTGCATTTGTCAGGGTTGCATGTACACACACGTACACAGAGAGCAGGGGGGGGGCTATTTAACAGGTGTTGTGGCTGCAGGCATCGGGTAGCACTGTGTCCCTCTGTGTTTGTGAGAGAGATACACAGGAAGAAGATAGAAAGACTGCTTTTTAAATCTGAAATATTCCTCATTCATGTTGATGAAAGGAGCACCAATTCAGTATACATTAGCATCGAGAGCAATAAGACTGTTGAGGGGGATGGAATGCAACTGCTTACAGAGTATTCAATAGTGGACTTGCATATGTAACATTTTAACTCATTTAATTATGCTTTACTTCAATTTCACCACTTTTCAGTGTAAAGATATTGCTCTTTTTGAGTTTTTAATTTACAAATGCATTTTAACTTTGCATAATCAGGTTACATTTAATCAAATAAGATTAGGATTCATTGTTAAACAAAAACTATCATCACTTTATACATTTCATAGTGTTTTATGAAAGGTATGAAATGTAATGTTGGTAATGTTGAAATAGATTAATTTTTTGCTGTTTTAAGACATTATTCTATTGTATGATTTATATATGTTTATAATTTCTACAATGTTAATTATGAACTAAATGCTCACCTGATGAAATATTTTAGTTGGACATCTGGATGTCAAGTTATAAAACAAGTTAAGCAATATAAGTCTCACCTGTACAGCTTGGAAAAAACGACACACTTGTTGTTGTTAGCTTTAGCCCACTTTTTTATATTACCTTTATATACATATTGTTAAAGGCTATCACTTTGCATCAAAATCATCTCTAATATCATCATTCTGACAAGCAAGAGTCATTACATTTTGTACATCTACATATCGATATCAGGGTTTTTCTTTTATGAATGAAATGTATCCGTTTGTTAATTGATATAGAAATAGAACACTCTGAATCTTCGAACAAAGCTCTTATTTGAGTGTGAAGCTTCAAATTGTACCGAAAATCAGTGGGGTGGTTGCTTCATCCACTTAGAAATATAGGATAGTATCTGGATTGATTGCCATGGAATATGATATAGATATAGATATTACAGGTGATATGTTTGTGTTGCCTTCATGCAATAGTCATTTTCTGAGTTTCTGTTTAGACCTGCAACTCCTGGGAGAAGGGCAGAGCAATTTAACGATGGAGAGTAACCACAGTGAGGCGGAGCACTTTATTTATCGAGCAGCTGGGCTCATTTACATCATTTAGTCATTAGCGTAGCCATGAGGGTCCGCGTGACGTAAATGTCATCCTCTGCTAATGTCCGAGAGGGTCCACACGGACGTCTGCAGCCCGGAATTAAAGGGCCTAACGCACATTTGTGTCCACACACGCAGACCCAAATGAAGTATAAACAGAATCACCACCATCTTGGAATACATTAAGTAAGTAAATACCCATCTTAATAGAAATGTGCAAGTGCATGATCAAGTGTGTGGTCTGTTTACCTGAGTCAGCACAACACCTGTGTCCAGTTGTTCATCACATGAACAACTGGACACTCATTAAAACACAATGAGTGTCATGGAAAAATACTTTAACATCAAGTTTTGTAATTTAATTTAATGTTTTTCACCCAAAAGTGGTGAAATCTATTTCCCTGTGGTACTGAATGTGTGTTTGTGCAGTACATGGACATGGTTATTTTTTGCTTATTCTGTATTTTAGTTAGCCTATTAGGAGTTTAAGAACACATCACACATTCCGCATACCATTTTCTTCTCAAAGCCCTTTAGAAATACTCCTTTTTAAGAAATGGAACATTAATATTTCCAGCTTTCTTGACATTGTTTTCCACCCACGGCTCTTTGATTGTTCCCCAGCTCGCTTTCCTTCCTCAACTTTTTTCTCCTCTTAATACTATCTGACATTCCTTACCTGCGAGCAGACGTGGTATCACCTGTCGTCTGTTCGCTTTTTCTCCTGCAACACGATCGCATGTGTCTCTCAAACAACAAAAGGGAACAGGGAGGTGTGGTGTGGGGGGGGGCTTGTCTGCGGCACAGTATCTCAGACAGTCCAGCACTTTCTTTGTTATCTGCTCTCAATGTGGGAGAAAAGCATCCCACCTTCTTTATTATCATTGAGCAAATGATAAGGACGACCCTGACTACTCATCTCTGCACAAAGCCAGGCTGATACGTCAAGGTGTGTCTGAATGTGTGTGTTTGCATTTGTGCATCTCCGAGGCCATGTCTTGAAGCCCACAAACACCAGGGAGTATCTTTTCCTTTCATTCTTTGACCAGATAAAGTTGTTGTGGTTTTGTTTAGGTTTTCAGATATGGGCTACAGCTCCCCTCAGCACAATGGAGCTCGATCAGTGGCGAGCCGTGACTTTTATACCTAGGCCCGGGGTGCAAAACGCATTACATTTTACTTGCGCATCAATGACAGCGACCCTCTACCACACAAAACAACACCATTTATATAAACACAGCCAAGTAACAATTCCAAATGAATTAAGTCGGCACGGCGGCCCACATTGAAAATGACTTAGGCCTACCTTTGATGATCAAATCACTTAAACACAAAGTCCATCCCCCTGTCCTTTTGGATGAAGCACTTGCGGGTCATGCAGCTGATCCTTTGCCACACCAGTTTATCATTGTAACTCAATCTTGAAAATGTCTCGGTTAGTAATTTAGCAACGATGTCATCACTATCACTGAAGTGAGCCATCATAACGGACTTATGCTAATCATGAATCTATCAATCATAAATCTATCGATTAGATTTATGATTATAAAATAATAAAAGTAGGGTAGACATGTGGATATTATCCGGCTGAACAAAACGTGCATTTATCAAACAGGTTCGTTTTCCACAGATCTTATTTCCAGCTATTTTCTAAAATCCTATGGAGAAATCCCATTGCTTTTTTGTCGAGGGAACCCGAGAGCAGCTTACTTCCGGGTTTTAGGACGCGTCACTGCATCACTTGCATAAACTTCACAGCGGGCGGAACTTGTCATAAAGTCCGCGAAAATAAAGCCCACCCATTTGCACTTTAATAGTGCAAAAGTAAAATAGTGAAATATTGCAATAAGAGTTTATATACAAGTGATTGGAATATGATGTATTAGATAAAGAATTTGTACATTTCAGCCAGATGTTGCAATTTAAAAGTTCAGGTGTTTAGTCTTCTGGCCTGTGGGATGAAACTGTCCCTGAGTCTGGTGGTTTTAGTCCGGCTGCTGCGGTACCGCCTGCCAGACGGCAGCAGACAGAACAGTTTGTGGCTGGGGTGATGGGGGTCTTTTATAATCCTGAGAGATTTCTTTAAGGTTAACCTGGTATTTTTACTCCACTACATTTATTTTAGTTACTTTACAGATTTTGATTAATGATGTGAAATATAAACAACCCTTAAATCAGACTTTAGTTACACCTGAGTACAATTCAGTGAAGGTGATTGTCAAGTGCCAACAATCAGGCGAGATATTTGATAGTGGGTGCTTGAGAAGACTAATAATGTATCTGCAGATCCCTATAAAGCACATGTGTCAAAACTCAAGGCCCGGGGGCCAAATCAGGCACTTGGTGGATTTAATTTCGGCCGCAAGATAATTTTTAATTACTATTAGATCTGGTCCGCCGGTATATTGCACGCACACCTTCACTCAATCCTGAGGGTTTCCTCCGCTCAGAGCCTGAGCCCAAAGATTGATGAACTTGCACCCAAGATGAGATGCCAAGTATCTGGCTTGAACTAGCATCACAGAGCAGCACACAGAGTTTAAATGGATGTTTCCTTCTGCACTTGTTTCTTGCGACAACAGGGCATGTTTGGTTTTTCTTTGAGGGAAATTGTTTTTTTGAAGCTGTTTTTGGCCTGCGGGAAAATGTAATCATAAGAAATGACTCTGGAAAAGCTGCAGAAAGAGCCATAAGAAATGAATGCAACTGATTATTTAATGTTTAATGTTGTTTTTATAGGCAATTATTTAAGCTTTGTTAGTTCCAGGTTTAATATGTGCAATAAGTTCATTTCAATAGGTTTTGCAATAAACATTGAACCAGTCCGGCACTCGACTAGTACCCATTTTTTAATTTTTGGCCCACTGTGTATTTGAGTTTGACAGCCCTGCTATAAAGGATATTCATTACTCGTTTTTCTGTAATCGTTCCTTAAAAACTGTTTGTAATGTCCATTTTGTACATCCCTTTCAAGATTTCAAGATTTTCAAAGGTTTATTGACATATCATATACAAAACTACATTATAGTTATGCAATGAATGAACAACTTGGATCAGAGGTTCCTCAACAAGACATCTATCAATATTTATGTACCTCCACCATTAAACTATCATATTCTGCACATTTCTTATTCTATCTACATACATCTTATAAGAGTATAATAAATATGCACAATATCGGTTAAAATAAGTGCTTCAACATAGTCAACATTGCAGGAAAGTTGATTGTCAAGTCCCAAAACAACCTTGCAATATATTAAACGTTAAGTACTTTGTCAGGCTTAATATTTATCAGATACCCCCAAAGCTTTTTGCTTACATGTATTTAAAAGAAGACCTTAACCTAAAGCATTATTTAATGTTTTAATAAAGCCTAATTAGTTTCTCTGTTTTGCACATCCTCCAATTAATATCTTTGTACATCTGGCACTAAACTGCTTTATTCTAGATATCATTTACAGTATCTTCTTGATATTTTCTATTCTATATTTCTATCATTGACCTTCTACTTTCCTCCTATTTTGTATGTACTCTTAATATTTAAATGTTTTCATCAAATATAACACATTCAACAAAACATGCAGCAGACATTAGGCTGTAGCAGGACAGTCAGAAAGTAAACACACCTACAGATTCCCTGAGAAAAAGGGGAGCGGCTAATCAAGCACCCCTGAGAGAAGCTGGAGGAAACAATCAAGAGAATGATTGGCACCTGTGTGCTGTTAAAAGGAGGACAGCATGTCATTGGAAAGAGGGAGAAAGAAGCAAGAGGAAGTCGGAATCGAACAAGGAGAAAGGTGGATTCTTAAGCACTTCATCAGCTGAATCAGGCTATTTTTTGGGAGTTTTTGCCACTGAACCCAGGAGCTGTAGGGGAAACATTCAACTTTCCCCTTCCAAGTTAACCCTGCAATCCAGTGAGCTATTCTGGCCTGTCACCCTCAGATAAGTGGTTCTCACTACACCAATATCATTTCTCCTCCTCTTGCACTCTACACACACACACCACACTCTGGACTGGAAAAGCTGAACTTTACAACTTTACTTTCACACATCCTTATCTCCTGAAATACACTCCTAAACTGAGTGACAAAGGACAAAAAAAGACTTCTCACCTCCCCCACACTCACTCACAGTCAATCCCCATGATTTATTGATGTTTTGTGAGTTAACTTGACTTATTTGTTTGTGTATGTATTGGAGTAAAGTTTCTGGTAAATGGTCTGTGACATGAGTCTGTTTGTTTGATGTACTGATTTATTATTTGGAGTTAAAAAAAATACAGACATTTTATATTGAAAGTGAATTGATTGATTATTATTTTTCATTTGTAAAATTCAGTAGCTAGGTCACCGGGCTATCCCTCTGTTTCTGTGTGTCTAAAAAGTTTAATTTATTCATTCAGGGATAAGACTACGCGGCAAGGCAAGTTTATTTATATAGCACCTTTCAACACAAGGCAATTCAAAGTGCTTTACAAAAATGAAAGACATTTAGAAAAATGCATTTTTAAAAACAGTCATTAAAAAGCAACACAATCTACCTGCATTGCAATTACTCTAAATGTGTAATAACGTGCTTTAACCACTATGGTCACGTTTACAGTGTTAACACAATAAGTTATTATTATAGTTATTTGATACAAAATAATAATATCAAACAAAATATTACTTTTAACTTTATTGTGAAATCCAACGGTAAAAATAATAGTTTCTGGTCTATTCTGAGGCCCAATCTCTGTAGATAAATAAATAACTAAGCCAGATGTGTATGCAGCCAAGCCATTTATTACAATGCACTCATGTGATGACTTTCAAAGAGTAAAGCAAGCACTGCTGAATAAGTGTGATTTTATCTTTTTTACGAAAAGTTGTTTTCATAAGGAATGTAGTCGGAGGTCAACAAATCACAGAGCTTGAGGACAAATTTTGGGGTTTGTCAAGCAAAGCGGAACGATAGCTGAGGATTATGGGTAGTATCTTCGGCAATCCTAAACTCCGATACAACTATTTGTTTCTCAGAATCGAAGAGGAAAAACACAAAAGTATTGTACACAATTTAAACCAATCAATGTTGTGTAATTAACAAGTGAGACTGTGTTGGACGAACACACATTTATGATACATGTTTTGTGCAGCAGGATCATTTCGACATAACTGCTATATCAGTTATATCTCTACAATTAAGTGTATGCCCTATTATGTAATTTACGGTAAGAACAAAAACTCACTGATAGCTAAATAAACAATTACAAAAAAATCTTCCTGTATTTCCTCTTATTTTGATACAATTCAACCATTTCTTTCTTTTCTCATTAAGCATCATTTGCATAACTATAGTTGATGAAAAACATGAATCAACATGCATCATTTCTAGAAATTAGGTTATATTTGGATGGTAATAGGATCATTTCAGATTAGTTATAACATTAAAGGTCCCATGTCATGGCCATTTCTACTGATCATAATTCCATTGTTGAGGTTCACATTGTTCAATGTTCCAAACTCACATTGGTTTCTCATACAGTATCTCTGTATAGTATGTGTATTCACTCTCTGTCCCAAACGGCTTGTTGGAGCTCCTGCCCCCCCCCCCTCCCTCCCTATGAGTTTTTGTGTGTGCTCACACTGAGTTCAGGCTGAGTTTAGCTGTGTCTCGCTGTCTCAGGCTGAGAAATCTGCGGAGCTGCAGCTGAGAAAAGATAAGGCTGAGTGTGCGTGTGTGAGGAAGGCCACGGATTGGTAAATGGACCAATCCGCGGAGCCGTTACATCACTATACCCAAGAAGTAAACAATGGAAAAAGAGAAATCTACAACAAGGCGTTCTGGGGCAGCATAGACAGGTCTTTTCTGTGTTAGAGTTTTACTCGCTACAGGGTGTTCTTTGAGGGTTTGTGACTCTGCAGACCGTTTACATGCATAAAAACCTTCATAACACACAAGGGGATGGGTAATAAACAGGAAAGCATGACATGGGACCTTTAAGTCAGATTTGATTGAACATGTTTTAGACGACAGATAAAATCCATTATCCGAAAAGGTTTTTTTGGAGTGTAACAGCAGATGAGCATGAGGCAATCTTCACATATCACATAACGGCAGAAAGTGTGAGGATTAATTTTCTTTAGAGAGCTGCTGGGAGCTGCTGAGTGTCCCTGGAGTGAAGTGTGTGTGGAGGACAGTTGATCCTTTGTTGTGCTAATTAATACTCAATGTAACAGTGTAGGTTGGAAAAAAACAACAAATGCACAGCCAAAATCATAAGAGGTACCTGTGGGAATACATCTGTTTTATTAACACTGAGCAGTCAGTTTTTAAAGAACAAAATATCGAGTAAAGAAAAGTGAAGATTTCAGACTGGGGAACTGATTTTGATATTGTGTGAGCACTGTGATATAAAACTGCAACTCTATACTGTGTTGTCAAGTACTGACCTTTCCTTTACTCATGAATTCATAACTCTGCGTGGCATCCTGCATGTTAATGTAGAGCTTCATCAAATGGCTTGAATATAGAACACTAAAGAACATACAGTGAGCAGGAAGTATACTGCCGCTCCCCGATGTAAAGAGGAAAAACCAAACAATCTACAATTCATAAATGTCAACTTTATTTTCCCTCCTCTTCTGACATGTTCTCCGTTTGCTTTTAGAATATGTGATTGGAGTGGTTTTACTGAAGAAGAGGTGATTTCTCTGAGGTGTTATGTCCTTTTTATCCTTTTTTCCCAGTCTGCATGAAATGTGTATGGCAGCCACAGTGTGATTCTGGCAGCTAGACTTAATCTATATGAATATACATTAAAGTTGTTCCAATGTAGAGGAAATTGCTAAGCTGTTTAATTGAAGACATTGTCATCCTCTTTTATTGCTATCCTTTACATCAGTTAAAATGTACACTATTCACAGTAAAGGAAAAAATGCCTTATTATCTGTTTTTTTCTAATAATAAGGATTGATGTTATGGACCTATTTTGCCTCGATTGTAAATAAAAGGAGCCAGATTTATTTAGGTGAAAAAAGCAATATTACAAATGTAAAAAAATATATAAGAAGTAATAATAATAATATTCAAACGTTTTTATATAGAACAGTACAAACCAATTTACAAAGTGCTTTCACATAATAAAATAAAATCACTTAATTGAGGTAAAAGTAGCGATATTACAAAAAAGGAAGTAATAACTTTATTTATATAGCACCCTTGAACAAATTCACTGAGTGCTTTCATATAAAAAACAACACATTTTAAATACACAGAGGGAATGAAATCAACTTATAACCAGCCATTAAAAAATGTAACAGGATCAATAAAACACAAATACAATCACATAAAAGCTGTTTTTATTTCACTAAACATGTGTAAGAATCATAATCGAAGTACTTGTAGTATTTAATGTGTATGTGTGCGGGGGTCTAAATTAATTATTAAAAAAGCTATTACACCATTAATACTGTATGCCAAAACTACAGTATGGACTTCTGAATTCATAAATACAACATAGTAAACAACGTTTTTTATAATATGGTTACTATTAACCCGCAGTGCAATTGAATGCAACTCCCTGTAGGAGTATTACAGTATTTATTACCACTCTTCGACTCCTAATTTCCCTTCAGAAACATTAGGTTGCAGAGTGAAACAGCAGCAGATAAAGGCCACAAAGTAAGCCTTAGGTGTGCTAAAGTTATAAAACTCAACGAGTATCTGGAATGGAATCGCATCATTTAAAAGTATCCAGGATGTACACATCAGGAATGGGTTTGTCAGTCGGATGGAAACGTTGCTATTTGTATTTTCCACTGCTTTTCTGTCAGTAAATTCCTGCCTTCAACAATGTGAGCTGTAGAAGAACAGGGGAGCAAATGAGCTCTGAAATGCCGACTTCCTGGTAAAACACACTCGGCGTGACCTTTACTTAACGGACAA
The DNA here is from genome assembly GCF_949606895.1 of Notothenia rossii. Lineage (NCBI taxonomy): Eukaryota > Metazoa > Chordata > Actinopteri > Perciformes > Nototheniidae > Notothenia > Notothenia rossii. The sequence goes on from NC_136912.1 coordinate 61,614,605, forward strand.
ATTGAGCCGAAGCACACTTCCGACTCTTGAGTGAACACCGTTGAGTAGTTTGAGGCAGTGTGTGTGAGTATGTTAGTGTATGGGATGGAGCTTGGTATGTCCGAGGCAAACGCATTTTGTTAATTTCCCTTGATTTTAAATGTTAGTCTTCTTGGTTTGTTGGTAACAAAACCGAATGAGTTGCTCGTTTCATTTTCTTGGAGTGACTTCCAGACGTTTGCAGTCAGCCAATAACCTTTGAATCGGTGTGTGTATGTTCATAAGTTATGTGTACCTTGTAAGTGTGTATGAATTTGCAGATGTCAAGGTTGCAGTTCAGATCCATTTTAATCGAGCAATCCGTTTTAGCTTTAAACGGCATAGATGAGACTGCAATTTTAACATTTAATAAATTAACTTTGAATAAATATATTTGCTCCACAAACGAAACCTGGAGAATTGAAATGAAGAAGTATTGAATGAGTAAAGCGGCAGCTGTCATGAAGCCTGTATACTGCTGGATTTTTTCTAAATAGACATGTGTTCTGTTGGACGTTGTGAGATGAACTACTGCATTACATTTCTGAAGAGTATCCTGTATAGACATGATATTTACTCTATATTTAGACACAGATAGCAGTAGTGGTCGCTTTAGGCCTGAGGCCTGTACTACGAAGCTGGTTCAACCTAACCTGGATATGTTTGAGTTAGCCGGTTGGCCTAATCCAAAACATACGCGCTCTCGCTAAACTGTACTACGACGCGGGTTATCAAGTGGATCGCTCAAGCCAGCCGTGTCCTATCTAGTTGGGTGCGCGTTCACATGAAAGGGGTGGTATTTGGAGCATTCGACCAATCACAAACATGGAGAAACGTACTGATAGCGCAGCGTCATACTTCCTGAATGAAAAGTGAACTTTAATATTAGACATATGAAGAAGTTAACCTTTAAACATCCATGACTTAAAGACTTTATCCAGGATAAAAGCCACATAGCTGCACCTGCAAGGTGAATAGAGCTGGTAAGAGAAAAAGTGTTTGAATGCGTACATTAACAGGTTTATGATATCACTGCCCCGTCTAAGACACGAGTGGATCAGACTTTAATTACATTTGACTCGAGTGTTTCGTCAAGTTAATGTGTTGCTTAAAATAATACTTATGCGTACAGTATGTGACACTGAGTGTTGCACGGCCAGATACGGCTCAAGAAGCTGACTCGGATAAGGAAATACAGTGGGGCAAAAAAGCATTGTCAGCCACCAATTGTGCAAGTTCTCCCACTTAAAAAGATGAGACGCCTGTAATTTTCATCCTAGGTATACCTCAACTATGAGAGACAAAAGGAGAAAAAGAAAATCCAGAAAATCACCGTCTGATTTTTAAAGAATTTTATTTGCAAATTATGGTGGAAAATAAGTATTTGGTCAATAACAAAAGTTCATCTCAATTATTTGTTATATACCCTTTGTTGGCAATGACAGAGGTCAAACATTTTCTGTAAGTCTTCACAAGGTTTTCACACACTGTTGCTGGTGTTTTGGCCCATTCCTCCATGCAGATCTCCTCTAGAGCAGTGATGTTTTGGGGCTGTCGCTGGGCAACACAGACTTTCAACTCCCTCCCAAGATTTTCTATGGGGTTGAGATCTGGAGACTGGCTGGGCCACTCCAGGACCTTGAAATGCTTCTTACGAAGCCACTCCTTCGTTGCCCGGGCGGTGTGTTTGGGATCATTGTCATGCTGAAAGACCCAGCCACGTTTCATCTTCAATGCATTACAATAGGCAGGAACACTCTGCTGATTGCGTGAAGTGCAAAACAGCGTGAGTTAGTAAACCCTCAGCTGAAAAACATTTAAATAGCGCATTTAAAATCAGAATAACTCAGTGTGCATCCAGACCCGGTGAGGACACTATCGATACTGACTCAGCAATCACTGTAAGTTATATTCTTGTTTAAATAGACTTCTCTGTTTCATTTATTCTACTCTGTATAATTGTTCTGTAGTCATGTAGCTAAAACGGCGATTTCTGAGAGATTTTAAATCTCAGATCTGCTCAACTCAACCTGTAACACAGGTCTCAGTGGGTCACGTGCCTTAACCCTGCATTACAATAGGCAGGAACACTCTGCTGTCGCCCATCAGCAGAAAATAGTTAACTAATTAGAGGGGCGTGCCCCCACAGCTGTGAGAACTGAGCAATCAGGTGTCCATCTTAGGTTGCTCTTTCCTGGAGCGTCATCTTCAGCGTCAGCCAGACGAAGACTGACAAAGACATTGGAGTCCTGTTGGAGTCACGAGGGAGGCAAAGACGAGGCAACTCCTACTTTGATCGAGCTAAGTATCGCTGGAGTTTTCTTTTGTTTTATTTAATTCTCTTTGGTTCTCTTGCCCCTCATGCTATAATCATGTGTATTTTCTCCATTCCTGTTCATGTGTCCTCTCGCAATTATCACTGGCCCCGTGTATCTCCTAATCAATTTAACCGGCCTGCTCTTGTCTATCCCACATGCTCCACTGAGATCCAACATCTCGTTTCAGGGGGCCTGTGGAACTGCCAGTCAGCTGTTCCTAAGGCTGACTTCATCTCTGGCTACGCTTCCCTGCAGTCTCTGGATTTCCTTGCTCTCACGGAGACCTGGATTACTCCATCCAACACATCCACCCCAGCAGCTCTCTCCACAGCATATTCCTTCTCCCATACACCCAGACCCTCTGGCAGAGGAGGTGGCACTGGTCTCCTGCTCTCTCCCAACTGGAGCTTTTCCCTCTTCAAGCTACCTAACTTCACTCCTTCCACCTTTGAATTCCATGCCGTCACAGTAACCCATCCTATACAATTAACCATTGTTGTTCTGTACCGTCCACCAGGCGCCTTGGGGGACTTCTTGGAGGAGTTAGATAATCTCCTCTCACACATCCCTGAAACTGGCCCTCCCGCTGTACTTCTCTGAGACTTCAACCTCCAGACAGGGAAGATAGACGAACTAACATCTCTGTTAACCACCTTTGCTTTCTCACTGTCTCCATCCCCACCAACTCATAACGCTGGCAATGTCCTTGATCTCATATTCTCAAGGAACTGCACTACTTCTAACCTCTCTGTAAACCCGCTCAACACATCCTATCACTTCTTCATTTCATTCTCTCTACCCCTTTCCAAACATAACAACCTAATCTCTTCTAATTCTGCACCTGTCCGCCGTAACCTTCGTTCCCTCCCTACCTTTGCCTCATCGGTGCTCTCAGCCCTCCCTTCCTCTGATTCGTTCCAACTCCTGCCTCCAAACTCGGCTGCAGAAACTCTCCTCTCTACTCTCTGGACTCTCTCTGTCCTCTCACATCTCGGCCGGCTCGTCAGTCCCCTCCTGCTCCCTGGCTAAATGACGCACTGCGTGCTAATAGAACCATCCTTCGGGCAGCAGAGCGGAAATGGTGGAAAGCCAAACACCATGACGACCTCCTAACCTATCAGGCTCTCCTCTCCTCTTTCTCTGCTTCCATCTCTCAGGCAAAAAGGACTTTCTTTCAAGATAAGATCCAATCTTCCTATTCCAATCCCAAAAAACTATTTTCTATCTTCTCCACCCTCTTGGACCCCCCCAAAGCCCCTCCCCCCTCCTCCCTTCTGTCAAACGACTTTGTTAACCACTTTGAAAAAAAGGTTGATATTCGCTCTTCTTTTTCTGACTCACCTTTACTCACCGCTGGGTCACCAGACCCACCTTTCACCCACACACTGACCTCCTTCTCCCCTCTCTCTCCAAGTGAGGTTCTTACCCTCATTACCTCTGCCCGTCCTACCACCTTTCCTCTGGACCCTATCCCCTCAAACCTCCTTCAGACTATCGCTCCTGATATTCTACCGTTTCTCACCCATTTCATCAACACTTCTCTAACTTCTGATCACTTTCCAAACAGTCTCAAGGAGGCAAGAGTAAACCCTCTCCTAAAGAAACCCACTCTCAACCCGTCTGATGTTATAAACTAAAGGCCTGTCTCTCTCCTCCCGTTCCTGTCTAAAACACTTGAACGCACTGTCTTTAAACAACTCTCCTGTTATCTCCATCAGAACAACCTTCTGGATCCGCATCAGTCTGTTTCAAGACAGGTCACTCAACAGAAACTGCTCTCCTTGCTGTCTCTGATGAACTGCACACTGCTAAAGCAGCCTCCCTCTCCTCTGTCATCATCCTTCTGGACCTGTCTGCTGCATTCGACACAGTGAACCGTCAGATCCTCCTTCGCACTCTCCAAGAACTTGGAGTTTCAGGCACTGCACTTTCCCTCCTCACCTCATACCTCAAAGACCGCACCTACAGGGTTACTTGGAGAGGGTCCTAGTCCGACCCTTGTCAATTAACTACAGAGGTCCCTCAGGGCTCTGTTCTTGGTCCCCTCCTCTTCTCCTTGTACACAAACTCGTTCGGGTTTGTCATTAGCCCGCATGGTTTTTCATACCACTGCTACGCTGACGACACCCAACTAATTCTGTCCTTTCCCCGCTCAGAGACCCAGGTCGTCGCACGCATCTCTGCTTGCCTAGCAGACATCTCTCGGTGGATGTCTGCTCATCACCTCAAGCTCAACCTTGACAAGACTGAACTGCTTTTCCTTCCGGGAAAAGATTGTCCCACTCTTGACCTAACAATCAACATCGGCACCTCTGTTGTTTCCCCGACTCAGACTGCAAGGAATCTGGGTGTGGTCCTAGATAACAAACTGTCCTTCACTGCAAACATTGCTGCTACAACCCGCTGCTGCAGATACAATCTTTACAACATCAGGAGGATACGTCCCCAGCTGACCCAGACATCAGCGCAGGTTCTGGTCCAGGCCCTCGTCATCTCACGCCTAGACTACTGCAACTCCCTCCTGGCTGGTCTACCTGCATGTGCCATCCGACCTCTGCAGCTCATCCAGAATGCAGCGGCTCGTCTGGTCTTCAACCTTCCTAAATTCTCCCACACCACGCCGCTTCTCCGCTCCCTTCACTGGCTTCCAGTAACTGCTAGAATCCACTTCAAGACACTGGTACTTGCGTACCATGCTGCGAATGGATCTGGCCCTTCCTACATCCAGGACATGGTTAAACCGTACACCCCAGCACGTGCACTCCGCTCTGCATCGGCCAAACAGCTCGCTGCACCCGCACTGTGAGGGGGACCCAAGTTCCCGTCAGCAAAAACACGTGGGTTTGCTATCCTGGCTCCAAAATGGTGGAATGAGCTCCCCATTGAAATCAGGACAGCAGAAAGCTTACACATCTTCCAGCGCAAACTGAAAACTCATCTCTTTAGACTCCACTTCGAGCGATTGAATTACTAACAAAGCACTTATATACTAATAAAGGGCTGGCTTTCTAAAGCCAGTTGAGTAGCACTTGAAATGTTTGGCTCTATGAAACCTGATGTACTTATATGATTCTGTTTTCTTCAAGGTTGTATCTTCCTGGTCGAATGCACTTATTGTAAGTCGCTTTGGATAAAAGCGTCAGCTAAATGCAATGTAATGTAATGCCCTTGCTGATGGAAGGAGGTTGTCACTCAAATTCTCACGATACATGGCCCCATTCATTCTTTCCTTTACACGGATCAGTCGTCCTGGTCCCTTTGCAGAAAAACAGCCCCAAAGCATGATGTTTCCACCCCCATGTTTCACAGTAGGTATGGTGTTCTTTGGATGCAACTCACCATTCTTTCTCCTCCAAACACGTCTAGTTGAGTTTTTACCAAAAAGTTCTATTTTGCTTTCATCTGATCATATGACATTCTCCCAATCCTCTTCTGGATCATCTAAATGCTCTCTAGCAAACTTCAGACGGGCCTGGACATGTACTGGCTTAAGCAGGTGGACACGTCTGGCACTGCAGGATTTGACTCTCTGGCGTCGTAGTGTGTTACTGATGGTAGCCTTTGTTACTTTGGTCCAAGCTCTCTGCAGGTCATTGACTAGGTCCCCCTGTGTGGTTCTGGGATTTTTGCTCACCGTTCTTGTGATCATTTTGACCCCACGGGGTGAGATCTTGCGTGGAGCCCCAGATCGAGGGAGATTATCAGTGGTCTTGTATGTCTTCCGTTTTCTAATAATTGCTCCGACAGTTGATTTCTTCACACCAAGCTGCTTACCTATTGCAGATTCAGTCTTCCCAGCCTGGTGCAGGTCTACAATTTTGTTTCTGGTGTTCTTTGACAGCTCTTTGGTCTTGGCCATAGTGGAGTGTGACTGTTTGAGGTTGTAGACAGCTGTCTTTTATACTGATAACGAGTTCAAACAGGTGCCATTAATACAGTTACGTGGAGGACAGAGGAGGCTCTTAACCTGTTAAACCCCGAGCCTGTTTTTCAGGTTTCAGGCTCGAAAATGACATTCCAAGAACAAATGACCATATCTTCCCTTCTAAAAGGGTTAAATTAATAATCTTTTTTTTCAAAGTAATGATAAACCTGTCAGTTGGATGTAGAAAAGTCAGATTCAATATAGATGTTTTTTATTTTAAAGAAAATTCAGATTGAACATGGTAAAAAAACTGTAAATTATAGTGTCCGTCCAAAAGATATTTTGAATTTATAGTGAAAACTAACCTTGGATGATGGGTTAGTAGACAAAGCTTTAGGAATCCAAAGTACAACATATAAGTACCTTGTATCAAGATTGATGCAAAACAAGTGATATTTGACATTTTTAGACAGATTTAGCAACAAAAAAGCCTCTTCTGGGGCCATTTGGGTGGATTTTTCATATCTCTGGCTCCCCCTGCTGGATTTTGACATGTGACATCTCTTTCTAACCGTCAGAGCCAATGGAATCGAAGGGAACTCCCACAGTGTCCTTATTTGGTCATGTGTGTATTATACTGCCGCATAGCCAAGACCGGAAGCAGCAGCCAATCTGGTGGCTACCATTAGCAGCTAACTTTTGCTCTGCGATTTTTACATAAAAATGGAATTATGGATTATAAATAATTCCAATTATTGCCCAGAAACTTTATCAACCTATGAATTAACCGATTCAGCTGCGTTTTTCTCGTTTTAATGCCATTGAACACTTCTTTTGATCAGATTAAGAGCTACGGTGAGACGATCTCCCTAGAAGCTACGTAAAGGTACGTGTTGTGATGTCTGTCTTTGCTTCCCCTGTCGCAAGTTCGGATCACTCAGTGATGATATACCTAAATAATCTGTGGAACCTCAGCTTTAATCGGATATCTTGTATGTGCAGCTACAATAAGTAATAAGGGTACTTTTATCTTGAGTTCTGTGCCAATGTCCGTTAGCATTTTTCACTAAGGGGTCATTTAGATGCTTCTTATGAGACTTGTGTTTTTGTTTTGGTAAAAATTGTTTATATCGTCAGTTAGCTGAGATTATTTCCCTTAATCTGGTATAACACATTAATAGGTTCTTAAATAATAAAATCCCCTGAGACAGTGTCCTGAAAAAAAAAAACACAGGGTCCCCGCCGGCAGCGACCTTAGGGCTTAACAGGTTTTAAAGAAGTTACAGGTCTGTGAGAGCCAGAAATGTTGTTTGTTTGTAGGTGACCAAATACTTATTTTCCACCATAATCTGCATATAAATTCTTTAAAAATCAGACAATGTGATTTTCTGGATTGTTTTTTTGCATTTTGTCACTCATAGTTGAGGTATACCTAGGATGAAAATTACAGGCCTCTCATCTTTTTAAGTAGGAGAATTTGCACAATTTGTGGCTGACTAAATACTTTTTTGCCCCACTGTATATGATCCATTATCATTCATATCACATCATAATGTGACACATCGACGTCTGCACTCAGTGCCGCAGACTGTACTGTTACTTTGATCCGATTACTTATGTTGTGGCAGATATTTAAGTAAGCTTTCTTAACGCTAATGTTATAATAGTCAGATTGCTCTGAAGATGGGAGGTGATATTCTATTAATGTTCACGTTCACACAGTCTGTGATTTTTGCCGGCCGTCTTTCCTGCAACGGCAGTTTAAACTGTATTTCCTCTATCCTGTAATATGACTTGATCGCTTTAAACTCCGCACACTGAGCTCTAATTGGTCAGCAGGCAGTGCTTTCACTGAGCTCTTAGCCTGCAACCTAACCTGCTCCGGACCAGGTTAGCCGCTCAGCATAAATTACCATGGAGATCTAGCACGCTAAAAAGAGAACCAGTCTGAACCTGCTTTGTAGTACAGGCCTCTGGGCCATTGATTTCATAATAATAATATTATGTGTACGTCTGACACTTTTGATACTCTCATTTTCGTTTTTTTAAATGTTAGGTACATTGGTTTGTGTGTCTTTGCATTCGTTGTGGTATTACTGGTGAGTTTTAAAGGTTCACACCTGTTGCAACCTTCCTTAAGGCTGGAACAAATAGGGAGGCCACACAGAGTTAAATGCCAAATATCTGTTTATTTAACAAGTTAACCAAAAACACCTCTGATGAATAGTGTACGTAAGAATCAGACTGTCAGCAGTGTGTGGAAGGGTGTTGTAGCATGTTGGAGGGTGCATCAAACCGAGCACAGGCTGTAGGCTGAGGTTGCTGCAGCATGCCAGGATCAGAATCAGACTGAACCTTGCAGCTGGGCAACCTTTATACCTTCTTGGGGCTCCGCCTCTAGATGGGCAGGCACAAATAGGACAACACTCCCAGTACCTGCCAGAGGACAGCAAGACAGGGAGCACAGCCAGGCAGAAGGGGGGAGGAGTCGTCACAAACCCATCTTGCAAACGTAGTACTCAGTTTGACTAATTGTTGTTAAAATGTATTACTAAGTTAGTACAATTCCTGGCATGAATTATGATCTCAGTCCGCACCTTTCTGTCATATAGTGTGTTTGCACCGGTTTGCAGCCTGTAACAGCCCAACAATTGAGTTAGAATGTTAGTGTTCAATATCTACAGAGAAAGTATGTTTTCCATTTCAAAGTAGTAAGAGTTCCTGTAGAATTGCAGTTTTCTGGGAGTTTATTTTAGATATACAGAGCCTAAAAAACTTCAACCTGGTTCTCCAGGTTTAGTTCTGACTCTGGGGACAGAAAGCTGACCAGTCCCTGAAGACCTGAGAGTTCTAGATGGTTCATAATTTAGCAGAATATCAGAAATGTATTTTGGGCCTAAACCAGCAGCAGTATTTTGAAATCTATTCTTTGACACACAGGAAGCCAGTGTAAAGACTTCAGAACAGGAGTGATGTGATCCACTTTCTTAGTGTCAGTGAGGACTCGAGCAGCAGCGTTCTGAATCAGCTGCAGCTATCTGATGGATTTTTTTAGTGAGACCTGTAAAGACACCATTACAGTAGTCCAGTCTACTGAAGATAAAAGCATGGACAAGTACTTCCAAATCCTGATGTGTAGATGTGTTCTTAAGGTGATGGTAGTCTTTCTTCTAAAACCTTTTTTTATAAAAGTATTTCTTCATGTTCATGTTAGGTACAGTATGGTTTAAGTAAGGGAAAGATCAGCTGATTGTCATTGCTAAATAGTTGATTTAGCACTTAATAGTGGCTACGATCCCGACAAGACATATTGCACATGATTTAGCACTGTTCATCTTTAAATAATAATCAAGGGTTGTAGAAATGATAACATGTATAGGTTTTGTTAATCTCACATGATCCAAGGTTTAAGGCCTTCTTTTTTGAGAATAAACCTGAAAAAGGTGACTTAAACGGACATTCATTGAGACTCAAGTATCTTGGCCCCGTTGGAGAACTACATCTGATATAGAAAATGTCAAACCTGAAAGCTTAATATTAATTCCAAGTTGTGTTAAAAGGTTCTTACATTCCAATCTTCCAGGTGTTTTTTGAATACGCAGTTTCTAGGCAGGTGAAACATTTCTACTTGTGTTTGGTAGTAAATCAACTTTTTCTCACAGCTACCCGGTGATATCAAGCTCCTTATTTCCACAAGAAAATAAATTAACCATCTTATAAAACCATTAAAATGAATCTTTATAATATTTTAAGATGTACCTCTCATAAGGCTTAAACAAACCTGAGTCAAGGTGTAATGGAGGATGTCAGACTCGATCACAACAGGTCTCTCAGGTAATTTGACAGGGTTGTTATGATTGTGTCATAAGAGCAAGAAGACTGGGATGAAAGAAACACAAACCCTTTGAAATCCACACTGGTGTTCCGAAGAGCTGAAGGTCACCCGTTTCATAGCTGAAGCAAAATTGTCATATTTATTTGACACGACAACCAAACCTCCCTAATTCAAAAAGGAGATAATATAATACTTTAATATTTTCTTCCCGAAAACACTGATGTCTTTGCCTATTATGCAAAGTAGATCTACTGTGGATTGAGGAGCATTGGGTCACATAAGTGTCTACTTTTAGGTTATTTTAGTTGTAGGATCAATGTGAGGTTACTCTACCTTAGACCTTTCCTTTATGTGTTATTTCTATTAATGTCTTTAGATGTTTGCCAGCATGAGGCAACATTATAAAAATCTGTATTCTCTTCTTTTGCCTTGAGCTGGTCAATTATATCCATTTACATCTGATGACTTTGGTGCTATCACTGGAACCTAGCTTACGTTCTACTATGTGTAATTTACGGTAATCTTCCGCAACTACAAAACAGCTTTAGAACCTTCCTTTATTGTGTCGTTCAATTTTTTTTTTATGACACTGATTTTAAGTTGAGTTAGACACAGTAGACACTTTCTCATTACACATCGTTTTTTGATCTTTCGTTCATATCATATATTAAGACATATTCATCAGCTTTGTATTTGCTGATTCAATGGAAACTGATCCAATGGGAAAAAGTGTTCCACTTTTTTCAAAATAATCATGATTGTGTTCATTTAAAGAGGACATATTATGCTAATATCAGGTCCATATTTGTATTTAGTGTCTCTACTGGGACATGTCTCCATGCTTAAATTTTTTCAAAAAGCTCTATTTTCCTCATACTGCCTGTGCTGCAGCACCTCTTTTCACCCTCTGTCTGAAACCAGAGCCCAGTCTGCTCTGATTGGTTAGCTGGCCGGCTCTGTTGTGATTGCTCAACCTCTTGAAAGGGACTTTAGCCTTTGCAGAACATTTACTTGCAATAAAACAGTACAGGAAAGGAAAAGGGCCTCTTTAAGTTTCGAATCAAGAACGTTTGGTCAAAATAGTGCAAGAACAGACTCATCCGTTCTTAAGTTATGTAGGTTGTTGCTGTTGTTTTTCGTGTCACTTTTGAAATCCCCTTTTTTAAATAGTAATTTTTAGAACATAGTAACTATAGTGCCCAGACATTTTTCATGAATGCCTTTCAGTGTATATATTTTTACATTAATGTCAAAGTATGTGTTAGAACGAGGCAGTTTTACAGTCTTTTTTAAATGTTTGACATGATGCTGGGTGTCAGTTCCTGAGATGAAGCATGTAATTGTACTTCAAAGGCAAAGGGACTGAATCTGGAAATACAGCACTCTTAACTATTTGACAGCGCACACTGTCATGTGTGACAACACGCCCTGACAGACACGGAGTGGCTTGTCACTACATGTGAAGCTTTCATCCGTAATAGCTTCAACTTGGAGTGAATTATTAAGACTTTAAAACAATTATTTTTAGAGAAACCCTAATTGCTTTAAAAATGCATGTCGGCATTAAGGTACTGTGAAGAAATAAGCAGAGTGGAAAGTGACAATTAATTTCAGCGTCCTCTGTGTTTCAGTGTGTTATTATTGTAGAAAAATGCTCTCCGTGGCTTCTGACAAATAAAGCCATAAGAACTCGCTGAGCATGCATGACATGTGTGAGTTTAACAAACCAGGGGCATATGCTGTAACACACATTTACGGATCAAAGACCTCTTTATGTCCATTTCCCTCCCTCCAGCAGCCCCTCTCGTCCCCAGTCTATTTGACAAATCCATTAGGGATCCATTACAGAGACAATATGAAAAGCAGCTTCATTTTCTTTTTCCACAACACTGAAAGGATAGCCATAAATAAACCCAGTGATGATAGTCCTGACGGGGGGGTTATTATATTATATTAGTGCATGCATTTACTATTTTCACCCTGTTACTTTCCCAGTCATTTGCTTATCAAAAACATTATGATGCAAGAGTTAAGATCCCCAATTTACTGTAGACTCGCATTGAATCTGCTTTGTTACATTTTATATTTCTTTTAAGGAGATTGCGTGTGTATGTACCAGCTAGCAAATTCTCTGAAATCAGTGTGCAGTATTTAAACAACATTACCCACTATAAAATACATACATGCAAGCAAGCAACATGAAGCACAGCCAAGAAATACAATGTGGCGTTTGGATACTACTTAGGACCACAAAGCAGAGATGGACACAAAATAAAGTTCAATGTGTTTAATAAAGAAAACTAGTCCACGGCAGGTACTGAAGACAGGGAGCTGGCTGGCTGCAGAAAGGTCCAAAAACAAAACAGAGGGAAAACGTCCCTGACAAATGCTCAAAAGTTCCTCAAAAACTGCGAAGTGAGCAAAACTAGACTCAAGGCTGCAGAAAGGCACCCAGGATTGTCGAACAGCATTTAATTCTCTGGCAGAAAAGTGAGGTGAGGGCCAGGCTCTTAAAGAGCATGTTGATTATGTGAATGGGAACAGGTGTGCCTCATCTGCAGCCAGGAGAATACCAGCCACGCCCCCTGTCACACACCAGCCCTGCAGAGAAGGAGAGACAGATTAGTGAGGGGTAAAAGGAGCAAACAAGAAAAAACACAACAACAAAAACCCCATGCATAAACATAACATATAAATCAAACGCTATTGAACTTTATAAGCAACAAAAATCTGTCTATATATGCATTTATTTATTTATTTATATATATTTATATTTCCACTGTCTGTGGAAGTGGAAAGTACAAACGGTAATAACAAACTTTGAAGGAAACAGCTCAATGGTCAGTGTTTTGAAAATGTTCATCTTCTGTACTGCTTTTCTTTATTTTGTTAGCCCCTGGGATCTTCATGCTTCACGGTCATGTGCCATACCGTGCCGGATGCAGCACTGTTCAATGCTGTGCCGATCTGTTTGGTACAGTAGAGACAAAAAGGCTCCTGCGCGTTACTGTTAGTGTTCCGACATAAACAAAGGACTCTATTTCTAGCCTCACCACTGAAGGTCTATGGTAGTGATGTTATGTGTCTCACGGCCATCCTAGTATGTTGGTTCAGAGACGGTTATGTTGACCAGGTCCAGATTCTGGTGCAATCTGATAGGAATACATCTGCCTCTCAGTTACTAGAAGGGTTTTGTGCTCTGCGTTTTGTCTGCGAAAAAAGACAATTATGATTTGGTATTTTTTGGCTTTTAATTTAAGTGCAAATGATTAACTTTCATGTCAAAAAAAATATATTCTGCAAATATCCAGCGTATTTTTAGGTTTCTTCATTTCATAATTTCAACAGTAGCCATGTGTGTGTGCTAACACATAATTGCTGTAAGATTGATTAATTTAAGCTACTTTTAGAAATGTCTTGGTCATAGCTCATATATTAAGTGCCTATCCACCACCACCACTGTGCTATGATACCTCTTTCAATAAATGACTGATATTGTGTCCTGTCGAGTCCTCCATTAGCGACATCACTCATTTGAGACCAGGCTGAAAGGAACAATGAAGGACCTTGACCTTCTGATGGAAAATGAGGGCAAGACTAATCAACAAGAATATAAAAAGGTGATATTTTTTCCTTTTTAAGAGGAAAAAAATAGACCCTATTGGTCTTTTGCTGGTTTCTCCTTTACTGCAGTGTGTTATATCAAATATATAAATGCAACACTTTTGTTTTTGCTCCTTCATTATCTGAAATCAAATTTCTAAGACTTTTTCTAGGTACACAAAAGGACTATTTCTCTCAAATATTGTTTGCGAATTTGTATAAATCTGTGTTTGTGAGCACTTCTCCGTTGCCAAGATACTCCATCCACCTCACAGGTGTGGAATATCGAGATGCTGATTCAACAGTATGATTATTGCACAGGTGTGCCTTAGGCTGGTCACAATAAAAGGCCACTTTAAAATGTGCAGTTGTATCTTGAAAAGAGACATTTAACACTGTAAGAATGGGGGTGTGACCACCATTGGCCTCACGCAGTGCAACACATCTCCTTCCCATAGAGTTGATGAGGTTGTTGATGATGGCCTGAGGAATGTTGGTCCGCTGCGCAAGGTTGCTGGATATAGGCTGGAACTGGAACAAGCTGTCGTATACGCCGATCAAGAGCATCCTGAACATGTACATGATAAGCTAAAGGACGGGACATTTCTGGCACATCTCTAAGCGGTTGGCCAATCACAACATAACCGGACAGTTTACCAATCAGAGCAGACTGGGCTCTGGTTTCAGACAGAGGGTGAAAAGAAGTGCTGCAGCACAGGCAGTATGAGAAAAATTAAAGAGCTTTTTGAACATTAAAGCATGGACACATGTCCCAGTAGAGGCACAGAAATATGAACCTGAAAATGAGCAAAGTATGTCTTCATTAAACTACCAATAACTGGTCATTATTGAAATTCATTGCCTTAAGAGAAGTTAAGCTTCATCATCACTGCTGATCAATGTAGTGTTTACCTGTGTGGTTCTCTGTTCATCTCTCACCCTGGCAACATCTGGGAAAACCTTGGAACTGTGTCTGGGTGGACCATACAGGGACTATATTAATGACAGACACACATAAAGGTGGCACCTGCCTGTGTGACATGCTGGTAAAAGAAACGGGATCCAAAATGATAAGTGGCATTCTGCAGGATACTAGAACTGCACTGCCAAGATGACACACACACACACACACACACACACACACACACACACACACACACACACACACACACACACACACACACACTACCTCTCTGAGCGGACATGTCAGAAGTGAGAGGTCTGGCAGGAAGAACATTGGTATTTATCTTAAAACTGAGAAGTGCTCCAAAACCTTGCTGGTGTTTGAAAGAACTGTCGCAAACAGGATGTGGGCATTAGATGAGCTGACAAGCTGTCACCAAAACTCGGTTGAGCTGCACTTAATGTACAAAGAGGAAAGGCCGAAAGGTATGTCTTCTTGCTACATTACTTCAATACTGCTTTTCATCTTTATGAGGCTGCTTCCATCTAAACCCCCCACAATCTGCCCGGCAGTTGCACATGTTTTATCAATTTAATTATTATTTTTTCTACACCCTCTCTTGTCCCCCGGCTCCATCAAAGTCCATGCCTTACGCTTATATGCCACATTCTATTATGGTTTCTCCAAAATAATGTTGAGTATAAAACTCCCCGGGGACTTTCTTGCTGCTTTTACTTAACTTGACAAATAGCTTGAGTCAGATGTGTTGATTCACTGGTTTAGCTGTGACCGATACCAATCAAATTAGTAGAAAAAGTAGTATTTCACATTGGTGCATAGTGCATATACAGTATGTTGCCTTTCACAGGTTTTACGTTTTTTTTTTTTTAAACGCACCAAACGACAAACAGGCAAAGCTTTTCGGAATGATACTCTCCCAGGAGATGGTGGGGACCAAACCGAGCAAAGAAAATACATTTAACTTTATCACATGGCCAAAACTACATATTCAAAGGACGTAGGATAATTTAGCCTGGTTTCTGCAGAATGTATACATAGGAAAGTGTAGGCTAACATTTCAGCAACAATTATCTTTTTTAACATTTTGATTGTCTATTTTATCAACCTATTAACCTAACCCTAATATATGCACACAATACCTATTGCACCTTTGTCGGTGCTGAGAGAGATTGCCCTCTGCTACTCTTCCTAAGGTTTTTAACAGTTTCTGCGTTACTTGTGGGGTTTCTTGTGAGTGTTTAAGGGGGCTTAAGGACATAGGGTGTCGTATGTTTTGCACATTGTTTAGTCCCTTGACAACACATTTTTTTTTTTTAATAGAGCTCATGTCCCATAATTGCTATATTTTGTTCATAATTTTTCAAACTCCATTTTTTTCCTACAAATAACCTAATCTGCTCAATGGCAGTGTGTGTAATTATGCTGAGAGGTAGCCCAAAATAAAAGTTTAAGTCGTAAAAAAATCTCACTGTGAGACTTAAAGGTAACTTGTACTTGCATTAAATGACAAACAATATTAGCAGAAAAACACCAACAGAGGAAAGTCAAATAATTAAAATGTTTAATGTAAAACAATCTATAGGATTGTGAGCAACACTTTTACATTTTAACTGCATTTGAAAGTATATGGTGGTATTCATCTTAATCAGTGAATAATTAGTTAATTGCAACTGAGTCATTAAAAGGAATGTTAAACTTATTTTATAATGCAATCAACAACATATAAACCAGACATTAAAGCCCCGGCCACACGAGGACGATAACGGTCGTATCTGCTACAGTTCACTATCAGACTGTTAGGCCACACGGAAACTCAGAAAACGATAACGATAACGGGTCCCAAGGTGGGTAGATCTGTGGAGGAAAAGCTCTGGGGGGGCAAATGGCTCCGTGTGTACGCCTATACGATCATTTCCTGATAACGATGACGCAATAGCCCCAGTGTTTCGAGCCAGGTCCCGGTATGTCGCAGGACAGTGCACCATAAACGCGAGTGAAGTCTAATCGGAAAGGAGAGAAGACACGCAGCTCTGCATGATAACCTGCAGCTCCGCCCGCTGTGATGGAGCGATGAGCGGAACAAAACACACACTTCAAGTTAGATCATCACCCTTAGCTATTTTAATTATCTCTCAAACTACCTAAACTAGTTATAAATATGTTTATTTTTACTGTCGGGTCACTCATTACTGGATCAGCCAGCTGCATGAGACCACGATACTGACCAAGCGGCAAACTCTGGGGAAGAGCCGGGACGCTAATACGGAAGTGCCTCAAACTGCAGTTCATCTAGTGGCCAGTAGGAGCAGTCTGCAGAAGGGAGCAATTTCCATAGACCCCCATGTTAAAATGCCCAACTTTACAGCAGAAATAAACATGTTTACATCGTGGTTCAAAAACCCATATTCTCTGTATAGTTAGATCCCCCCTTCATGAATATGGATTGGGGGGGTGAATTTTTTCTCAACTCATCTGTTTAATTAATATTAAGTCTTAAAGCTTTTGCATAAATTAGGGAGTGGTCCCTTTGATGGACATGTACATGCCTCACTGTCAGCTAACAGCAACTTGTCCACTCTGCTAGGCTACAACCATAGAGGCTACAACGTTAGTTAGTCATAGTACTGTACTTGACCCTTTAGCTTTAGCCGTGTTCGTGGTGATTGTGCCTTTTAGGTAATATTGTTACAAATACCAGACAATTAAAATGTTGTGCTGTGCGCTTGAATGTACTAACATAACTTCCAAGAAGTCTAAAATGATAATATTATACATGTCCCGTTTGCAGGTGTTTGTGTGCTTGGTAGCTTAGCTTGTTACTTACGTAACGTAACCCTTTATACATACATATACATTTTAGTTCATGATTCAGCCTTGGGAAAGACTTTTATAGTCTATGGCTATGACGCCCATAATGCTAAACGGGAGCAAATGTTAATAGGGGACCCAATTATCACAGTGGTGGCCACCGGAGCTAACGGAGCCGCAGGGGGCTAGCTCCAGCCGGCGTCCCGGAGCTAGCCCACTGCGGCTCCGTTAGGTCCGGGCGGTGGAGTGCGTGTTTTCTTAACGTGTGAATGACAAGCATTAAGAATAACAAAATATAGCCAATTCTCTTACAGATTGTCTCATTTGATTTTGAATGTAACGTTTATATAGGGGAACTACACTGTTAGCAGTAACTTGGTATGCATGTATTTCATGTTAGCTTAGCTTCTTAGCCTGAGCTAGCTCTGTTTACTTCCAGTTCAGAGGCAGCAGGTCCCGCCTCGGCTCTGCCTCTTTGCCCTTATTTGGAGCAGGCGGGATTAGACTGACGTCGCTGTTAAGCGTTAGTGGCTGACTCCGCCCACTAAGGGCTTCTCGGCAACTCTGCAGAATCCTATGGTTGACGTCACGGACATTACATCCATTTATAAATACCAGGGGTCGGCAACCTTTTTGATATGAAGTGCCATTTAAAAAAAAAATTGTTATCAGCGTGCCAACGATCGAGAATTATCAACGGGGGGGGGTTGAGGAGCTTGACGCTTGTGAACAATCAGCAGGCTTGTGAACAATCAGCAGGAGGGCGGGGGGGCCTCGCCCCCCCCGCCCCCCGAAGCAGTGTGTGGACCTGTCAGCGCAACTTATGATGCCGAATTTAACAGACACATTTAAATAATTGGTTTAAACGGCAAAATAATAAGGACGATCGTCCGTTCTGTGATTCTCCAGAACACACATGTTATGATATTAGGGTCATGCAGAGTGAGATGAGATCGCTGTCCCTTTAAGAGAGAGATAAAGAGGGGTGTGGCTTGTGCATGTGTGTTTGTGGATGGTAGAGCGACAGTGAGGGAATGTGTGTATGTTTCTGGAAGTGAAACGAGGAAGCAGAAAAACAGAGGTCTGTGATGTATTTTGTGAAACAGAAGAACAGCTAAATAAATGCAACGGCCTCCCAAGAAGAGCTCGCCTCTCTCCAGTAATTTAAGCTAAAGTGGGTTATTGAACCTGAAGCTTGTTGCTTCTGCCCTCATCGACTACGGTCTGGGAGCCGACAGGAAAGTTCAACACACAGATGGCCAGTCCGCCCCTTTGTAGCATATTATTTCGATGAGAGATAAGCAGATCGCCACTGGGCTTTCAACTAAAGACACAGCCACGCAAAAACTGCGGCATTTGTACAGCTCCTTATGTGTAGGCCTACTGCAATTTGTGAAGTGCTTTCCTCCATGGTGAAACGATCAGCACTGCACCACGGAGGAAAACGGCAGAAAGTCGCCTGGAGTTAAAGAGAGCGGGGCTGCGTTGCGTGCATGGCTTCCTTCTGCAGGTAACGGGGAAACGCGCTCTGGCGGGGGTCTCGTTCAGGATCCGAAAATACATTTTCAATATTTTGCACACTTATTCCACTTATTCCTAGTGTGCCACTGGTTAAGCGTGCCAATGCTGGCACGCGTAATAGGTGTTGCCGACCCCTGATATATACAGTCTATGATACTGACGAGCTCTCAGGAGAGGGGGAGGAAAAGAGAGGCTCCGTCCTCCATGTATTATTATTATTATATTATTATATAGAGTCGTTATTCATTTGTTTTAAAGCTCAATAAATAACAAAGAAGACCTTTGACCGGCACTTTTCTAATTTTCCCGGAAGATTTAAACTTTAACGGACATGTTGACCGGCGAAACGCCACCTCTGCTGCTGAATCCAGCGCGGAGAATAAACAGAAGGGCAACCATGGCAACCATGAATTTGCGAGAAGTCTTCTTCGCTGCTTTTGGTGTATTTTGTGGCCGAAGTACAGCGCCACTTACAGACCTGGCATATGTACTACACAACAAGTCCTCCAACTCATACGACCAAATGGGCCGATTATTCAGGCCCTTATTACGACCAAATATGTCGTTTGTTCAAGCGCTTAATACGTCCTATAATTACGTTTTAAAGTTTTCACCCTCTAGTGCTCCCGTTGAATACAAACGTTACAGATGGTTGTTTATTCACAAATAACCCTCTCTGTAAAATCCTAAATTGTAGGATAGTTTGGCCATTAAAACGCTTTTTGATTAGATTTCTAGCAAGAAGTGTAGATTGTACTTTTAGAATCCACGTCCAGTCGATATGTAGGATCTATAGTTTGATAGATATTACGAAGATGATTTGAGGTATGCGGCAGCCTCCATGTAAAGTTACGGGTTGAAAACAGTATTTCCGGTTTCAAAGTTTTCATAATAAAACCAATGATCAAATGATTTAACAGTGATATCTGCAGTACTCATCAACTAAAAAACATCAGTTTATCCTTGTTAATTATACAAACGTTTTTGGTTTAAATTGTGTACAATGCTTTTGTGTTTTTCCCATAGGTTTTTCTCTTTCGATTCTGAGAGACACCTTTCTTTTTTCAGAGGTTTTGATGTCGGGATATGGTGTTTATATGATATGAAATACCAATTTTCAATAAAATAATACTTTATTCCGAGTGTTCTTGCTTTTCTCTTAGGAAGTCATCACATAACGGCATTTTAATACAGGGTTCAGCTGCATTAAATATTGCATATCTGCCTTACATATTTATTTATAGAGCCCTGATCAGAAGACCTTTTGACAAACTTTAAGAAATGCCGCCAAAACTGAATATGTGACGTGGATCATAAATATATAAGCAATTAAACAACATCTTCCATTTCTTTTCACACAATACGTCTCCTCCCAGTATCAACACTAATTCGGCTTACTTTTATATTTGATCCAATTGGTAGATAGGTTATATTTACACCATAACGGTGCACAGCTGATAGAAAGTTTTTTTTTTTTGTAGTTTTTAAAGATATTATCTACTACCTTTCCAACTCCTCATGCAGTTTACTGTTACAGGTCTATACAGGTTCATGATACAATGCATAAGCTTCAAATCGAGAGACTGAAACTGTATTTTCCTTTAGCATTCTGTTTTAATTTCACAATAAAGTTAATAGTCATAATGTTTGATATTATTATGTTTTATTAACTACACCACTGTTTTTTTAACCCGCACCGCCCAGTGGTTAAAGCACGTTACTGAATCTTGTTGTTGAATACGTTTTATTTGATGAAAACATTTAAATATTAAGAGTAGCCTACTTACAAAATTGGGGGAAAGTAGAAGGCATGATAGAAATATAGAATAGAAAATATCAAGAAGATACTGTGGTGATCTCTACAATAAAACAGTTTAGTGCAGGACGTCCAAAGATATTAACAGGAGGATGTGCAAAACAGACAAACTAATAAGGCTTTATTCAAACATTAAAGAATACTTTAAGTTAAGGTCTTCTTTTGAATAAGAAAAAAACGTTGGGGTTATCCACAGATAAATATGAAGTCTGACAAAGTACTCAACGTCCAATATATTGCATAGTTTATTTTGGCACTTGACAATCACCTTTCCTGAATTTGACTCAGGTGTAACTAAAGTCTGATTTAAGGGTTGTTTTTATTTCACATCATTAATCAGAATCTGCAAAGTAACTGAAATAAATGTAGTGGAGTAAAAATACCAGGTTAACCTCTGAATTGTAGTGGAGTAGAACAAAGTAGTATGCTGCTGTAACAAAAACATTTCCCAACTTGGGATCAATAAAGTATATCTTATCTCAAGATGATCGATGGCTACTGCCATATTTGCAAAATGTGCCTCTGAACCTTGACAAGTGCATGTTTCAGGCTCATCAATTAACAACAGGAGGGGTCACAGACATAAGACCAGCTGTTAAATAAAGCTCTTCTGACCTTGTGGAATGTGGGTATATTAATTCACGCATTTATTAATTATATGTTTTAAATTTGATAACACCACTGTGTTTCGTATCCCCTAAACCTCCAGGGTGTACACAGTTTAATACTAGCAACTTCTAATTGTGGGAAATACAAAAACATCTTTAGAAAGAGACGTGCCATAGAACATGTTGCGAAACACACAATAGCCAGAATGTGTAGTTTCCATTTTTGGAAAGCCTACCGTGGTTCCATTCCATTTCAAAGAGCTGTGACACTCAGCGTAACCTTGTCGCACTGCCACTCCAACATCCAATCACAGGGCTTGATGACTAATCAAGGGGTTTGTAAAGTAAGGCGGATGTTTTAGTCCCAAACGATTGCTGGGGATTCTGGGTATAGTGTCTTCGGAAACTGTAGTGTCTTAACTCCTAAAAAACTATTTGTTTTGAATCGAAGGTTAAAAACACAAAAGCATTGTACACAATTTAAACCAATCAATATTGTGTAATTAACAAAGATAAACTGATGTTTTTTAGTGGACGAGTAATGCTCACTGTGTAATCATTTGACAGTGAGGGGAATATATCCGATTTTTTAATGAAAACTTCAAGACCGGAAAAACTGTTTTCACCCACGCTAACTTTACATGGAAGCTGCATACACGTTATCCTGGCGAGACCTAAAATTATCTTCGTAATATCTATCAAACTATAGATCCTACACATAAACTGGACGTGGATTCTAAGAGTACAATATACACTTCTCGTTAGAAATCGAATCAAAAACTATTTTAATGCCAAACTATTCCACAATGTAGGATTTTCCAGAGAAGGTTATTTGTGAATAAACGTCCCTCCGGAGCGTTTGCAATGAACGGGCCGGGAGCATGTTGTTTCTTACACGACCACTAGAGCACCTTTAGTGGTCGTGTAAGAAACAACATACACTATAAAACGTGTCTCTGGGTCGTAATAAGCGCATGAACAATCGGCCTACAGATGTAGCGATTCATTTCAGACAGTTTGAAACGCGAGGGCCTTGATTGGTACGTGATCTGCCCTCGCTCAAGGGAAAACCTCCAGCTTGTCTTGAGACCGCCCCCGTGATAGATAAATGTAATTATAATGAAGCCAGCTGCAATGGATCATTGATCCACCAGGGGGTGCAGTGGGGTTCCACACTGGAGCTCATGTGAAATAAAGTGAGATACAGTACGCTGGATGTACAGCGGAACTTTGTTAAGATCCATATGTCACGGATATCATACTACTGTGCTAAATAAGAGACATGTAATCATTTACAAAACATCACCATGTTATTATTTAACAAAATAATTTTGTTATTCGAAAAAAACGAACGGGAGGAAATGCAGCCCGGCTCTCGATTTTTAATCCTAATTTAATCATCATCTTCACCACGATCATTTATGTTTATGTTCGCCGAATTGACATGAAATCACTGACACATATGAATATACTGTATTCAACTTCATTAAAACGTTATTAACGTGCCTAAACTCAGTAATTCACCAAAAATATGTATATTTTAATGGAGTTTCGTCGATCGATCAGGATCCCAAAGTGTAGCGGAGGGATCCTCATCTGGATGAAGGGTGTTATTTTCCCCATAAAGAACAAGTCGCTGCAAATTATCCCGCTTATTACATGGCCACATTCTCAACAAAGTAACGACATGACTCCCAATATTAATTGAAATGCTTTTATGGATTTAGAAAATGTTTTTATTGATTTAAAAAATAGTTGTATGTATTGATTTAAATTCACATGCATCCGCTAAGACAAATAGTCCGTTGTTACAGTTTTTTAAACAGTCTGAATGAAACGGCAGCTCTCAGCTGTGTATTTACACAACTAATGGCCCATCAACCACAGCTCTCTCCCCCCCTCCCCCCCTGATCTTTCTTCTACAGCAGCTAAATTAACAGTAGGTTACTCTGAGTGACCATAGACTGTATGTGACAAGTTTACAGTTAGTGACGTAACAACACCATAAAAGCTGGTGGGTTGAAAGCAATACGGGAGGTAAAAATAACAACAATAATTGTGACTTATTTATTGTGGCTTTTATGTTTTTAGGTATAAAATGTTATGTAATTCAGGCTTATAGTTCACCCTTCTCTAAAAGCCTTCAACAATGACAATATTCATTGTAATTTAATAAATCCTTCCAACACACATTGTAAAAAATAGCCTACTGTAAGTTAAGAAATCATTTCAATATGTACATCTTCTGATGTAAAAACAATAACATTATAAATAGTAACATAGCTGAACATGGTATTGCACATTTAGCTTTGAGTGTTACTGACCTGAGATGTTTTTATTACATGAATTAAGGTGACTGAGGCTTTTTAACATACAGGGATGCAAACTCATCAGGTATGAAAAAGGTGACAAGGATCCGAGCCCCCGGCTCCCCCACCCCACGGAATGACAGAGGATTTTAGCAATCAGAACAACTAAAGCAGCAGTGTTAATAATAACAGAAACTCCAAAGAGTCACATCTAATAGAAATATATAAAAGCATTTATTTTAAATTGTGGAGCAGTCAGTTTATAATTTTGGCAGCACTGTTGAGCATTTTGAAAATGTATTTTCATGCCTCTGTGCAAGGCTCAAGTCTTTTTATCTTTATAGCCACATGGTGTAAAGTAACTAAGTTCATAAACTCAACAAGTACTATACTTGGGCACAATTTTGAGATACTTGTACTTTATTTAAATATTTCAATGTTTTGCTACGTTGTTCTTCTACTCCACTACAGTTCAGAGGTACATGGTGTACTTTGACTCCACTACATGTATTTAATACCTTTAGTTACTTCACAGATCTGGATTAATTCAGTGAAATATAATCAAGTGTTGAATCAGACTTTAGTTCCACCTGGAGTAAATCCACAAGCTACCCTGCAGTATACAAAGTCATTCAAACTAGCTGCACCTTTAGCAGCTTTGAGAACACTTTCATGATCAATCATTATAAAACATATCATATATATTATTCTGAAATGGACCAATCTGCACAATGACTACTTTTACTGTCGCTACTTTCACTATATTTTGATGATAATACTTTTCTACTTTTACTTGAGGAACATTTTGAATGCAGGACTTTTACTGTAACAGAGTATTCCTACACTCTGGGACTATTACTTTTAGTCAAGTACAAGATCTGAGTATTTCTACTTTTACTCAAGTACAAGACCTGAGTACTTCTACTTTTACTCTAGTACAAGATCTGTGTGCTTCTACTTTTACTCAAGTACAAGACCTGAGTGCTTCTACTTTTACTCAAGTACAAGATTTGAGTACTTCTACTTTTACTCTAGTACAAGATCTGTGTGCTTCTACTTTTACTCAAGTACAAGATTTGAGTACTTCTACTTTTACTCTAGTACAAGATCTGTGTGCTTCTACTTTTACTCAAGTACAAGATCTGAGTACTTCTACTTTTACTCAAGTACAAGACCTGAGTACTTCTACTTTTACTCAAGTACAAGATCTGAGTACTTCTACTTTTACTCAAGTACAATATATATACTTATACCACCTCTGTTTATAGCCTATGAAAAAAACTATTAGAAATAGAAGGCTAAAGCTAACGTTAGCAGATAGTGACAATGTATGCTAGCTAGCTAGCTCAACGATTCCTTAAATAATATTGCCACAGAAAAACTTTTCAGTTCACATCACGCTCTGCCGCTCCGACAGGGAGCTCTGCTCTGAACACCTGAACAGCCCGTTCTAACAGCTGTTCACCAGCGGTCCAGTCTGTGCCACAGTGACTCCGGACGCACAGTTAATATTAACGAACGCACCCGTAGGTAATGTAGCTGCTGAAGCTAGACCATCATGTCGGAGCAGCAGAGCCTTATTATACATCCATGAGCAGAGCCGACAGGCAGGAAGACTCGAGCACACAGCTCGTACTTCATTATAATATATAAAAAAAGAACACCATGCGTGTCATGATGGCACATAACAGCTCACGGCCGCAGATTACTCCGGTTCCCAGCCCCCCACATACCCCAAAAATATTTGTATTGCAGATCTACATGAATCACACAAACGACTTATTTTGGATTCAAAACGGCGAATTTTGCCGAAAGGTGACAAGTTTGCATCACTGAACATAGACAGAGCACAACTGAAACATAACATCTGAAACGATGTAACAACATAATACACTTGTGGGGATGCTTGGGATGTGAGGAGTGAGGGACACGGCTTAGAACGGGCGTGTCGCCTGGCAGGACAGGAGAGTGTGTGCACCAGTCTGCCTTGATCTATGAATTCATGTCCGTGACACTCACTGCTGCCCACAGCTGTTTTATAGAAGGAAATTCCTTCACTTCATGAAAGTGTTTTAACCACACACACCTCTACACACACATGACGGGTGTTATTTTCCCCATAAGGAACAAGTCGCTGCAAATTATCCCGCTTATTACACGGCCAAATTCTCAACAAAGTAACGACATGACTCCCAATATTAATTGAAATGCTTTTATAGATTTAGAAAATGTTTTTATTGATTTAAAAAATAGTTGTATGTATTGATTTAAAAAATAGTTGTATGTATTGATTTAAATTGACATGCATCCGCTAAGAAAAGTAGTCCGTTGTTACAGTTTTTTAAACAGTCTGAATGAAACGGCAGCTCTCAGCTGTGTCAGTGTGAGAAAAAGTTTTTAGAGAGTACTTGTCCATGGACAAGTGAGTTTGGCAATTTACTTGTCCGAATACATTTTCACTTGTCCAGAATGGACACAAATTGGGGCCACTGGAATCTTCTTCTTCGCCATCGTATTTCACATTTTCCCACGGTTTTTATGTAAGATTTTACTGCATCACACATAGGGCTGGGTATCGTTTAGATTTTAACGATTCCGGTTCTGCTTTTCGATTCCAGTTATTTTCGGTTCTCGATTCCGGTTCTTTGAGAGGGTAAAAATAAGTCCCATGACAAACTGGGAGAAAAATATATTTATGAAAACATTAAGTCAAATCTGTATTCCTATTTACAAATCAGTTCATACTGTTTAATTTATTACGGTTATTGAATACAATTATATAAACATAATCTCTGCATTGTTTAGTTAGTTCTAAGTGGTGCAGTTTAAGAATGTACAATTGGCCCAGTTTCCTCTGATGTTACACTGCAACCTGCCTGTGAGACAGAGTCCAACCACACAATCTGTGTGTCCAACACATGTCCTGCAACACACATGCTGCAACCTGCCTGTGAGACAGAGTCCAACCACACATGTCCAACACATAGGCCTAATAATAATAATAATAATACATTATATTTATAGCCTATAGGCCTAGCGCTTTTCTAAAACTCAAAGACGCTTACACATGTCCTGCAATACACATGCTGCAGCTGCCCAGCTGCTCACTGTTTGTAAAAGTAAATAGATAGTATTTTAATTTCAATAATTTATATACCCTGCTTCATAAACAATACTGACATCCCTGTGCTCCTCCGAGTATGGGGGTCCGGGGATATGATTACAGCGCGAGGACACAGGGAGGCTGCTTCACTTCATAAAGGAAATGGCGGTCAATATTAACAACAAAGGAGCTAAAAGTCCTAATAACCTTCATTACGTGTTAGAGAAAGAACATAAGAAAGTTTGACAAAGATGAGGCTGTTAAACGGGCAGTGAATCCGCTGTGTGTAGAAAGAGAGAGAGAGAGAGAGAGACGCTGAGCTGCACCATGCAGCGATCAGCTGATCCGGAGCAGAGAGAGGGAGCTGCGGTCCGCGTCGCTCGGCTTCGCCTCCTGTCCTCACAACTCTTATCAATCCCGGGAACGGACAATTGTTATTTGTTCCTACTCGGAACCGAGTTTTGCTTCCCAACCCTGCCACTGTGCTACACTTCCCGCCCCGCCCCCGTCTAACTGTACAGAAAGCGGCGAGATGCATTTCATTAGGAATCGACAAACAGAACCGAAACTAACATTTCTAAACGAACAATGGCGGACACGTCCAATTTGCGAATGAGTTCTGCCTTTTGTAAACTGAATCTATCAATAATATAACAATAAATCCGGGCGAAAAACGTCACTTGTCCGCCGGACAAGTCAATTGAAAGATCTACTTGTCCGATATTGTAAATAACACGTCCCGGACGGTGGGACGTGTACTTTTTCGCACACTGTGGCCCATCAACCACAGCTCTCTCCCCCCCCTCCCCCCTTGATCTTTCTTCTCCAGCAGCTAAATTAACGGTAGGTTACTCTGAGTGACAAGCTTACAGTTAGACAAAACACTGTCATTGCAAGTGACCCTCAGTTAGTTGACTTTTATGTTCAACTGCTAAATTTGTTACTGATAAAAAAGGGCTTCTACTGTATCTAATTACCTTAACACTAGAACCGCCAGAGGTTTTTGTATAGGCCTACCTAAACCTGTCAAATCCCGCTATTAGAATGCAATTTTTAACAACATAGGGTGCTACATAACACACTTTCAGGAAAAGTCAGGGACTGGGAGACTTTAATATTTTATTGAAAAAAAGTTACATTGCACACACACAACACACATCACACAAATTGACCCGATTGGCGGTTCTCGTATTAAATAAACTCACTAATTAATGAAACCAGTTCAATACGCATTATTCTTATTCTTATCATTCTTTATGAGCGCAGAAATAGTCTTAAAATCAGATCTGTTTTTTAAATGAAATCTGACGGCAGGCAGTTAGCTCTGATCACCTATGACAAATGCGCCGCACCTAATCGCTGGCCATTCAGCCACAGACACTGTTCGAAATGGGGGGGAGCTAGGAGGAGCTTGGCTCCCCCGAAGAGGGAGGGAGCTCCCCTGAAGGCTGACTTTGAGATAAATAGGGGGAGCCCAAAACAATCGTGCATATTTGTGTCACACAGATTAGAAATGTTGAGTTTCTGTAAATAACAGTTCTTGAAATAAATAATAGTTATTGTTCATTACAGTTTCTGAATATTTGTTTATATTTGTGAATATGTCTGGGTGTTGCCATCTGTATGTTGCGGCGCTGCATTCTTACTTACGTTTCTATGATTATGGCGGTGATGCCGGCGCGGTATTTGAAATGTTCATATTGATATTCTTTTAACTCTGGCTGTGTAATAAAAAAATATGGCAAAACGAAAACAGCCAAGCGTCACAGCTTTTGGATTCACAAGCAAAGAAGCGAAGGAGTCTAAAAATGACAACGTGAACGGAAAACAACTTTTAGTTGGCCGGCTGTAAGCGGCGTTAGGGTCGAGTTTGACAGCTCCACACCGAGGGAGAGGCCTGCCGATGCGGAGCCTGAAGAGGCTTCAACAACGGCCACATCCGCCGGCATAGTGACACCGTCTGTATTAGTAGAAGAGTGTTTTTATAGTAATTGATCGCATCCGCGCTGCTGCGCCAGTCAACAGAGCGTGCGTGTGACATATTTAGTAGCAGGATGTGCTCTGAAAAATAGGGCTCCCCGAAAGCAAATGGGTAATTCGAAAACTGACAGAGCTCCCTCTATACAAATCAAACTGTAGAAGGTGTGAAAGCACCTATTGTTTTAAATAATGGTCGGAATGTGACCTGTGAGCCTTCTGAATTACCGTGGGACAGCACATTCTAAACTAAAATGTTCAATCAATAAAGTAACATCTTATCTTATCTTAATAATATCTTCATATTAATAATAATAATAAATCATACAGTATGTGTCCGAAAGGGAGCAGGAGGAAGCAAACACAAAAATATACTGCATATTAAAGCAAACGATTGTAAAGGTTAAAGTATGAGCATAACAAATAAAGAAGTGTAATGTAAACATTTACATTATAATTATGATTATTTAATATATAAAGACTATATATATTTGAATTACAAGATTAGATATACTTTAGTTGATCTAAAATATTGATGTGTTCAAATGCTCTTCAAAACACAACTGAAAGTCCATGAAACTTGTCTTTCTGTATTTGTGAATGAAGCGCCATCTCCTGGTTAAAACCTGAAATTGAAAATCTGGCAACGCCCTCTTGGAAAATAGTGGGAGGGCTTAACATTCCTCTATACTGGTCTTTGGAAGGCCGTAGGCAGGAAGCTGTAAGCTGGAGTCCGAAATTCAGTGCTACATCTGTATATGGTCCTTTTTTGTAGAAGGACAGGCTGGCCTAATCTTATCTGGTGTAGTGTAGCTTTAAAATTAACCGTAGCCAAACAAAGTCCTCAGATTATCTCAAATACCAATGTTTTTCAAATTCTCACTTTCTACAATATCTTTGCATTACATCACTGTAAAAGTTAAGGAAAGCTTGTGGTAAAGTTATGTAAAGTAAAGTTATGTATGGGGTTAGACACCTGACACACTTGGTTAAAAAGTAATAGCCTACAGGTTATTTCGTCTTGCTGAAGTTCAGTGACATTCTTCTCACATCGGTGCAGTGATGTCATCATGCGTTCACATCACTGTTGGTGTGGTTGCAGGTGCACCAGACTAGAAACTGTGATTACAGTTGATGAAAAAAAGGAACATGACCAAACACTAACTCTGATCTGATGACCTATGACCATCCTCCTCCCTGATCTACACACACATTTCCTGTCATACCTGTCATACACACGAAACCACACTCAAAAGTAGGGAACAAAATCAACATCACAAAGGCGTGAAATGCAAAAAATAAAGCCTATTCCTAGCAACAAATGTACATTTCCACTCTGTGGGACGAATGAAGGTATTCTGATTCTGATATGCCACATGTTTGAACGTAACGGGGGTACAGATGGCGAGAGATAAGCATTTACATGCTTATGGTCCATTGCTGATCACATTATAGCACAACATGTCAAGCATTTCATTATGGTAGATGGGAAATGCGTTTTTTGTAAATTGCACTGTTGAGGAACCTGCGATCTAAATGTTTCATACATTACATAATTAAACTGTAGTTGTGTATATGTTTAAGGTGTATACAATAAACCTTTGAATATTGGATCTTGAATTGCTTTTTTCTTCTTCAAAATCAGGGGTGGGGAACCTTTTTCCTCTCAAGGGCCATTTCAATGTTTACAATATCCTCCGAGGGCCGTACAAGTTATTGACCTCTGCTTAAAAATACTAAAATCACAGCCCATTCATTTGGCCTTTCTTTCATGCTGTGCAAAGAAAAAGCAACTTCTTAATCCAGATATCTTATGTGTGTATGCATTCACTTGCACGGTTGTGGCATGACCACCAAAACAGAAAGATATGGACACAAGATGTATGCAAATGTATTTAGTTTCTTATCCATGTGAATAAGATTTAACTGCGGTGGTGGACCTAACCTCCTCTAGGGGGGTCCGGGGGCATGCTCCCCCGGGAAGATTTATTTTAAAATGTTGAAGTTAAAAGCATCAATTTGGTGCACTTTGAGAGCAAAATTAGGAGATCTATGGATACATCTCTCAACATCCATATGAAACAGAACTGTAAGCAGATTTATTTTTTCTTTATGGATATTTTACAAATCGCTCCTTTCAAACTGTATTCTTGTTTATTAATAACAACTTTTTTTACTGTCATAGTATTTTATACCTGTTTACTTTATTCTCTTATTTTTTTATAACTATAATGATCATATAAAGATGTGCCTTTACCTCACTGGTTGTAGAAAAAACTTCTTATATTCATTAGCATAGCTAGCTAACCAGATGCTAATTACAACAAAGTTATTGACTGTATGATCAGTATGACAAATGAACAGATCGCCACTGGGCTTACTACTAAAGAGACAGCCACGCAAAAACTGCGTCATGTGTACGGCTCCTTATGGATACTGCAATTTTTGGAAGTGCCGGAGTGGGGTTCTGGTGCTCTCCGTCAGAACTGCACCCCTATCAGACGAGACATATGCCACGCTATGACGTTAGGCTCGTGTTGTGTTCAAGGACCCGGACCTTGGCTAGGAAAAACAGGCACTCGCTTGTTTAATTTTTTTGCGGTCCAGATTTCTCTAATCTTTTTCTTTTTTGCGAGTGTTTATAAATTACCTCGAGGGCCGTACCAAATTGTCTCGCGGGCCGTATACGGCCCGGGAGCCGGAGGTTCCCCACCCCTGTTCTAAATAATCCAAATTAAAACCCCCTAAATCAAAAGGCATTGTTATAAAATAATTTAAATCATTACAATGTTGTCAGAAAGGTCTTAAATGTCCTGTCAAGATAGGGGGATGCAAATGTATCTGAAATATTCAAATATATCAGTGAGGAATCCATTCACAGCACAAAAAGCGTATAAATGATTCCAGTGAAGGTGGTTTTTCAGGGACAAAAGGCTCCGGGAGAAAAAAGAGAAAGAGTTCCATCTGTCCCCGTTCTTTTCACCGTGTATATTCTTTGTTTCTGTCACTCCCCCCGTCTCTGTGCCTCTTTGCCTCGCTGTGGGATATATGTGGCGGCGATGCGTCTCGTTGTCGTGCCATCCCGCTCCGTAACAAAGCGATGGTTTGAATGGGCTGACAGGTCGTAAAAATTTCATCAGCATGAGAAATGCCTGTTTTCCCCTCAACTTTCTGTTTACTGCTATCAATAATTTGTGAACAACAAACAGCAGATGTCTCACCTCCTGTGTGTGTGTGTGTGTGTGTGTGTGTGTGTGTGTGTGTGTGTGTGTGTGTGTGTGTGTGTGTGTGTGTGTGTGTGTGTGTGTGTGTGTGTGTGTGTGTGTGTGTGTGTGTGTGTGTGTGTGAGAAACAGATGTTCCTCACTGCTAGAAGAAGACAAGGATGGACTTTTAACAGAAGGGCTAATTGTAGATTAATCAATCTGTTACCATGGAAAATAAAAGGACAAAATGCCACTACCGATAGAGTTACACCACTATTATTATAGGATAGTGATACTGGTTTTAGTATTATAGGCAGTTATTCAAATATAATAACACTGGCCTTTTGAAATAGCACAATCAATTTTATTTCCAGACTGCAAAAACATGTTTTGTCCTCGTGTCACCATCTAGCAATGACAAGAAAGGTGATAAAAAGCTGCCAATTAGATTGAGAAATAAAGTGGAGACCATCCAAAGTCGGACGAAACACAGATGTTTTTACATGAAACTGCTTTTAACATATTCTTAGTAAATATCTATAGTTTTTCTTGTTGTGGGACCGCACTTTGTACTAATTCGGTAGAATGCCCCATATTCTGTCTCTCTCTCTCTCTCTCTCTCTCTCTCTCTCTCTCTCTCTCTCTCTCTCTCTCTCTCTCTCTCTCTCTCTCTATATATATATATGTATATATATAGAGAGAGAGAGTATATGGGGCATTCTACCGAATAAAAAAATAAACTCTATATATATATATAGAGAGAGAGAGAGAGTATATAAATAGTTAGATCGTTCTGTATATGGGCAGTGATATTCTATACATTTATATGTTCGCACAGTCAGCAATTTATTGATAACCGTCTTTCCTGCCTTTGGCAGTTCAAACTGTGTTTCCTTGAGTATGGAATATGTCTTCAAAGCATTGAGCTCTGATTGGTCCATAGACGGTGCTTTTTACCATGTTACCATGCCTATTATTCACACCGCGAAAGGCGAACCAGCGTCAAAAGACCAAAAACTCAGAGTTAACCCAAAGTTACCTCGCTTACCCCAAATCTTGCTTTGTAGTACAGGGCACAAAGCAGTTTCTTTTTTACTAAGATCAGAACTTAATTTCCAAGGCAGCTAAAACCACTGGTGAACAAATCCTGTCCTCACTACCTCTGTGTACACACTATTCAGATCTAGAGGTAAGACCAACCCAGATGTAGTGAAGTCTCCTTCGGAGGACCACGGCCTAATCCACTGGATCGGTCAATTGTGTTTATGTGGATGGTGTGAGTGCAGAGCATCTTAAAGCTCCAATCCCTGACCTGTGACTCCCACACGGAGGTACAGGTGATGATTACACACTATGCGGGCAACACACACGCAATTACACTGCACTATTTCGACTCGCACACATCTATGCGCGTTCAAACAAGTTCAACAAAACACACACACACAACATGAGCTCTAGGTATCAAATACGGTACTGCTGAGTCCACTGACAGTCTAATACATCTGAAGTCAGAGGTCCTGAACTCTGCAGCAGGACAACAAGAAGCCGGAAGAATACCAAGGATGACAAAGGGAAAGTAAAAGAGCAAAGTTTTTTAAGCCATGAACCAGAAAGAATACTGTTTTTCAGAAGCAAAAACGATATATCTATGTTGATATTCAGATTTTCCAACAAGACTCTTGACTCGTCTTTATGAAACTAACACAAGGCCTCATTAAGACACTGTAGGAATGCATTCGAGCATAATCAGATTACGGTTAGTTTAAGTGGTGCTTAATTACAAATGCTTCACATGAACATGATTACATGGCAATTATTATGATCAGCAAGATAACAAACACACATGAACAGGGAGCTGCAACTGTATATATAACAGTATAATTGGTACATGACATTTAGGCTGGAGCCACACAAGGACGATAACGCAAACTGACCGCAATCGTTATCAAAGAAGTCTTCCGTCCACACGCAACAGGCACCAGAAACGTGTCCGTTCACACGAGACCGCTCGAAAGCGCTGAAGACGCTGTAGTACCAGCCTGTCCTCCTACAAAAAACGACCATATAGGCTGATTGTTCATGCCCTTATTACGACCCAAAGGCAAGTTTTAAAGTGTATAGGTGCTCTAGTGGTCATGTAAGAAACAACATGCTCCCGGCCCGTTCATTGCAAACGCTCCGGAGGGACGTTTATTCACAAATAAGAAATAACCCTCTGTGGAAAATCCTAAATTGTGGAATAGTTTGGCCATTAAAATGCTTTTTGATTCGATTTCTGGCAAGAAGTGTATATTGTACTCTTAGAATCCACGTCCAGTCGATGTGTAGGATCTATAGTTTGATAGATTTTACGAAGATGATCTGAGGTCTCGCCAGGATAACGTGTATGCAGCTTCCATGTAAAGTTAGCGTGGGTGAAAACAGTTTTTCCAGTCTCTAAATTGTCATAATAAAACCGGATAAATTCCCCTCACCATCAAATGATTACACAGTGATATATCTGCATTACTCATCCACTAAAAAACATCAGTTTATCCTTGTTAATTACACAATATTGATTGGTTTAAATTGTGTACAATTATTTTGTGTTTTTAACCTTCGATTCAGAGAAGCAAATCGTTTTTTCGGAGTTAAGACACTACAGTTTCCGAAGAAACTACACTACCCAGAATCCCCAGCTATCGTTTGGGACTACAACATGCTTTACAAACCATGTGATTAGTCATCAAGCCCTGTGATTGGATATTGGATATTAGAACTACACATGCTGGGTATTGTGTGTTTCGCAAAATGTTCTATGGCACGTCTCTTTATAAGACGTTTTCACTTGTCAAGGTTCAGCAGGGCTGCCTTAATGCACGGGCTTACCTGGGGCCTACGGAGATCGGGGGCCTATCATGAGCCAATAATAATTAAAAAAAATGTAATTCTTTTTTTTTATTTCGGATGTTTTATTTTTATTTTAAATAAACAAAGTCTTGGCTTTCAGAATATGAAACTTTTATTTCCAAAATCACACGGTAAATACATTTTTGAAGCTTGTAAAGGGAAAATGACAGCTCTCACTCGCCACTGTGCTGTTCTGCAGCGCTGCTTCCCCTCCCTCCGCTGAAATTATGAATGTAAGGCGTACAGTAATCATATATAACACGGCAGGGTCCGTTACAGTTTGTTTTCATCTGATTTCAATTAAACAAAGTCTTGGCTTTCAGAATATTAAACTTGTTTCGGCAAATTCAGATGATAAATACAACTTTGAAGCTTGTAAGGGCATAATTACAAGCGGAGAACAGCAGGCATAACAACAGCCGGTGTTTCTCGTGAGTGTTTTCCCCGGGAAACAAAACGCAAAAATACACAAACACAGTGATTGTTCTCAAAAAAGATGACTCCGTAACAGTCAGTGGGCACCACTTAACAGCCAATCAGAATGAGAATATGTTTCACATGTAAAATATTCAAATTGCGAGTGATTGAGTGACAGATGAAGGTTGTTTAGGAGAACATTTTGGAGAAGAAAAAGTTTGAGAGTGGCGCTCGTAAAAGGAAACCTAACACTGATTCGTGAGATGGATTTTAAGAACGTCATAAAGGCTTTTTCTTCAAAGAAAACCAGACGGAAGCTAAAGAGGTAAGGCAATGCTGCACTATTAATTGATTCCCAGTAGCCTGCAGGTTTAAATGTATTGTGCATCGTTTTATATAACTAGGTTTGTTTTAATCCACCGGAGATAATGATCATTCTCATCTACTGATACCTGGCATTGAGGCCATATGTTGCTGTTCATGGTGCTGAATTAGTGGCGTGTGTGTGTGTGTGTGTGTGTGTGTGTGTGTGTGTGTGTGTGTGTGTGTGTGTGTGTGTGTGTGTGTGTGTGTGTGTGTGTGTGTGTGTGTGTGTGTGTGTGTGTGTGTGGGGGTGTGTGTGTGTGTGTGTGTGTGTGTGTGTGTGTGTGTGTGTGTGTGTGTGTGTGTGTGTGTGTGTGTGTGTGTGTGTGTGTGTGTGTGTGTGGGGGGGGGGAGTGTGGGGGTGTGTGTGTGTGCGATCACAGAGCCTGTCGAGGCTATAAATGACTTTCATTTGTTGTTTAAAGTCCATGTAATGTCCAAAATAAAAGTTATTCTGTGTTAATAAATCGCTTCATCACTTTCCACTGTTTCATTTGACATATCAACATCAATGATTCTTTCCATAAATACCCCCCAAATAACATGAAATGTGTGCCACTTTCCCGTGTTATTCCGCTCCGGTAGCGAAAAGCTTGCCAGCCATTAACCCAGCTGTGTGACGTCACACGTGGCAAACACCAGCCTCGTCTGGATTGTTTGTTTTGTATCCTTCCGCTATTTTCGCTCAACATATGTGTAACCGGACCTCGCTAAACTTTTTTTATCTAACAATTCATGATGGGGAAGCGATGTGTAGTTGTGAGCTGTGAATGTTTCCTGATTGCTATAAACATTGATCATGGGTGCTGGAAGATTGTGCACAAAACTCGGGTCAGAATTAAGTTACTACAGGTGTTATGCCAGCTTGAGCTAAATGTCACCAGAGTACAGTGAACTTGCCTAGTGACTGAAATATATAAAAGTTGAAGTGAAATAAGTAAGGCCAAAAATGAATTACGTCTGAATATCTTTATTATTTTTACCACTTTTAATTATTTGTGGGCTCGCACATATACCAAAATAGACTAATGTACACTGCAATAAAGATAAAATGTTACAAGTGAAAAATTAACAAAAGAACCCTTTTTTATTTATCAAACAGTAAATTAATACAATCTTACAAATTTGTGATTTGGAAAATGTTGTTATATTTACATGTTTCTTTGGAAAAATAATATTGTAAATGATGTACTTTGTAAATTATTTACATCATGCGAAACCATTTTAACCAGTTCAGCTGCATGACTTATGTCAAATTACAGATTTGGCCATTGAAATCCCTGATAGCGGCCTCCCGGCTCAGGGTAAGTCTTCCGTATCTCGGTTACAGCACATGCAGCGGGACTCTGATTTTTGGGCCGAGTAGGCCTACACCCCAGCACCAACGTACAAACTGTCGATAAGCTGTATATCGATACTTCCTAATGAAAAAAAAGTATACAGATTATAAATATATTTGGAGAAAAATAAAATGTTATGTAGTAGCCTACTATTATGTAGCAATGGTTACAAATTGGCTTATAACATGATATTTGTATTTTACTTGTACAAAATAAATATGAGGTTATACATGACTGCTTGACAGAATCATAGACCTCTTATATATTTCCTCACATGTGTAGTTGTTTCTTTTCTCAAGCATACATTGAACTTGCATACACAGAAAAAATAAAAGCCAAGCTGTTTTTGACTGCTTGAAAGAGTTTAATGGTATCTTTAAAAGTGTACCATATCTGTAGCGACTAAAAGTATTATATGAAAGCAAAGCTGCAATAGGCAGTTGGGTCAATCAATATTTACTTACTGGTGTAGTGGGCCATCAACTGCTCTGTGTTGTTGTTTGTATTGAAGATACGCTATTTTCAGTGTCCAAACACTGAGACAGCCTTCTCTAAAGCCTGGGTGGCTAATAATGCACCTTGGTTTCTCGTCGGTGTCTTCTATCTGGCAGAGTCCTGCACGGGTCTGATTTTCAAGACCCGCTCCCGCCCCGCACCCGTGACGTGCAGTACCGAACCCGCCCCGCTACCCGCACATATTGCCAATTAGTCCCGCAACCCGACCCGACCCGCCGGCACATGATCCGCAACCCGACCCGAACCCGCATATATATAAGCAGTGACAACGTGCAATTATTAACACACGCAGTTGCATATTTGGCTCAAAAAGCCTGGGATGTTGTTTATTTTCTCCATCTAGGATGACACCAAAAGCCTCCCAGACGTTGGATTTTGCTCTTGAGGAAGAGTTATTGAAAATGCTGTATTCTCCGCTAGAGAGCTTCACCTCAGCCATTCAGAATGTGGTGCGCTCAGCAGCAGATAGATGCACTGCAGAGGTTATGATTATGCTCGGTACCGCGGAGGAGAGGTCTGAGGATTTAAACATTAAACTAAATTATTATTGTTTAAATATATTTATTATGCAACACCCGCAACCGGACCCGCATCATCTTTGTTTTACCCAGAAGCGAACCCGGAAAAAAGCGTTTGAAAAAATACCACCCGCAAATCACCTTTTTTGCGGGTCACCCGTCGGGTACCCGCGGATACCCGACCCGATGCAGGACTCTGCTATCTGGTCAGTAGGTTGCAAACTGTCTATTTGTTCCATCACCTGCCAGATCTCTCTGCAGCATACACATTCATCTGCAGTGGGCATGCTTTCACAGCATTGACATGTACACCTGAATATTGTACATAACATTAAAAAACAAAACAATATCTGCCGGACGTGTGAGGAACAGATGACAAATTAAGATCGACATTTAGTGCAGGTCAAACTAAATAAAACAGAATTTACCATTCAGTATTGCCGACTCGAGTCTCGCCGGCTGCGGAATCCGCTTCTCTTTCACAAGTTTCTGCCTCGTTGTTCGATTGCTGGGCAGGAGGCTCGTACTTATTAAGGCAAAATGCCTTGAAGAGAAAGGCTAGCTGGTTCACTCTCTACTTCTGTAACTGAATCCAGATAACCCACTGAATCTGAGCTTGAATGATCGCTGTCGCTGTCGCTGTCTGAAGTTATCGCGTTGCTTGCCATTTGGACTGATTTGATCAAATGGCAATGTTTGCCACGTGTGACGTCACCGCTCGTTCGGGAGTGATCGGGGGCGTACTCGGCAAACTTCGGAACCAACATCGGTTTTTAACGTATATGTCATTTAATTATGACGAAACTTTAAACATTTTTATTTATTTTTATTCTGGTGATATCTAAACTACATGTTAAAAAACACCTGTGTTAGATGCATTACATGGCCTTTAAATAGGGGGCCTACAAAACCCCATCCGCCATCAGCCCCAGGGCTGGATGGCAGGTTAAGGTGGGCTTGAGGTTCAGAGGCAAATGTGTTTAAAATATGGCAGTAGCCATCAATCATCTTAAGATAAGATAAGATGTACTTTATTGATCCCAAGTTGGGAAATGTTTTTGTTACAGCAGCATACTACTTTGTTCTACTCCACTACAATTCAGAGGTTAACCTGGTATTTTTACTCCACTACATTTATTTTAGTTACTTTGCAGATTCTGAATAATGATGTGAAATATAAACAACCCTTAAATCAGACTTTAGTTACACCTGAGTCAAATTCAG
The DNA here is from genome assembly GCF_949606895.1 of Notothenia rossii. Lineage (NCBI taxonomy): Eukaryota > Metazoa > Chordata > Actinopteri > Perciformes > Nototheniidae > Notothenia > Notothenia rossii. Next base: position 61,653,783 of record NC_136912.1, read on the forward strand.
GAAAGGTGATTGTCAAGTCCCAAAATAAACTATGCAATATATTGGACGTTAAGTACTTTGTCAGACTTCATATTTATCTGTTGATAACCCCAACGTTTTTGTCTTATTCCAAAGAAGACCTTAACTTAAAGTATTCTTTAATGTTTGAATAAAGCCTTATTAGTTTGTCTGTTTTGCACATCCTCCTGTTAATATCTTTGGACGTCCTGCACTAAATTGTTTTATTGTCGAGATCACTACAGTATCTTCTTGATATTTTATATTCTATATTTCTATCATGCCTTCTACTTTCCCCCAATTTTGTATGTAGGCTACTCTCAATATTTAAATGTTTTCATCAAATAAAACGTATTCAACAACAAAATGCAATAACGTGCTTTAACCACTGGGCGGTGCGGGTTAAAAAACCAGTGGTGTAGTTAATAAAACATAATAATATCAAACATAATATGACTATTAACTTTATTGTGAAATTAAAACAGAATGGTAATGGAAAATACAGTTTTAGTCTCTCGATTTGAAGCTTATGCATTGTACCGTGAACCTGTATAGACCTGTAACAGTCAACTGCATGAGGAGTTGGAAAGGTAGTAAATAATATCTTTAAAAACTACAAAAACAAAATCCCTTTCTATCAGCTGTGCACCGTTATGGTGTAAATATAACCTATCTACCAATTGGATCAAATATAAAAGTCAGCCGAATTAGTATTGATACTGCAAGGAGACGTATTGTGTGAAAAGAAATGGAAGATTTTGTTTAATTGCTAATATATTTATGATCCACGTCAGTGTTTCCCCTAGGTTTACTACCTTGACAGGGTGCTGCTCGGGTACCCCGAAAAAAAATGTCGGGGCACCCAGATTTTTTTTATCCTCTGGAGCAGAGAGAGGAGCTGTGGATTAATGTTATTGATATCGTACAGTAACAAAGTATTTGTACATTAAAAAGTAATAAAGTACAGTGTTACACTGTACTTTATTACTTTAATTCAAACTGTATTCCCTTCTTATCATGTAGCCTACACTTCTTCCTTTCATTGATACATTTAAATCACCTGACTACAGCATATAACATACCTGCTGCTGCAACCCTGTGCTGCTGCTGCTTCTCTCTGCCTCATCCTCTATTGCTGGAGGCAGCTCCACCTCTTCTGATCTCTGATATGAAAGCAATCGTGTTATGATCATATTGAGCTATTGGTGTGAGTCTAACATTAAACAAGCAGTCTGCTTGTCCTACATTGCTGACGATAAATCTTAAGTGGCAATTTGTTGAGTCACTGCCGCTAAATGCCGGTAGCATCAAGCTAGCAAATCCTGCATTAGCCTCACATCAACAGGTGTAGACAGAACATCCAATTATCCTGAGCTAATTTACTGAATAAACCAACTCACATCTCCTGTCTTTTTATTCACCCAACTCATTAGACTATTCTTCTGCTGGCGTTTGATTGTTGTTTTCTGTCAAATTCAATACTGTAGTTCAAAACCGCGGTACCTGCTCACCATCTGTGAGCTATTTTTAGAATGCGCACGCTACGTTCGTTGTCGCGTTCGCGCGCGTCCACCTGGGCAGGCTGTGTGTGTCCTTCTCCCGTGACGATAACGGCTTGCGGTTAAAAAATAATAATAAACGAATTTGAAACTGGGGGGACACACAAACGGGCAGACAGCAGAGCTGTTGTTCTCCTCCTTTCCTCCGCTCTTGTCTCTGATAGTGAGTGTGTGCATTCGCGTGTGTGTTGGGGAGGAGCGGGGCCCCGCCCTTCAGAAACAGAGCGGAGGGAGAATTTGAATACGCAAGGCTGTGGACACTGAAACATGCACATTGGATAAATAACATAGGCGTTTAGTTTATTTAATAAAAGAGCACATGTTCAACGTGAAAAGTGACCGTAGATAGATTACTTCAGTTGCAATTTGGTGCTATATATATACATATATATTTGTTTTAAAAAAAAAAATTAGATTAAATTAAATTTCAGGCAGGGCGCGGGGCTCCGTTGGCAGGGCGCAGCGCCCCGCCAAGACAATGGTAGGGGAAACACTCGTCACATACTCAGTTTTGGCGGCATTTCTTACAGTTTGTCAAAAGGTGTTCTGATCAGGCCTTTATAGATAAATATGTACGGCAGATATGTAATATTTAATGCATCCGAACCGTGTATTACAATGCCGTTATGTGATGACTTCCAAAGAGAAAAGCAAGAACACTCGGAATAAAGTATTATTTTACTTTAAAAAAATGTTTTTCCGATTTCATATCATATAAACACCATATCCCGACATCAAAACCTCTGAAAAAAGAAAGGTGTCTCTCAGAATCGAAAGAGAAAAACCTATGGGAAAAACACAAAATCATTGTACACAATTTAAACCTATAAATCTTGTATAATTAACGAGGATAAACTGATGTTTTTTAGTTGATGAGTACTGCAGATATCTCTGTTAAATCATTTGATCATTGGTTTTATTATGAAAACGTTGAGACCGGAAATACTGTTTTCAACCCGTAACTTCACATGGAGGCTGCCGCATACCTCAAATCATCTTCGTAATATCTATCAAACTATAGATCCTACATATCGACTGGACATGGATTCTAAAAGTACAATCTACACTTCTCGCTAGAAATCTAATCAAAAAGCGTTTTAATGGCCAAACTATCCTACAATTTAGGATTTTACAGAGAGGGTTATTTGTGAATAAACGACCATCTGTAACGTTAGCATTCAACGGGAGCACTAGAGGGCGAAAACTTTAAAAAGTAATTATAGGACGTATTAAGCGCTTGAAAAAACGACAAATTTGGTCGTAATAAGGGCCTGAACAATCGGCCCATTTGTTCGTAGTTGGAGGACTTGTTGGATTAGGCCAGTGGTTCTCAAAGTGGGGGCGCAGAGGCATGCCAGGGGGGGCGCGAAAAACCAGGAGGAAAAATCTTTATAAAAAAAAAAGACAAAAAAAAAAAAAATCATAATTTGAAAAATTATTGATTAGAAAATAATATGATACAGTACAGTACTATTACGTCTGGGTCTCTGTGTTTCATCAAAGCTCGGCTCTGTGTGTGTGTGTGTGTGGAACGAGCCATTTTGTGTGTGCGAGCGAGAGAGAGATCGCACAGGTACCGGAGATCGTTGTTGTTAGCCTCTGGTGCTAGCGAGCTACGCTAACGGATATAAGGAGTTTTTTCAACAACAAAGTGGAGGAGAGCCCTCTCCTGTCAGACTGAGAGGCTCAGTGAACTAAAGGACTCTCAGTGTTATCTCAGTGGGTCTCAAATGTTTTGGTCACCATTAATGTAAACAATTATTTCCGAGGCACACGTTTATATGATCATTATAGTTATACAAAAATACGAGAATAAATGAATAACAGCTATGAAATATTATATGACAGTAAAACAAGAATAAAGTTTAAAAGGGTGAGTTGTAAAATATCCATAAAGAAAAAGTAAATCTGTTTACAGTTCTGTTTCAAATGGGTGTTGAGAGATGTATCCATAGATCTCTTCATTTTGCTCTCAAAGTGCACCAGATTGATGCTTTTAACTTCAATATTTAAAAATAAATCTTCCCGAGGGAGCTTGCCCCCGGACCCCCCTATGTGAGGTCCACACACCACCTATACAAATAGCACTTGATCCCTGCTTACACCTACAGTATATGCCGTGAGCTTATTATCGAGCCTTCATTGTAACAGTCGCGGGTACGTTGTGTATTTGCGTGGGGAATGTTGCAGTAGAAAATTCCACTGTAGCGCCCGGTATATTAATGAGAAACTCTAAGTGTTTGAGCACCCTCTATGAAACGTCAAGCTACCCCACAGCACCCCCAAAAGAAATCTCTGGCGCCGCCACTGAGCCTGACTATTTGTGTTGGGGGGGTCCAACTTTTTTTTTTCTCCAAAGGGGGGGCCTGACAGAAAAAGTTTGAGAACAACTGGATTAGGCTCAGTGGATCAAATTAAAATATGGAAACATTCTGCCTAATAGCAGGATAATCTAGATCTTTTAAAGTGAGGTTGCATGAGGTTTTTATCCATATTCAGTGCATTACGTATGAGGATTGGGGAAACTGTGGGCTAGGTGGATCCACACTTATGTCACACAATAACAAAATCAAATGTACCTATCGAGTCAGAAGTAGACCAGCAATCCTGTGTCCTGCAAGCTGAATTTGCTCTATGTGTTAATGGAGTGTTGTGGCTTTAAAGAGAGCATAACAATACTGTATATAAGTATAGTTTAAACTTAAAATGATATTGATAATTAAACATATATTTATATTTTGCTACCCCATCTACAATTATACAAGTATTTGCTTTCATGATTCCTATACACATTATAAGACTCCTACCTGTTTCTAAAAACCTCTAAAAAACAAATGCCAAATGCCATCTACTTTAGCAGTAATGCACTGAACATTGAAAAGTAACTCAGTGCAACCCCTTTAAGTTTAAAAAGGTAAAGTCACCATTTTAAAAGTATTGTTATTGTGTCCAAAAACAACTGATCAAACACACTGTTTATGTTTACAGCACATAAACAGTGTTTATGTTCTCTTTTAAAGGATTGGTTCGGTCTAGTTTGACTTTAATAATAATAATAATAATAATATATTTAATTTGTTAGCGCTTTTACAGGTGCTCAAAGACGCTTTACAGATAATAGTGAAGAGAAAAGAAAAGAGAAGAAAGGAACAACAAATACATATATAGTTAAAGTTGAAGTCAAATAATACAAAAACAATCACACATTAAAAGCCAGATTGAAGAGGTGAGTTTTTGTGAGTTTTTTGAAGGTGGTGAGGTCGGTGCAGTCTCTGATGGGATGTGGGAGTGAGTTCCAGAGGGGGGGGGGGGGGCAGCGAAGGAGAGGGCTCTGTCCCCCCAGGTCTGGTGATTGGTGCGGGTGGGGATGGATAGGAGGTTGGCTTCTGATGAGCGGAGGCAGCGGGAAGGGGTGTTGTGGTGCAGCAGGTCTGTGAGGTAGGGGGGGGGCCTGGTTGTTGAGGGCTTTGTAAGTAATGAGGAGGACTTTGAAGTGGATTATTTGACGGACGGGGAGCCAGTGGAGGTTCTGGAGGATGGGAGTGATGTGGTCTCGGGAGCGGGTGTGGGTGAGGAGGCGGGCAGCAGAGTTCTGGATATGTTGGAGTTTATTGAGGAGGTTGGATGGTATGCCATAGAGGATGCTATTTGCAGTAGTCGAGTCGTGAAGTGATGAATGCATGAATCAGGGTTTCAGCAGCAGAGGAGGAGAGTGATGGGCGGAGAAGGGCAATGTTTTTGAGGTGGAAAAAGGCGGTCCTGGTGATGTGATTTATGTGGTGGTTGAATTTGAGCTGACTGTTGAAAATGACTCTGAGGTTGCGGATGTGAGGGGGGGGAGATAGAGTGTGGCTGTCAATGGTGAAGTTGAAATTCTGGATGTCTTTGATACGGGATGGGGGGCCGATGATGATGATGTCTGATTTGGCACTGTTCAGTTGGAGATAGTTTGTTTGCATCCATGCTTTTATTTCTGAGAGACAGTTGGGGAGAGTGGAGTGTGTTGTGGGGGTGATGGTTTTTGTTGAGATATAAAGTTGGATGTCATCGGCGTAGCAGTGAAATTGAAGGTTGTGGCCACTAATTATTTTGCCAAGGGGGAGCATGTAAAGGATGAAGAGGAGGGGGCCAAGCACCGAACCCTGGGGGATGCCTTGGGACAGAGGAGCAGTGGAGGAGGTGCAGTTGTTGATGTTGATAAACTGATGTCTGTCGGTGAGGTAGGATTTCAGCCGGGAGAGTGCTGTGTCGGTGATGTTGAGTGATGATTCGAGGAGGGACAGCAGGATGGTGTGGTTGATGGTTTCGAATGCTGCGGTGAGGTCGAGGAGGATGAGGATGTTCAGGTTGCCGGAGTAAGAGGAGAGGAGGAGGTCGTTTGTGATTTTCAGAAGAGCTGTGCTGTGTTTTGATCGGAAACCGGATCGGAAACCAGACAAAGAGGTCATTGGAGCTGAGGTGGGATTTTAGTTAGACTTTACACCTGTATTGCATTGTTGTATCTCAGGGAAACATGATTATTTTGACAAAGACAATTGTTACATTTAATCACATTATTTATTAAAGGAATTAGGAAAAACAAAATCTATAAACTCAAAAGAAAAAAATATTTGTTTTATCTCATTACAAACCCTGTTACATCTGCTCCTTCATGTAATTAAAACATATTTTTTGAAATATCCAGACCTCATCAATACCTAATAAACACTCAAAAAATCACACAGATTTAATAACCATATTATTTTAACCACTTATTTGGAAATATAACATTTAATAGAAGGACAAGCCTTAAGGCTTATCATTGACCATACATTTTAAAGAAAATAATTGTGCAGGGATAATAGCGCTGTATACAAAGAACTTTGAGAGGCACTGTTGAGAATTTGAATTAACCCACAAATTGAACAAAAGCTTTAGAAGCCAGACAAGATATGAGAAAAAAAATCCCTTTTCTTCTAAAAAATTCTCTTCAGGGTTGTTTACCTCTCAGCGATATGGTCCTGCTATTCCTGGCCTCTTTATTAACTCCTGCTGCCGCCTTGGTTATCTCCCCACTGTTCAGTCTGGAAAAAGTGGCTACCTTAAGTGTTCTTCAGTTCTGTGCCTGTTGTGGAGCTTATTTCTCAAACAACTCGGTTTGCGGTTCATGGCGTGGAGAGATATGGCAAAACTTTACAGGAGAAATCACTTAGGTGCACGTAACAGCGCGAGTGCCTGTTGTTGTTTTGAAGCCGACAATAACAGAAACATGGAAACACTCAGGGCATGAAGAAGAGAGTTGAATTCGGGAAAATGTTGTGCTTTCCGTTTTTGTAACATATGTTAGAACTAGAGATAGGATTGCATAGGCGTAAAACATCCAAATTACCACTCTCTGGAATTGTTCAAATATGTCATACTCTTCTTTTAAGTTAATCTGCGCTTTTCTTAATTGTATGACTCTTGAGAGTTAGTTTCTATTTCTAAGATTTGAAGTTTGCTCCAATTTTCTCAATGCTTATGTTCTTGCTTTCTCCCCTTAACATGTCTTCCTCAATATTAGTTTTAGGAAACTGATGGGAAAATGAAAGAGAATGGATATTTATCAAAGATTTTCCAGCCTTTTCGCCAAATAACAATAGGCACTTTCACACCGGAGTACTTTTCCCAGTATAGTTCCGATATAGTTCCGAAAATGTGCGTTCACACCAAAAAAATTCAGAACTAGAACTTAGTTCATGAGAACCTTTTCACCCCATTTTCAGTCCCTGCTAGAGAGCAGGTACTTTCATGGGTGCAAAAGGTTCCCATTTTGATTGGCTGGGCGGATTGCAAACCACGCCCCGTAAAACTCCAAAAAGTTTGGTGAAGCTGCTGGGAGTCCCAGCAGCTTCTACTGAAGCCTGTCCCCAACTCCGGGGACTTCCGGCCGGGGACTTCGGGTGGCAGTAACTATACGCTAAAAAGCAGAAGAAGAAGAAGAAGAAGAAGAAGTGACGTCAGCGGCTTCATTTGCCTAATACTCCCTCAGGGAATTATTCCGGTGTGAACGCGATCTGCTCTTTAGTTCATCAGAACTAAAGAGTTCTGATGAACTAAGTTCTGATGAACTAAGTCCTCATGAACTAAGTACGGCAAAGTACTTGGTGTGAAAGCGCCTAATGTTCCCATACCAATTAATTCCAAGTCCCAGTAAGTGCATGTTTGGTGAAGGTAAAATAGGTAAAAATATCGCTCTAAATCAAGTATTGTGGTGTTACAGACAAGGTATTCTACAGATTGAATTACATTTCTTTTTTTGGTGCGTTTTTTGTTTTAATGATAATGTGGATAAGTATAGGTTATTTCCTCCAAAATCATATCACAATTGCAATTTTAGTAATCACCATTGAATTTTTCCAGATCATGCAACCCTAGACTGAAGTTCTTACTTGAGTGGTACAATGGTGACAATTGGTCAGAAAGTTTGAAAAAGAGTAAGGAAGAGGAGGATGCATTGAAAGGGTCATGAGGTTCACCTCTGGCAGAATCATAATAAGGTCAGAGGAGCCCGTTTATACGGTCAGGCCTCAGAGAAAATAATCAGTTTATCCTGGTTGGCTAATCTCATATACATGATATGCAAATTTCACTAAGCAGCTCTGGGGTCAGGCCTATAGAAACCTTATGGCGCTCCACATATTACACAGAACAAAGGGTCTTAGGATAGCCACCATAATTAAAAGTGTGATTTAAAACATGGACAGACTATATTATACGTATTATAGCAGACAGAGATGACTTTGGTGCTAATCCCTCCTTAAAATGCAAATTGGAATCAAAACAAGCTTGAATGAATTGACATTTTTTCCAGAGCACTATGTTTAATTAGATAATCATTGTAAGCTCTTTTAATAAGACATACGTATGATATTGGTAAGGAATTACTCCATGAAGCGTCTTCTAGAGCATATTCACTTATATTCATATTCAATACAGGGTTCTGAATATATTTGAATATTTTGTTTTATAAACCCTTACATAATTAAAGAAGTACATTCTTCAGCTTTTAAACTATATATAGGTAAATATATATATATATATGCTGTAGCTCTAGATGATTATTCTCTGAGCTGTTGAAGAAACGGTTGGGTTTATATTATTTCTAAAGCGTCTAAAAGACAGATAATACAAAACATATATAATATAATAATAATTAGGTTTTATAGTATGGAGTTTGACAGGGTCAAATGCACAACAATTGCCCAAACACTAACATTAGCAGAAAAGCGCTGCACTTTCAAAAACGATGCAAATATAAAATGAAAAAAATATATATACAGGGCCGCCCCTGGCCAACTTGGGGCCCCAAGCAACATTGTGAGATGAGGCCCCCCCCCCCCAACCGACAGGAGTGAAACATTTTTTTTTGGAAACAAAGTAGGCTACTTTACAAATATAATTCCTGTTTATTATTATTATCAATCCAGTTACTTTTTTATGCAGTGAGGTAAATGGTAAATATGCATGTATGTCGTTCAGTATGCGTTTACAGGTGAATACGTCTGCATTTCCTGCCAAATACTAGCCTCAAAAAGATTAAAATATAATTAATGCAAATAAACTACTTCTACTAATAATAATAATCATAATCAATTCAATAATATAAATTATATATTATATTATTATAATATAGTTGTAATATAGTCAAGACAAAACATGCTTATTACATGCTCAAAAACTGATATTTCTTAAATCTGTATTCAAATGTAGTTCCCTCTGTCAGCAATGTATCAACAACTACACACATTTCTATCAGTATTTATCTGTGTTGTGGTTGACATGATTATGACTGTTAGGAGTTAAGAGGAGAGGCTGAGCATCACCATGAAATGTGCAAATGTACATAAAATGAATAAAAGGGGAAAAAATGCTCCATGTTTTTTAGGCTGTAAAATGTAACTGTTATGTAAGCCAACTAGACAGACAGTTTATCACTCTTCCTCCTTTACATTAGCAGATAAAAGGCATAAAATACTTGAATGAATGGTAAATAAAGAATGCTGGAAATAACTGCATCTCCATTAGCCTATATGCTATGCAGAGACTGCCTTCTTCATGTCGTGAATTGCAGCTGATGTTTTAATATGGCAATTGGCAATTTGACTTATACAACATTCGCAAGTTGTACATTTGACTCATACAATAACCCACCTTCGAGTGATGCTCTAGTTTCTTCATGTTTTGTTTTTTTCCCCTCTTGTTTGCGCCGGACTGAAACTGTCTTTTCACCGTCATCTCTTCACCTGCACTAGTGGCCGTATCTTCATCATCTACCATACAAGAAGTGTAAATAGAGGACAGTGAATGAGACAGTGAGGAGGACAGTGAGGAAGACTGCAGCATCTTCATCATTTACCATACAAGAAGTGTAAATAGAGGACAGTGAATGAGACACGTGATTGGTCAGATGTCGATTCATTGCAACGGTGTCGGGTTACAGACGTGCTCCCCTTGTCACCTCTCTCTCACTCTCGCGGGGGGTGCGCGGAGAACTGAGCGGAGAACTACGCACAGCAGCTGAGGCCCTCTGGGCGGGGCCCCCTGCGCCTTGATACGATGGCCTCGTACGATGGCCTCGTAAGAACTCAGATGCTCAATTCCGTTGCTTGGTAATCTTCTTTATTGTTAATAAAACCAAAGCTATCAATAATGACTCCTAGGCTCTACTAGGATTTTCCATATAATCACTAGGTTCAACTAGGTAATGTAACATGAATCTCTGGTAAACAGGCATAGAGATAACGACATCACAAGACGAACCGACACCAGACAAAGGGAGAGAAGGACTAAATATACACATTAGGCAATGGGGCATAGGTGGACACAATCAGGGGTGGGAACAACAATCACTCTAGCAGGTGCCACACGGATAGGAAGTGCCGACACCTGGAGAGAGAGAGTAGAGTAATTAACATCAAAAGACAGATATACAAAACACTAAAACACAACAGCTAACAGGATACTATCGCTAACACCTTACAGTACCCCCCCTTTTAAGGACGACTCCAGACGTCCCTGAAGCCTGAGACCGTAGTCTGTCAAAATCTGTGATAAGGGACTTGTCGACAATAAAGCTGCCCGGGATCCAGCATCTTTCCTCTGGTCCAAACCCTACCCAGTCAACCAGGAACTGTCTCCCTCTACCTCGCTTTCTTTCTGACAGTATTTTTTTCACTGTATAGATGATACCTCCGTCGATGACCCGGGGGGGTGGAGGTGGTGTGGGGGGGGGGGGAACCAGTCTGCTCTCTACAACTGGTTTCAGCTTGCTGACATGGAACGTGGGGTGGACTTTGAGGGACTTTGGGAGACATAGGCGAACAGCAACAGGGTTAATAACTTTTGAAATGGGAAATGGACCAACGAACCGGGGAGCCAGTTTCCTGGAGGCGACGTGAAGAGGAAGATCCTTGGTAGACAACCACACTCCTTGATCGACCTTGTATTTAGGAGATGGACGTCATTTTCGGTCAGCCAAACTTTTCATGCAGGTCGCACTTCTCTGCAACATCTGGCGAACTCCCTTCCATACCCGGCGACAACGGCGAACGAAAGCATGTGCTGATGGTACAATAACTTCCTGCTCGAGCTCCGGGAACAATGGAGGCTGGTATCCATGGACACATTGGAAAGGAGAGATTCCGGTGGCTAATGTGGGTAAGGTATTGTGTGCATACTCAACCCAAATCAGATGTTTGCTCCAGGTGGTAGGTTTCTGGGACACCAGACATCTCAAACAGGTCTCCTTTTCTTGATTCATCCTCTCCGCTTGGCCGTTTGACTGGGGATGGTATCCGGACGTCAGGCTCACAGTGGCTTGGATCAGGCGACAAAACTCCCTCCAAAAACGTGAAACGACTTGTGGGCCTCGGTCTGAAACGACATCGCTTGGGAAACCATGGATACGAAAAACATGGGACAACATGGCATGTGCTGTTTCTCCGGCAGTAGGCAATTTGGACATGGGGATGAGATGTACCATCTTGGAAAAACGATCAATGACTGTGAGTACTGTGGTGTAACCTGCCGAAGGTGGAAATCCTGTCACAAAGTCCAACGCAATGTGCGACCATCTTCTGTTGGGAATGGGCAGAGGTTGGAGAAGACCTGCCGCTGCTTGACGAGAAGTCTTGTTCCTAGCACACACAGGACATGCTGCCACATATTCTGCCACATCCTTCCCCATAGCAGGCCACCAGAATCTGTGTTTCACCATAAAGAGGCTCTTGGTTCCAGGATGGCAGGAAAGAACAGATGTATGGGCCCAATGAATCACCTGAGAACGAAGTGTCCCTGGAACAAACAGGCGATTCTGAGGACACCCCTTGTGGACAGGATTCCCGTTGTTTGCCTGTTTGACCCTGGCTTCAATGGGCCAGGTCACACTCCTTATCACTCGGTCTGGCCGCAGAATGGGGTCTGGACTCTTGGGGACTGGCTCAGGATCATACATTCTAGAGAGTGCATCCGGCTTTCCATTCTGCGAACCAGGTCGATATGACTCAGTGAACCTAAATCTATTAAAGAACAAAGCCCATCTGGCCTGTTTAGAGGTCAGGCGTTTGACCTTCCTGATGTATTGCAGGTTTTTGTGATCCGTCCAGACCAGGAAATCCTGCTCCGCTCCCTCCAACCAGTGCCGCCACTCCTCCAAAGCCATCTTCACCGCCAACAGTTCCCGATTTCCCACGTCGTAATTCCTCTCAGCAGAAGATAGCTTACGGGAGAGATATGCACACGGATGAAACGTGTTGTCCCCCGCTGATTTCTGGGAGAGTATAGCTCCAACGCTGTCGTTGGAGGCGTCCACTTCCACCACAAACTGTCGGTAGCGATCAGGTACAGTCAGGATGGGAGCTGTGGTGAACCTCCTCTTCAGTTCCAGGAAAGATTTATCTGCCTGTGGATTCCACACAAACTGAACATGGGGAGAGGTAAGGGCATGGAGAGGAGAGGCAATAGCACTGAAATTGCGTATGAAACGTCTGTAAAAGTTAGCAAACCCCAAGAATTGCTGAACTTTCTTTCTAGTGTCTGGCATTGGCCAATTAGCCACGTCACTGACCTTAGTTGGGTCCATTTCCACCTTGTTAGGGGAAATCACATAGCCCAAAAATGCCACAGTGTTCACATTAAACTCACATTTTTCGGCTTTCACAAACAAATGGTTAGCCAGGAGTCTCTGCAGAACAAGGTGAACATGGTTAACATGAGTATTCTCATCTGGAGAAAAGATGAGAATATCATCGAGATACACAAAACAGAAAACATTCAGGAAATCTCTTAACACATCATTAATGAGGGCTTTGAAAACAGCAGGTGCATTACAAAGTCCAAAAGGCTTCACCAAATATTCGTAATGCCCTGTAGGCGCATTGAAACCTGTTTTCCACTCATCCCCCTCCCGGATGCGCACAAGGTGATAAGCATTCCTTAAGTCGAGCTTGGTGAATATCTTGGCTCCCTGTAACAGTTCGAATGCAGTAGAGATGAGTGGAAGGGGATATCTGTTCTTAACTGTGATCTGATTTAGCGGACTGTAGTCAATACAGGGCCTCAATGTCCGGTCCTTTTTCCCCACGAAAAAGAAACCTGCCGCTGCTGGGGATGAAGACGTCCGAATCAAACCAGCTTTAAGTGAAGAATCGATATATTCCTGCATGGCCTCCCTTTCTGGCCCAGAAAGTGAGTACAACCGTCCCTTGGGAATAGTAGAGCCCGATAGAAGGTCTATGGGACAATCGTACGGTCTATGGGGTGGCAAAGAAGTAGCTCGTGTTTTATTAAACACCTCCTTGATGTCTAAATAACACGCCGGAACTTTAGCCAAATCAGGAAAGTCAGAAGGCTTAGAAAAAATGTCACTCTTATTGCCTGATCCCTGCTTAAAGTTACTTGATCTGTGCAAATTACTCAACCCTGTTTTACTGGTTAAACAGGAAAGAGAGCACTCATCCCCCCACCCTTTTACCCTTCCTGTCTGCCAGTCAACGTGAGGGTTGTGTTTAACAAGCCAAGGGTACCCCAAAATGAGAGGATGTTGAGCAGAGTTAAATAAATGAAAACTTATTTGCTCACGATGTTCCTGATCTATGACCATACCATGGGCTCAGTGCGATGAGTAATAGTACATAAAAGGCGGCCGTCTAAAGCACTAGCCTCTAAGGGCTGATCGAAAAGAACAACCTTTAAGTTTAAACTTTTAGCCAACTCCCAGTCTAACAAACTCTCATCAGCCCCAGAATCGACTAATGCATCCTGAGTCATAGTATTATCACCAAGTTTGATTTGTACCTGCATTAATCTTCTGACCGGAGAGTCGACGGAAGTCACTCGGCTCACCAGCGTCTTCCTTCCCGCTGATGAGCCTGATCTTTTGCCGAACAGGCTGCCGAAACATGACCCTGCTGACCGCAGTAGAAGCACCGCCGCTCCCGTAGATGGCGCTGACGTTCCTCCGGAGTGAGTCTGGCTCTACCGAGCTGCATCTGTTCCTCCACGGCGATAGGGGGCGCTGGTCGCTCTGAAGATGAAGACTGGGAATTCCTCTGCCAATCGTAGTATTCCCTTGGTAATTCCTGTCTGAAAGGTGGAGTGGATTCTGTATTCCTTCCTTTTTCCCGCTGTCTTTCAGCTAGACGTTGATCAACCCGGATAGCCATGGCGATGAGTGAGTCCACATCTTCAGGCAGCTGTAATGGAGCCAATTGATCCTTTATGGGATCCGCTAATCCATGCAGGAAAGCATCAAAGAGAGCCGCTGAGTTCCACCCACTCTCCGCTGCCAAAGTACGGAAATCGATTGCGTAATCCGCCACTCTCCTCTGCTGCTGCTTAATGTTCACCAGGGCTCTCGCTGACTCTCTCCCGGGTGATGTCAGATCAAAAATCTTGCTCATGGTATCCACAAACACTCTTAATGACTGACAAACAGGCAAGGACCGGGACCACCCCACTGTTGCCCAGGCTTCCGCTCTCCCGTCAGATGAGAAACAATAAAAGCTACCTTAGCTTGATCGGTGGGAAATGATGCAGGCTGGTGTTTGAAGTGGAGATCGCACTGCACCAGGAAAGGACGACAGTTTCCAGATTCTCCGGAGAATTTCTCCGGCGAAGCGAGGCAGATCGTAGGCGAATGCACGGGTACTTGAACGGGAATATCGACAGACCCGACCCCCGCTGGACCGGAAAGCTCTGCCGCAGGAACACCAGGATTTGCCACGAGGTGGGTGAGTACTTCCCGCATCTTCTCAGCCAGTAGGTTTATTTCCGTGGACACAGTAGCTTGAAAGTTGTCCTGACGGACATTTAAGCCCTGGACCCCTTGGTTAATTGCTGACAGCTGTTCCTCATGTTGGTGAAGGAGTTTACCCTGCACCTACAGGGCCGTTCTTAGCTTTGTGGAATCGTCTGAGTCCATCTTGTTGGGTCGGTTCGTTCTGATACGATAGAACTGAGCGGAGAACTACGCACAGCAGCACAGCAGCTGAGGCCCTCTGGGCGGGGCCCCCTGCGCCTTGATACGATGGCCTCATACGATGGCCTCGTAAGAACTCAGATGCTCAATTCCGTTGCTTGGTAATCTTCTTTATTGTTAAGAAAACCAAAGCTATCAATAATGACTCCTAGGCTCTACTAGGATTCTCCATATAATCACTAGGTTCAACTAGGTAATGTAACATGAATCTCTGGTAAACAGGCATAGAGATAACGACATCACAAGACGAACCGACACCAGACAAAGGGAGAGAAAGACTAAATATACACATTAGGCAATGGTGGACACAATCAGGGGTGGGAACAACAATCACTCTAGCAGGTGCCACACGGACAGGAAGTGCCGACACCTGGAGAGAGAGAGTAGAGTAATTAACATCAAAAGACAGATATACAAAACACTAAAACACAACAGCTAACAGGATACTATCGCTAAAACCTTACAGGGGCGGCCCTGTATATATATAACGTTGGCCAGCTGTCACTGTAACATATAGTATGTTAATTGTCAGTATCTTTCAAAGGCCTGGAATAGCTACTGCATGTTATCCATCTAGCTTACAGCAGATCTGTAACAATATCGGAAGGCTGAAATAACGTCTGTGGTTAACACAAGAGATTTTCTTGTTCTGTTCTAAGACATAAAATACATCTGTAAATACCCTGATGGTGAATGTACAAAGCTTGTTTGTGTCATAAGAACAGAGGTTGCTAACAAGTGGCTAAATGAGTCATGAAAACATCACATCAACATTAGCCGCCTTTAACTGAGCGATGTCGATGCATGCTACTGTAAGGAATAAAATCAATATTTATATGGTGTAACTTAAAATGAATAACACTGTTTTGTTCTGTAACCGGATGTTCACAACATTGTCGACACACTTGACTTCCTGTCTTTTCAGACGGTTTTGGTAGCATTAGTATGTAGCTAATAATATGTTTAGTTCGTGAATATAAGGAGAAATGACACGTGGTGTTGTACAATAAACACACTGGCTTTAACCCTCACTTATTGACGCTGCAATACTATTATTAGGGAATGTTTAAATGACCAATAAACAAGATAGTAAAACTAACAACAGGGAATGACAACACACTCTCACTCCATAATCTTCCAGGAGCGACGTTTGGTCAGGGTCCCGTGGCGTGCAGTTGCGACGCTCCTAGGCTCCTTCAGCTTCATAAAGGGATTGCAATGTATTCCCATCTGCGGCGGGATTTGACGCTCATGGAAGCACGGCATTCGTTTGTGTCGGCTGCCCTTAAAAGAAATGTGAGCGTCCATTCCCATTGGATAACGGAGAATTGTATACCCGGAAGTAAGTATTCCCCTTACTGTCGATTGATTTTACCAGGGCCGTTTCTTCCTATAGGCGGACTATGCAGATGCAAAAGGGCCCGGCAGGCCACTTGGGGGCCCCCCAAGCTGAAGCACCAATGGAAAACAATAAATGCATAGATATATATATATATATATATATATACGAAAACTAGATATAGGGTCATTCTCTGCACGTCAATAGCAGTTTCAATTATCTTTTTTTGGAAATGAAAATACTATATATAAATATATACATATGTACACATGTACTTGGCAAATGAATAATAATATATGCATATGCATATAATAATATATACATAATTGCATATAAACATTGTGAACACTTATTTTCAAGTGATTTTTTTACATTCATATGTTCACGCTGTGGTTTGGAACTGCTTTTGAATGTTATTAGGCATTTTGTTATGGAACATGTTGTGGATAATCAGTCCTGTTTTAAGCTGTACTATGTCAACACATTTTAATAAATTGAGTTTTTTTAGATATGGGAGTTGTGTGTTCATATTTACCAACACCACAGACTATTCGTAATACTTTGTTTTGGGATATTATTATTTGTTTTAGCTTTGTTGAGTACGTGTTTCCCCATATTTCGGAGCAGTAGTAAAGGTAAGGGAGAAATAGACTGTTATAAAGAGTATTTTTTTTCAAACATGTTCTTAGTATGATACAAAATACCTATTGTTTTTGACAGTTTAGTCTGTACATAATTTGTACAGATGTAGCGATTCATTTCAGACAGTTTGAAACGCGAGGGCCGTGATTGGTACGTGATCTGCCCTCGCTCAAGGGAAAACCTCCAGCTTGACTTGAGACCGCCCCCGTGATAAATAAATGTAATTATAATGAAGCCAGCTGCAATGGATCATTGATCCACCAGGGGGTGCAGTGGGGTTCCACACTGGAGCTCATGTGAAATAAAGTCAGATACAGTACGCTGGATGTACAGCGGAACTTTGTTAAGATCCATATGTCACGGATATCATACTCTGTGCTAAATAAGAGACACGTAATCATTTACAAAACATCACCATGTTGTTATTTAACAAAATAATGTTGTTTAGTCGAAAAAAACGAACGGGAGGAAATGCAGCCCGGCTCTCGATTTTTAATCCTAATTTAATCATCATCTTCACCACGATCATTTATGTTTATGTTCGCCGAATTGACATGAAATCACTGACACATATGAATATACTGTATTCAACTTCATTAAAACGTTATTAACGTGCCTAAACTCAGTAATTCACTAAAAATATTTATATTTTAATGGAGCCTCGTCGGCAGATCAGGATCCCAACGCGCAATGGAGGGATATTGGTCTGCATGACGGGTGTTATTTTCCCCATAAGGAAAAAGTCGCTGCAAATTATCCCGCTTATTACATGGCCACATTCTGAACAAAGTAACGACA
Source organism: Notothenia rossii (assembly GCF_949606895.1). Taxonomy (NCBI): domain Eukaryota; kingdom Metazoa; phylum Chordata; class Actinopteri; order Perciformes; family Nototheniidae; genus Notothenia; species Notothenia rossii. The sequence continues at coordinate 61,671,616 of NC_136912.1, forward strand.
TGACTCCCAATATTAATTTAAATGCTTTTATGGATTTAGAAAATGTTTTTATTGATTTAAAAAATAGTTGTATGTATTGATTTAAATTGACATGCATCCGCTAAGAAAAATAGTCCGTTGTTACCGTTTTTTAAACAGTGTGAATGAAACGGCAGCTCTCTCCCCCCTCCCCCCCTGATCTTTCTTCTCCAGCAGCTACATTAACTGTAGGTTACTCTGAGTGACCATATACTGTATGTGACAAGCTTACAGTTAGTGACGTAACAACACCATAAACGCTGGAGGGTTGAAAGCAATACGGGAGGTAAAAATAACAACACTAATTGTGATTTATTTATTGTGGCTTTTATGTTTTTAGGTATGAAATGTTATATAATTCAGGCTTATAGTTCATCCTTCTCTAAAAGCCTTCAACAATGACAATATTCATTGTAATTTAATAAATCCTTTCAACACACATTGTAAAAAATAGCCTACTGTAAGTTAAGGTATCATTCCAATATGTACATCTTCAGATGTAACAACAATAACATTAGAAATAGTAACATAGCTGAACAAGGTATTGCAAATTTAGCTTTGAGTGTTACTGACCTGCGATGTTTTTATTACATAAATTAAGTTGACTGAGGCTTTGGGATGCAAACTCATCTGTTTGAAAAAGGTGAGAAGGATCCGAGCCCCCGGCTCCCCCACCCCACGGAATATCGGCTTTAAATTGAGGAATAACAGAGGATTTCAGCAGTCAGAACAACTAAAGCAGCAGTGTTTACAGAAACGCCAAAGAGTCACATCTAATAGAAATATATAAAAGCATTTATTTTAATTGTGGAGCAGTCAGTTTATAATTTTGGCAGCACTGTTGAGCATTTTGAAAATGTATTTTCATGCCTCTGTGCAAGGCTTAGTCTTTCTATCTTTATAGCCACATGGTGTAAAGTAACTAAGTTCATAAACTCAACAAGTACTATACTTGGGCACAATTTTGAGATACTTGTACTTTATTTAAGTATTTCAATGTTTTGCTACTTTGTTCTTCTACTCCACTACAGTTCAGAGGTACATGGTGTACTTCTACTCCCCTACATGTATTTAATACCTTTAGTTACTTTACAGATGTGGATGAATGATGTGAAATATAATCAAGTGTTAAATCAGACTTTAGTTCCACCTGGAGTAAATCCACAAGCTACCCTGCAGTATACAAAGTCATTCAAACTAGTTGCACCTTTACCAGCTTTGAGAACACTTTCATGATCGATCATTATAAAACATATCATATATATTATTCTGAAATGGACCAATCTGCACAATGACTACTTTTGCTGTCGCTACTTTCACTATATTTTGATGAGAATACTTTTCTACTTTCACTTGAGGTTCATTTTGAATGCAGGACTTTTACTGTAACAGAGTATTCCTACACTCTGGTACTTCTACTTTTACTCAAGTACAAGATCTGAGTACTTCTACTTTTACTCAAGTACAAGACCTGAGTACTTCTACTTTTACTCAAGTACAAGACCTGAGTACTTCTACTTTTACTCAACAAGATCTGTGTGCTTCTACTTTTTCTCAAGTACAAGACCTGAGTGCTTCTACTTTTACTCAAGTACAAGATCTGAGTGCTTCTACTTTTACTCAAGTACAATATATATATATATATATATATATATATATATATATATATATAATACCACCTCTGTTTATAGCCTATGAAAAAAAATATTAGACATAGAAGGCTAAAGCTAACGTTAGCAGATAGTGACAATATATGCTAAATAGTTAGCTCAACGATTCCTTAAATAATATTGCCACAGAAAAACTTTTCAGTTCACATCACGCTTTGCCGCTCCAACAGGGAGCTCTGCTCTGAACACCTGAATGGCCCGTTCTAACAGCTGTTTACCAGCGGTCCAGTCTGTGCCACAGTGACTCCAGACACGCAGTTAATATTAACGAACGCACCCGTAGGTAATGTAGCTGCTGAAGCTAGACCATCATCTCGGAGCAGCAGAGCCTTATTATACATCCATGAGCAGAGCCGACAAGCAGGAAGACTCGAGCACACAGCTCGCACTTCATTATAATATATAAAAAAAGAACACCATGCGTGTCATGATGGCACATAACAGCTCACGGCCGTAGATTACTCCGGGTCCCAGACCCCCCCATACCCCAAAAATATTTTTATTGCAGATCTACATGAATCACACAAACGACCTATTTTGGATTCAAAACGGCGAATTTCGACAAGTTTGCATCAAGTACAACTGAAACATAACATCTGAAACGATGTAACAACATAATACACTTTGATGCAGCTTGTGATGTGAGGAGTGAGGGACACGGCTTAGAACGGGCGTGTCGCCTGGCAGGACAGGAGAGTGTGCACCAGTCTGCCTTGATCTATGGATTCATGTCCGTGTCACTCACTGCTGCCCACAGCTGTTTTATAGAAGGAAAACCTCCTTCAATTCATGACAGTGTTTTAACCAAACACACCTCTACACACACACACACACACACACACACACACACACACACACACACACACACACACACACACACACACACACAGACACACACACACACACACACACACACACACACGCACACAGTTGACATGAAATCACTGACAAATATGAATATACTGTATTCATCTTCATTAAAACGTTATTAACGTGCCTAAACTCAGTAATTCACTAAAAATATTTATATTTTAATGGAGCCTCGTCTGCAGATCAGGATCCCAAAGCGTAGCGGAGGGATCTTGATCTTGAAAAATAGTCCGTTGTTACCGTTTTTTAAACAGTCTGAATGAAACGGCAGCTCTCAGCTGTGTATTTACAGAACTAATGGCTCATCAACCACAGCTCTCTCCCCCCCTCCCCCCTGATCTTTCTTCTCCAGCAGCTAAATTAACTGTAGGTTACTCTGAGTGACAAGCTTACAATAGACACAACACTGTCATTGCAAGTGACCCTCAGTTAGTTGACTTTTATGTTCAACTGCTAAATTCGTTACTGATAAAAAAAGGGCTTCTCCTGTACCTAATTACCTTAAAACTAGAACCGCCAGAGGTTTTTGTATAGGCCTACCTAAACCCGTCAAATCCCGCTATTAGAATGCAATTTTTAACAACATAGGGTGCTACATAAGACACTTTCAGGAAAAGTCAAGAACTGGGAGACTTTAATATTTTATTGAAAAAAAGTTACATTGCAAACACACAACACACATCACACAAATTGACCCGATTGGTGGTTCTAGTGCTAAATAAACTCACTAATTAATGAAACCAGTTCAATACGCATTATTCTTATTCTTATCATTCTTTATGAGCGCAGAAATAGTCTTAAAATCAGATCTGTTTTTTAAATGAAATCTGACGGCAGGCAGTTAGCTCTGATCACCTATGATAAATGCGCCACACCTAATCGCTGGCCATTCAGCAACAGAGCTCCCTCTATACAAATCAAACTGTAAACGGTGTGAAAGCACCTATTGTTTTAAATAATGGTCGGAATGTGACCTGTGAGCCTTCTGAATTACCGTGGGACAGACAGCACATTCTAAACTAAAATGTTCAATCAATACAATAAAGTAACATCTTATCTTATCTTAATAATATCTTCATATTAATAATAATAATAAATCATACAGTATGTTTCCGAAAGGGAGCAGGAGGAAGCAAACACAAAAATATACAAAAAATATACTGCATATTAAAGCAAACGATTGTAAAGGTAAAATGTTGAGCATAACAAATAAAGAAGTTTAATGTAAACATTTAAATTATTATTATGATTATTTAATATATAAAGACTATATATTATTGAATTACAAGATTAGATATACTTTAGTATAGTATCTAAAATATTGAAGTGTTCAAATGCTCTTCAAAACACAACTGAAAGTCCATGAAACTTGTCTTTCTGTATTTGTGAATGAAGCGCCATCTCCTGGTTAAAACCTGAAATTGAAAATCTGGCAACGCCCTCTTGGAAAATAGTGGGAGGGCTTAACATTCCTCTATACTGGTCTTAGGCAGGTCCTAGGCAGGAAGTTGTAAGATGGAGTCTGAAATGAAGTGCTACGTCTGTATGCTGCTTCCAATTGAGTTTTTCGTCAACAAGCAGTCCTAAAAATGTACATGCACAAACTTTTTCTATCTCGGTATTGCAAACCCGTATAATGCAGTCATTTCTACTCTCAGACTTTGTATTGAATAACATGTCATTTGTTTTGGCCACATGAAGGGATAACTTATAAACTGCAAACCAGTTACATAGTATTTCTAATTCTGCATTCACAATTTTAACAAGATCGCCAATATTATGATGGGAGCAGAGAATTCAAAGTTCAGCTTCAGCCTCAATATATTAGGGGAGAATTAAAATTAGCAATTATTTGAAGACAGCCAATCCCCCTCCTGTGTTCGGTGAAGCATTATATGCTTACACATTCAATGTAGGATATAAACACGACTAAACTGCAATGATAGCAAAGCTGTGGCTTGTGTTTTTGGGAAAATAAAGTCCAAATCATTGTTGGGCTGTCAGCCAATGAGTGACGTCTGAGGAAGATGAAAAATGTAAATTAAGCATTGTTGAAAAAATGCTGCATCTCTTGTATTTATTGGCATAGAGGAGCTTTATTGTTTACCTTTTTAATATCATTTTTTGTAATATTCAATTGCTTGGTTTTCGTGAAATTAGCCTGTTTTCATATTAAAGTGTAACAGATTGATGCATCTCCACAGATCATCTTAAGGGCTTCGGAATCCCCCCCATTGTAGTTAAAAAACTGTAAAAACTAGGGGCCCCAACCAGCATCTTGCATAGCCCCCAAAAAGCTAGAAACGGCCCTGGATTTTACAGTGATATCTGCACACTCATCGACTAAACAACCTTATCCTTGTTAATTACACAACATTGATAGGTTTAAATTGTGGGCAATGCTTTTGTATTTTCCCCCTTCGATTCGGAGAAACAAATATTTTTTTCGGAGTAAAGGATGGCAGAAGACACTACACTACCCAGAATCCCCAGCTATCGTTTAGGACTACACCATGTGCTCTATTTGACAAACCCCGTTTTTTTTCACCATTCATTCCAATGGCTGGCGTCTATGTCACGTGATCTTAAAATGTCTCCATGCAGAAAAAAAAAACATGGCCGAACTTGGTTTTATTCTCGGTGGAAAATGCCTATTTTAAAGTTAGTTTGGCCATTAAAATGCGTTTTGACGTCATTTGATGCGAGAAATATGAGTTGTTATTTCAGATTATGTGTGCAGTGGATGTACATGATCTTTAGTTTGCTAGTTATTATGAAGATTACTTCAGGAAATTGCGTCCATATAACGTTTTCATTGTTACCAAGGTGGTTGCTAGGGACGCTGCTATCGATATTATTTCTGTTATGTTGTGTAACTGTTTAATGGTGTTATCTTTATTGCTACCCCCTCCCCCTTCAATGTATAGTGTTGGTCCACAGCGCAAACGTATTAGTTATAACAAAATCCGCATCTAAAATTGTGGCATAGATAGCCTACGTTATTTTCCCCTGTGCAATTCTCCATTTACTCAGCCCTGATGAGAAGACTTCTCGACAAACATGAGGAACTGCCGCCAACACTGAAAACGTGACGTGGATCATAAATACATCAGCAATTAAACAACATCTTACATTTATTTTCACATAATACGTCTCCTTGCAGTATCAATACTAATTTGGCTGACTTTTATATTTGATCCAATTGGTAGATAGGCTGTATTTACACGATAGAGGTGCACAGCTGATATAAAGGGACACCTACTGGTTAAAGCATGTTATTGAATTTCATTATTTTTATTATTAGATATTAATAGGATCCCTATAAAGTATATTCATTACTCGTTATTCTCTACTAATAGTTAATTAAAGACTGTATATAATGACTGTTTTGCACATCCCTTTCAAGATTTCAAGATTTTCTAAGGTTTATTGACATATCATATTCACAAACGGTGTAGTTATGCAATGAATGAAAAACTTGGGTCGTAAGTTCCTCAATAGTGCATTACAAGACATCTATCAATATTTGTGCATACCTCCAGCAATGTTAACTATGTTGAAGCACTTATTTTAACTGATATTATACATATGTATTATACTCTTATAAGATGCATATAGATATTTCATCTCTGGCCTTGTCAGGTATTGAACAATCAATAAATAAAGAACACAGAATTATAAAATATAAAACACAGAATTTGTGTGATTATACTAAATGATTTACAAATAAACACCACTCCATATTTACAACTGTTACACATGCTGATGTAACGCAAATGTTTCCAACTTGGGATCAATAAAGTATATCTTATCTTAAGATGATCGATGGCTACTGCAAATTTGCAAAATGTGCCTCTGAACCTTGACAAGTGCATGTTTCAGGCTTATCAATTAATGTAATGTAATGTAATGTTATCAATTAACAAAACATAACAAACACAAACATAAGACCAGCTGTTAAATAAAGCTCTTCTGACCTTAGCTGGCATGTGGGTATATATATTAATGCTGCCCATTATGGGCACAAGCAATTTTCACCCATTTATTAATTATATGTTTTAAATTTGAGTGTTTGCTATCCCCTAATCCTC